>NC_051158.1:159479892-159779892 GCF_013339745.2 Dermacentor silvarum | reverse complement strand
TTGGCCACAAGGATGCCTCCTCGGCTTGCGGTGCTCAGCGTCGGAGAACTCGTGCCCAGCGCGGCCGGCAGCCCCGCTGCTTCGCTGGTTTTCGTCGCTGCGTCCACCCGATTTTACACAGGTGCCAGGCCGGACGCTGCTACCGCGCACTTCGAAAGCGCCCGCCCTCAACACCGAACCTATGTTCACGGGTCCGACTGACATTCACACGTTGGCACCACGCTAACTTCGATAGAGCAAACCGGGTCCGGTCGTCGCGGGCTTGTCACCACGGTCGCAGCATCAGCGGGGGCCGGATTCTATGTTGCTGTCGGCGCCGACGCACCCCACCACCGTCTTCATCGCTTGGACAGCCCAAACTGGTACGATGTCATCGTGGCAGCCACGTTCCCCGCACCTCTCTGGGGTCGACCGTCCATGCACACCGACCGTGCAACATCTGCAGCTTAGAGCGCGAATGGCGTCGCGCCTGCGCCCTCCGCGATGTAGGGATCATCAGGTCCACGTTCCTCAACCTGCCGCCACTAAAGCCTCGTCCACTGCTGCACTCACAGGCCAAACCACCTCAGTGAATCGCGTACATTTCGCCGTTCCGACTCGGCGGGGGGCCCTGTAGCGCCCACGACGTCGCAACGCAGGGTCGTTAAGGTCGGCGCTCTCAGCTGGCGCCTTGTACCATCTGTGAACGCCGAAAATAAAGTTGGGCGGCGCGTGCCAGCGGTGCAAGCACGGCACGCGCTAGTCCGTTCTAAAAGCCTGCTGAGCTGGTCCTCTTGGTCGGGCGCTCCGCGGCGACCCCTCGGTTTCTTACAATTTAAACTAAAATTAATTGTGGCTGGAGTTTAATTCGACATTAATGCTCTGTTCCCCAACGAACTGCCAAGTGTTTACCTTCATTTTAATCGTCACTTACTTACCTCGACTCCTGGCCAGTTAAACCTTCATGCAATCCCAACCCTTGCAGAACGGGGACGCTGCATATGGGTCTCACTGGGTGAATATCTTCAACTTTCATTACGATGTGCCGAGTCATTTGCCGGCTTATTTATTTTACTTTTTTTCGGCACATACATGCCTCACCCTGCAAGCACATACTTGCTCCGGCATGAATTTGTCCCCTGACAGCCAGCTCTGCGTTCGAATAGCAAGCAACTCCCCTTTGCGTTATTATACAGAGTTGCTGATTTCTTTTTTGCCGTGTTCGTAAATCTCCATGGTCTTTTTCGTTTGCAGCCTTTGCATCCAATTGACCGTCTCTGTTTCACAAACTTTTTTGGGAGTCCTGGTTTTCCACTTACGCTTTCAATTACCCTCTACTTGATTGCCAACTTTTTCGGCCTCCTCCTCCATTACATGCCAACACTTTTGGAGTACAGATATTGATGCACTTTATTCGGCCATTTATTTTCAAGCCTGTTCCCTAGTCTTTATTCGAAAATATTGTGTGTCGGCGCTTGTCGTACTTCAAATGTAGCCCAAATTATGTCAGCTTGCACTGCCTCATTTGTGGTTTTAGCGTGGTCCCCCAAGCCAGTTAGTTCCCTGCCCTCTTGTTAATCTCAAACCCATATAAGATTTTTAATTCATAGCACATAAAGGCATTTGCGAATGCTAAAGCTGGCACCATTACACCTTTCCAGACTCTTCGAAGAACGCCAAATTTATTGCAGATCGAAAGTGCACCACATTTCATTATTGCTCCTTTCCGCTGCCCTTTCATTTTTAGGTTATCTTGCTCGACGCTTGAGCTGGACTGTCCTTCGTAAATGCATATACCAATGCGCTTATATTGCTTGACAATGGGTACGACTGTCTGTGGAAGAGATACCATGTCATCACTCGTTCCTTCACTAAAGATCATAATTCACGATTTGCCTACATTAGTTGTGGCCTTGCCACTTATATTCGCAAGTCTGTAAATATTTTGCATTGTCCGCTCTTAACACTGTATCCTCCACGTACATCAGCCCAGGGAACTTCTGTTGCAGCTTTAGCTCATTACGCATGTAAAATATGTCAAAACTGTTCTATCGTCGTCATTTCCCCTTCGTCATCTTATTGTCGTCATGCGTCGTAGTGGTACTTGATAATCATTTTAGCTGCCGATCCTATGTCCTCATGCCGTCGCCGTCATTTCAGCTTCGTCACTCCTTTCGTCATTATAACTTTTGTTTGTTTGAAACACGTCCGGCGGCGGCAAATAGTCCGAGCCTGTGGCTACGAGCCATCAAGAATGAGAATGGTACGGCGCGACTACGGCATGAAGACAACGTTAGCCACGTATTCGGCGGGACAGCAGCTAGCACCATCAGCAACAGCAGTAGCGGGAAAGACGGAGGAATCAGCAATGAAAGCTTCGCTTTAGGGGGAGATGCTACTCGGAAATTCTTTTGTAGCGTTAGCTACACTGGCCTAGCCAAGCCCGTTTCGCGCGGCACATCAAGAGCCGTGCTGCGCATACGCAAGGATCAGTGATGTCACACGACTTGCGCACGGGAGCCACCGGAGCCGGCACCTCTCGCGCACTCCGCCGCCGCCGCGCGCGACTCACCGCCGCCGGTCTGCGCATTCCAGAGGAGTGACGTCGTAGCCGTGGTAGACGCACTGGCGCCGGCGCGCGCTCGCTGTGCAGTCGCCGTCTGACACTGCGCTGGAGCCGCTGCGCTTCTGACTGGCGTTTGCCAGTGTGGTATAGCCATGGAGAAGGAGAGCGCAAATGCTGCTCAACAGCGCAGAAGAACGGAGAAGCTTGACTCATTGGATCCCGAAGTAGTTGCCTGGCAATTAGCGATTGAGCGTAGGAGACAACCAGGAAAGCTAAGAATAATCAGCTGAACCTTTGCTAACGCTACGTATATCCTGGCATAGCCGAGCTAAGCCACTGCAACTTTTTTCTTTAAATATTTCTGAGAGCTCAGTGAAACTTTCACCATTTACAGAGATTGCGCTCCTTTCTTCAAATCTGCTTTTAGTTTTCTTGTACCTCATTTGGTTAATGTTTTGCACACCATCCATTTGTATAAACAATACATTTCTGTGCAAGCTCAGGCGATAACAGTGAACCCAAGAAAACACTAAGAAATGGCTGATATTTCTCCCTATATATACTATAATTCAATAAAACAAAAAATATGCTGTGGCATCTGTGTTTTAGTCTAGAAAAAAATTCCAACGCCGACTTTCAGTTTTACCATTCTCGACGAAGAAACTTTTGAATTTATAATTACTAAAAATGGGTGTGTTGAACGCTCTGAAAGTTTTTTCTTTGATTTCAGGACATGTTAAAGCATAAGCATGCAAAATTTCATTATGATCAGACTACATAACGTACACAAATTTTAGTGCACAAACTCTAAAAATGCTACAAAATGAAGAACTGGGAAAAACACGTTTGAATATGTAAAGAACACGTCGCGGTGCTAGACTTCGGCGGGGATACAATTTTCTTTTCGTATTTTTAGCGAAACTGTGGCGCTGCCGATGTGGGCTCTTGGAGAAGAGTGTCAGGCCTGCATCTCCAAGAAAATTTAAGAGCAAGCAACGCCGCCGAGCGATATGCCGCGTGTGCGAAATTCGGGTAAATTCGCACTTTCGGGAGCCACGGTGAATGCTTTTTCCATTTTTTGCTAACTTATAGTTGATTCTCAACTTTAATTTTTGTTAATGCATAGAAGAGGAGGCGTGGAGGAATACAAAACAACAAAACACAAAATAGATTTGTTGTCGGAAAAAAATTGCGGTTGCTGACAGAAAGTGGCACGTCCAATAGCCTGCCAAACATGGTAGTGTCTCTAGCAAAATGGTCGTTGAGCAGCTATATTCAGCCCACGGAAGTAAAATTCTGTGTAAATTTGGTGCTAGTAAATTTCGCGCATGGGAATCGTTAGTCTGTCACTCACTCACTCACTTTGTTTTGTTGCCTGTTATCTTATCTGGACTGGAATGCTAAATCAGTCGCCTAACCTAACCTCTCCAGATATAAGGAAACTTTCTCGATTGTCCGAAGGCTAAATGAACGTGATTTTTCTATTTGCCACCACCGGACAAAAAAGAGAGCAACAAGTAGCGCTCTCTTATGTAAGCTCAATGTTAGAAATGGTTAATATTCTAACTTCTAAGCAGCTTAACAGGTCATTCACTAAAGATCGCTTCTAAAACCAACTGTTTCTTGTCTGGCCCTCAGTAGTGGGTTAGTTACTTTTAGGACACGAACTATTAAGATCATGCCTATTACATACAGGAGCATAGTAAAAAAATTTCGTTGCCATTTTTGCGCAAAGACCGAACTCGATGTCAGCAACAGGGGCGACTTTACCGGCGCCACCATCGAATACCGCTGGCGATGCACGGCCTTCGATAGCCGCGCATGTCACGTCCTCCGCAACCTTTCGGCGTTGAACGAGCTTCTGTCCAAAGCGTTCCTGCAGCTGCGACTGCTGCCGGGAACCAATGAGAATTTTTATTGCGATAGCAATTATATGGACACTTCAACCGGATTTCTGCCGTCGGCGTCGCCGTCGCCGTGAGGTTCCCTACAGATAAAATCTTCGCCGCGCGCCGTATGCCCGAGCGGAAGCGTGCGGGGACGCGCGCTATCACGGGGAGCGAACGCACTCAATCTCCCACGCGCAAGCAAGGAAGCGGGAAGCCAGCGCCAGAGGGAGCGGGGGGGGGGGGGGGGGGGGGGGCGCACTTCTGCTCTGCCCACAACCGCGCTCGTCGCTCGCTCGCACCGTCGCTTATCTCCACACGGCTCTGACCTTTATGCGCCGCGCATTCGCCGCTCAGTTTCCGTTGAAGCGATAGACCGCACGTACCTTCGCCCGTTGCTGTGGCGTATGCGCTTGCTGCCAGCGTTTTGACAGTCGTTGTCTGCAGTCATTCAGTGTGATCTATTCATGTTTGTTTGTGCGCGCTCACACCACGCTTGTTCAATCAGTTAGTAATAGTCCACATTTTCCAACGCGCGCTACACATGCAATGCTGCCCGGGTCGGCAGTGCAGCGCTATAGGTGTGTCCCTTCGCACGCGCTGCCCACGGGAAGCGCTTCTCATCAACACCACCGTTTCACACGCGCCTTCTCGTGGTCATCGAGTCTCTCTTCATGTCGGTCTACTTACGCCGCAGCACACCTGCTTACTTAATCAGCTCATGTTTACTACAATTCATATTGCTACCAAAGCCGCTCACCTCACTTCGTATGACATTGCTGTGTTGCTATCGCATTCATTGCTTCGCCCTTAGGGCGAAACTGTGACACTTTTTCTTAGGGCTGTCAAGGACTGCACGTTGCAAAGCATCCGCCATCGACCCATGAGCCTCGCTGGTTGGCGCCTTCAGATACATCGTTGGTATTGCCTTCGGGGTTCGGGCTTGGATCACGGCTTTTCGGCGGCGTCCGCGGTGCATCAACACAAAAGCACCTCCACCAGATGTCACGTAGCAGTGCCGCTGAAGTAAAGAGTCGTAAAAGCTGTGTATGACGAAACTGACCCCCGTATTCAGAAATGCAACTTCGCTTCAAGTCCGTGCTTGATTTGAGTTAAGTGACGCCTATTGTGAACACGCCGAAGCAAACGCAATGAACGTCCAGGGCTTGTTCACAATAGGCGTCACTTAATTCAAGTCAAGCACGGACTTGAAGCGAAGTTGCATTTCTGAATACGGGGGTGATTCTTTATTGGGTGAACCTGTGCCCACAAAAGCAAGCCACACTCTAAGCACAACGAAAGCGGCGAACACAGTCGGCGATCGTCGAAAATCTAATCAGCGGCGAAACGCGTCGGCTTTTATACGTGAGTCATCGAAAGTTCCAGATTAATCCCTAGCGCCCACGTGTCTTCCAGAAAGTTCTAGACAATTCTCGTCGCTCATACAATCAGATTACATGAGCGTCGGTGACCACAGACGACGGATAGAAGCATCGATAACGTTCGAGAAGCTTCCATTGCAGGCGCGTCCTGCGCCGAGCCATAACGTTTAACATTTGTTAACCGGTGGAAACCGGCCACCGGTGAAAGATAAACATGTCAACGTGTCAACATGGAAAATGCCGAAAACGCTTCACAACGTTTGTAGAACTACGACGTCTCATTGATACGACGGCGTAACGGCGCTACCAATTTTGAAGGTCTAATTAGTGGTCTGCATAGCGGCATGACTAAAGCATGCAGCCTTCAGAAGAAGGGCTAAGAAAGGGCTGTGTCATGTTTTGAACGACATTGGAAACGGTACGGCAAGGGTCACTCGCGCTTGTTCTCGAACGAAAACTCAAGGCAAATTGAGCCGTGCCCCCACATGGGAGGCAGAAAACAGTGACTCTTCTTCCATCAAAATCACTACTACACTAAGGCGACTTGTAGAGCGGTCAGCAGAGCTAGACTGTTCGAAGATGAGTTGCGGTTCTCGGTTGCAGTCAGTTAGCGTTTCTGTTAATTTGTGGATCGCAGTTTCACCTTCGACATCTTCCTCATTGCAAATTGCTGTAACACGCACGTATTTGATTGCACCAATCACCCGCCGGGGTGGCTTAGCGGCTATGGTGCTGCGCTGCTAAGCATGTGTCTGTGGGGTCAAGTCCAGGTGGCGGCGGCCGCATTTCGAGGGGGGCGAAATGCAAGAACGCCCGTGTCCCGTGCATTGGGGGCGCGTTAAAATATCCAGGTGCTCGAAATTTCCCGAGTCCCCCACTACGGCGTGCCTGATAATCATATCGTGGGTTCGGCACGTAAAACTCCAGAATTTAATTTTTAATTCTATTGCGATAGAAATTACATGGACACTCCACGCGCATTTATGCCGTCGGCGTCGCCGTCGCCTTGAGGTTCCGTATAAAGTCCAAGGGCGATAAAAGCATCGTCGCGCGCCGTGTGCTGTCTGTGCGAGTGAAAGCGTGCTAGGGTGAGCCGGCGATCGAGGCTCAATCTGGCAAACGCAAGGGATGGGATGGGGAGGAAGCGCGCCGTCTTCCGTTGAGCGCAAGGCTCCGAGGCGAGGAAAGGGAGGGCGGGGGGGGGGGGGGGGGGGGGGGGGCGTTCTACTTTTGGCGGGCAGGGCGGCCGCTGTATCTTGAAAGCCATCTGCGACGGGGACAGTGTCCGCCCTGCGCTGTGCTTTCGTGGCTTAGTTCGCGATGATGCGAGCAGCTGCACGAAGGTCAATTTTCTCGCTGCTGCCGCCGCGTTTCCTCACACCAGCGTTTTGACAGCGAGTTGCCGCGGTCATCGAGTGAGATATGTTCGCCTTTGCTTGTGCGCGCGTGTCTCCATGCTTGTCAATTTAATTAGTATGCCTATGTTTACAAGTTTATAGAGCCGATAAAACCACTATCCTTACTTCGTATAGCTGTCCCCTAATTTGCGAAACTAGGACTTTCTTTAATTGCACCAATCACTTTATTGGATCGGTAGCGGGCTGTAATTGCATCATCGATCTATTTGCGAGAACCGCACATTTTTACACTATTGCCTCGAGGGGCAGCGCAGGGAATACGTTTTTCTTGCTGTGCATGTAATCGCGCTTCAACACTCTGGAAGCATATGCGGTGGTTTTCTGCATGAATTATGAGCACGCCCGTCTACGCGGGCTGCACCGACTCAGGCAGGCTCCACTGCAACGCGCACAAAATGAGCTCTGATGCGAGGGACACGTGCATTTAGCTGTTCAGCGTGCTTAATCCCGACGTATCTCAACATTTATTAAATTGTCGGGTTTTACGCGCCAAAATCACGATCTGATTATAAGAAGCGCCGTAGTGGAGAATTCCGGAATAATTTAGACCACCTGGGATTCTTTGACGTGCACCTACAGCTAAGTACACGAGTGTTTTCGCATTTCGCCCCCATCGAAATGCGATGTGGGCGATTTGATTCCGCGGCCGCCTGCTCAGCAGCCCAACACCACAGCCACTAAGCAACCACGGCGGGTGACGTATTTTAACGTGAAACATGCAACAAGCAACGAAATACGTCGGGCGTCCTTCCATAAATACACTGTAGGATCCGTCTAAAGCATCTGTAAAAAAAAGTTGAAGGGAGGCGTCAGACGTACAGTCAACCACAAAAGTTTGCGGACCACGCGAGCGCGTGGCCAAGAGCCTCTTCGCGACACTTCCGCTACGTCACCAGCGATCGACAGCAGCGCTACGTTGAAGACGCATCCCTCCTTAAATCTATGGCCTGTCTATTTTCGCACTGTGCGCAAATATTTTCTACCTATCTTTTTCAACGTGACGCGCTCTTTGTTAGCCAGGGCTACTTGCTTATATTTTGAGAACAGAATATCAGTACAAGTAATCAGACAGCGTTTTCTTCGGCTGTTATCAGTTCTATTTTCGCGTAGCCACGCTGTTTTTTTTTTTTTTTTTTTCGTGAGTGCGTGAGTGAGCGGTGAGGCAGTCATGGGACACAGATGCTTAGTCAGTAGGCAGAATTTTTCCGTTCCTCCCCCATCGCTAAGTGACAGTAGCGGCCGGGATTTGATCGCCTGCGCCCAGGTTTTGCTGCGCAAAGCCCGAACCACCGCGCTGCTATAGTGGTTACATTTATAAAAATAAGAAATAATCGGGTGCGATGACTCTTTTTATAACCCTTTGCGACACGGCGTCCTCGTTTGGGGACTCGAACTTCGGAGGCGCGTCCCACGCCACGTGTTTCTTCAAATGACCTAAAACTCAGTGTGCACATTCGTGTCCGCTTCCTGATGGGACAACTAGCGGTCAGTTAACTTCATTGTCCTGCGTATTGCTGCAGATGATCACTTTGCTGGAGACACTACCATGTTAGACAATCGTTCGACGTGCCGCGTTCCAAGACCAACGTCAAGAGTATTTTTTTTTTCTCCGGTCGACACGAATACAACCGAAAAAGCAAGTGTGCATGCGTTTCGGGCCTAATAGTTGATTCTTTTTATGCAAGCATTGAAGCTGACGGATTTCAGAATAATTAGATAATGAGTTATACGCTAATTAATTTTTTTTACTGAAACTCGCACAAAACAGCACATTGCTTCGTCTTCTTTCTTGGAATGTAATAGTGAGCGTCTTGAAATGATGCCATGCGCATTTGACGCATTTGCAGACAGTGCATCATAATTCGTGTCTGAAGGGGATGAATTTATTCACAAGACATTTACAGAAGTGTCATGAAACATAGGTCTCTCAATGATCTAGTAGGAAGTGAAATGTCCGCCGTTTTCTAGCACCTTATTGATGCGTGTGGGCATCGACTCGTACAAAGATTCAGTAATCTCCGGTCGACCGCGCAGGCTTTCCCATTCTTGTGCGATCGCTTGCCACAGCGTATCGGCCGTGCGGCCGCGGTTGGCTCGTGTGGACAGCCGTTTCTTCAACATGCCCCAGACATTTTCTATGAGATTCAAGTCGGCGCCACATGGAGGCCACTCAAGCTGGCAAACAGCATGTTCTTCTAGCAATGACTGGACGATACGTGCTTTATGGATCGGGCTGCGGTCGTGTTGAAAAAAATAGCAGCCGTCGCTGAAGGGACCGTCCAGCGCATACGGAACGAGGTGTCTAGTGATGACGTCGCAGTACCGTGACGCAGTGAAGGGCCCTTCCAGACGCACAAGGGGACCAAGGCCATCTTTGCTGATTGCTCCCCACACGCTCACGGAACACCGTCCACTGGATAGAACACTCTGTGTGTAATTAGGCAGATATCTGCAAGAAATAGCATACAATTGGGTTCCAGCGGCGCGTCTAAAAATGTTGTGATTCCTCTTGCGTATGAACTTTCTAATGCTGTTATAGAGTTGCAATAGAAAACGTGCAAACATCATTAGATAGTACTGAAAGACCCACTGGCAGCTTTTAATTAGCTTCAGAGTAAGTAGTACTATGAAACAATCGTTAATGTTTTCAACATAATACCACTACAGAATAATCTCGTAATGTCCAAAAGCTCATTTTACGTGAAACATGTTGTGATGCAGAATTAGCTTCGTGAATTAACTGCCAATACACTGTAAACACACCTGCAGTTTAGTGGACGCCAAACCCGCTTCCGTTGGTCCCAGCGCGTGGAAAAAGTTGACTCGTCGCTAAAGATGACATCGCCCCATTTCTCTGTTGTCCAATCTTTCATTGCTGTAGCGAACACGAGTCGTTCTTGTAGCTGGCTGTCTGAGAGGCAGGGCTTCTGTGCTGCTACGAAAGACTGCAGGCCAAGCTCACTCAGCCTTCTTCTTACAGTCTCAGACGATACCGTGAGCGAGAGCGCTTCTCGGATATCCTCTGCACTTTGAAAAGGATCAGCCACGATGGCGGCCGTAATCAGGCGGTCCTCTTCCTCAGTCGTGGCCCTTGGACGCCCACTGCGCTCCATATCTGTGAATCTGTCATCGTCGCGGAAAGCTTGAATAATCCTATTCACGGCAGTCCGGCTCCTGTTGGTTCGGCGGCAGATTTCGCGCTGAGGTATTCCCTCTATAAATAAACGCACAATGTGCCTTCTTTCGTCAAGTGGAACACGCAGCGGCATCTTTCCAAATAGGCAATCACCACGTGGCCTGAAGCAAGTCTACTACGTTTTCAGCGACTGATGCGAAGATGCGCCTATGTGTGAAAGAAAATTTTCTATGCATCCGCTTTTTCTTTATTTTTGATGACAGTGAAACACCTCCCTACCCTTTCTCTCAAGACGCAGAAGCAGCAACACTCATTGGACAAAGATGCTGCCAACCAAAGTGCGCCAGTAAACGTCGCGTAAAAAAATCGTCGCAGCGCTTCGTGAAACTTATCTACCCACTGGCACACCAGTCGACAAAGGTTGCAGTGATTGCTCCGATACTGCTATCAAGCCAGATATGTGGCGGTCTTATCGCAGACAGCGCTCTGCGTCAACACAACGAACTAACAATGTCATGCACGGGAATAAAAAATTAACAGGCAGGCGAGTACCAAGAGGGCTCATATCCGGGAGAGCGCCCCTGTCGCCGCTAGGTGGCGTACCGCTAGGTGGCGCGGATAGGCAGTCTGGCACGCGCTCGCGTGGTCCGCAAACTTTTGTGGTTGACTGTACCTTTAACCATAGCAGAAAAAAAAGCTAAAATTTTGCGGGCTGTGTTTAGAGGGATGGCTATTGTTGTTTTCTGCGTAGAAGTGAAGAATAGTTAGCTTTTTTACATCCGTCCTTAGTCCTATTTTAACGCTAGTTAGAGTCCTAGTGTGACTTACTAACTAGACCCAGATTACTACCTCGTGAGGTCTTCTGGAAATACGTTTTTGTTACACTGATATTGGCTAGTAGAATATATCATTGCAAGTAAAAGTTCAGAGGTGTTTGTTGCGGTAAATAATTTAGAGTCCTCCTGCAGCTTTGCCGAAACATTAGATGCATTGGGAAGAACGCATATGTCCTCTGCAGCACTAGATTCTTGGCTTTGTATCCAGGCGATGAAAGAAAGAAAACATTTTCAATTACATACGCGTTACGAGTGGTGAACTAATCGCACCTTCTGACACCTAATTGTAGTTTAGGGTAATTGTCATGCAGCAGGCCGCTTTTTAATGTGATCCACCCATACTCTGTGCTGTCTTTCGTGGGGTACATTTGACTGGGAAATGAAGAACAGGACCGTAATTGATGGAGGGACTAATTGTTGTGTGCGACGTGCTGCGTGGTTACGAAGGCTCTGTCAGACCAATAAATAAGAACACTAACAAAACTCGCAGTCTCGTGACTGAAAGCGCCGTGTGGTAGGCAGGAATAATTATATTATCGAATAGAAAGCAGGCGGGCAGCCGCAGGAGACATTCGGTAGTGTTTTCGTTGGACCGCGTCAGCGACCCACGCGACGCTCGAAACTCGAGGCAGTCGTAGGAGGCCGGGGGCCGATACCTCTGCGAGCACTCAATGCGAGGTCGTCGTCGAAAGGCGGATCGAGGTCTATTCTGGACCATACCGCTGCACTGGAAACTGCGGTCGCTCGAAACGGTGAGTGGAATGACGTGTATATGACACTTTCCGAGATCTTTACTGGTCGACCGTTTGGGTGCCTTACAAAGTTATAACTAGCGTGTAAAAGGTACTTTATGGTACATTTATTGATGCCATATGTTTATTGGTGATCCAGGTAGACTGAACATAGGCAGTTACTATGCGCTCTATCTGGTTCACAAATTTCTCCACGAGAGTGTACGAACTTATATATCTAGTGCTGCAAGAGCTGGCGGAATGCAGCATGTGCATTATACAGCGACTCGAGCGTGGTGTATAAGAATAAAACGTGCACGATGTAGTGTAGCACGATATTATAGAGTCGAGCAAAAGTGTACGATCATTGCATTATGACGGTACCTATAATGAAGCAGAACCATGGCGGTTAATAAAGAAACTTGAGAAGAAGTTAAGAACCGTGCGAACAGCTATAGAACGAAAAATGATTGGTGTAACCTTAAGATAGAGGAAGACAGCAGTGTGGATTAGAGCACGAACAGGTGTAGCCGATATCTTAGTCGACATTAAACGAAACGAATGGAGTGATGCAGTCCATATGTAATGCGCAGAGCAGATAACCAGTGGTCTGTTAGAGTTACAAAATGGGCACCTAGAAGAGCGAAGGGCAGTCGAGGACGGCAGAGAACCAGATAATGCAAAATTAGCACATTTTTACGCACAAATTGTGGTCAGCTGGCGAACTTGTGAATGTCTTACCACCGTATGATTGAAGTTGTACTGCCACGAGATAATTAGCATATACAGAAAGTTTGAAAACATTGCCGTTGTACTGAATGGCATAAATGATAAACGCCAGGATCGTTTGTGTTCTGTTTGGGCATCAGCTGACATTTGTATAGAAGATAATTTACGGCTGTGTCGCTTAACTATAGCTTTGTAGTTATGTGTAGCCGATAATGCTGAATTGCGAAATGGCACATCAGTGATGCTTCCTGGCGGGCTAGTTGGAGATGCATTCTCCGTAGTGTGTTTCAGCGCATATAAAGCATAGATAAAAACTAGGGAAGAAACACAGTGCTGATTATGAACTAACAGTTTTTTTGAGGGCCAGGTTTCCAATATTTCCAAGGGCAAGTCAAATACGAAACGATGAAAGAAGGAAAAGCAGGCACTCGTGTATTACTGCTGGCACCTTGTGTGTCAGCGTCCCGTCGATTACAATATCAAAAAGGGACCTTTTTACCTATTTTTTTGTGAATATGAGCGCACGACGTCGATGCAGTGGTGCACGATTCTGGTTTTCTGCTTATGTCCTTTTTTATTTATTGATAGGTCCTTGCATATATTGGTGTTAGCCCTCCAAAAAACAGTTTGCTGATAGCCGTCTCTCCTGTTCCTTGCTTTTCCTACCCTTTGTATTTGATGAAACACTGCTACGAAGAACGCACATCAGTGGCCTTTCCTAAGGTACTGATGTTAGCTACTAACAATAGAGTGTACAGTTTTGAAACTTTATGATTAAAATGTGGGATACCTCATCTTTACAAACGAAAACTTGTTAGGCTATGCGGAATATTCTAGAGAAGTTGATATTCCATAAGAACGAGAAGCATCTCGGTCGTGTTAAATATGACTGCACGGAAGCAGCCTGTAATCAACATCAACATGCTTCCGAGTATTCGGCGCGGAAATTCCATTGGCTGTGATACAGAGGTTTGGACGTTTTCACGTATGGGGCACAACACAATGTTTTTTAAAAATTTTTTACAGTTTGTTCTAAGCAAGTCTGCTTGGAAGTAACGCTAGCGAATCAAGCAGGGCGCTTAAATGCTATAGTTTTACTGTACGCGTCTCCTTAGCACACCGCTTCCATAGTAATTATAATTCCATTATAGTGCAAGTTTTTGACGGCAAAATACGTATAGGTACCCGCCCATACGTGCGTGATTACTAACATCGCAGCTGCAACTGAGGCGTCCATGTTGCTCCCTAAAGCAAAACTATTCCTTCAAATCAATATTTTCACTAGTTGCTTGGAGTTCATGCTACGCTCAAGTGAAATTGTTTTCATCATTTAGAAAAGTTTAAAAGGCATGGACACAGTTGCAATAGTGCAACTATTTCTTGCCGTGAGTACAGCGTCGAGATAGGAAAATCGTGTTAAGCTTTTGGATCAGATCGGTGTTCTTATATTTGTGGGCTCTTGCAGATACAAGGAAGCTGCCGGCTTCGCCTCAATAACTCACTTCATTTTATCTCAGCCGAGATGTGCTCTTCATAAAGCTCGAGCGCCGTGTTTCCTTTTTAATTGATGAAAGCAAAGTTTGAAGCATGTTTATGTGTGATGCTACTTTTATTGAAGAACGCAGCTGACCCTTCCCACTGTTCACCACCGAAGGATGAAGGCTGTTCAGCTCCTACCACT
The DNA here is from genome assembly GCF_013339745.2 of Dermacentor silvarum. Classification (NCBI taxonomy): domain Eukaryota; kingdom Metazoa; phylum Arthropoda; class Arachnida; order Ixodida; family Ixodidae; genus Dermacentor; species Dermacentor silvarum. The sequence continues at coordinate 159,765,548 of NC_051158.1, read as the reverse complement.
CATATCAGCGGTTGTGTGTACACGTCGGTTGCTGACCACGAAGAAAGAAAGAAACCAAGGCTATTGCAATGTCACCTTACCCTGGACGGTGCCAAGTTCTGCGTTCCGCGACATTTCGGACCCCGTTTTCGCCAGAGTGATGGAGTGTCCAGTTGGCCTTCACGGCTGCTCGGAACAAATAGTGTCTTGCTCTCCGAGAACTTACGAAGTCACTTGCTCTTGCGCTTCCAACTGTAAAGTGTACGGTGATTGTTGCTGGAACATTGACATCGATGGCAAGATTACTGATACAAAGAAGTCGTTGTCATCTTGCGTGAAACTGCGTACTTTCGGCGCCTCAACGCAAGGTATTTACATGGTTATTGGCTGCCCGCCAACGTGGGCTATGAATGACGTCAGAACGAAATGCGAAGATGCAGATCTCATGAACGACACATTCTACAAAATACCGGCAACCAGCGTCAACAACATCACTTACAGGTGAGTTATGTCGCCCGCCAGCCCTCAAAGCGTAAATATTAGCTTTCGCGTGTTTTGTGTATAGTAAGATTAATCGCAGTTGGATCACAGATCCAGAAAGTTAGCAATATCTTCCACCAAACCCTTAACAGACATAATGCAGAAATTTGGAGAACAGAAGGTGAATACGCCGTAAATTGTGTTGTGTACTTTCTCCATGACTTGTTTCTCTTGCTTTTTTTTTCACTATTTATCGGCATTTTGTATTTTAAATACCTTTTTTTTCCCAGCCATAGCACCTTCACCCAATCAGGAATACAATTACTTAGGAAGCACATGCTTGGGGCATGCCTCCTCGTTAAAATAAAATAAAACCAAACATCAGCGAAATCGCTACTTTGTTGTTGAATAAATTAAAATATTCATATTTTCATATTTGCAATAGCTGCTGCTTTACACTGTTAATCTCACCAGGCTTGGCTGATCCACATCAATTTACTATTGGCATATCACCCCGCTACCTGCGAGGTACCTAAAATGTTGTGATTTCGCAAGAATTTTTCTTTCATTCCCAAAATTATTTCAGGCCTGCTGCAGTAGAGCTTTGAACGCACTCTGGCGACACCAAGTGGCTAACAACTCAGTCGGCTGGGTAGCACACCTCACAGACGAGCGCACTGAGTTGCCTTGTGACCATGAATTATATCACCCTTTCCATACTGTCTTTCTTTCTTTCTTTCTTTCTTTCTTTCTTTCTTTCTTTCTTTCTTTCTTTCTTTCTTTCTTTCTTTCTTTCTTTCTTTCCGTACCGCGTCTGCGCGCCCCTTTGCAAGACATGTCGAACCAACTAGCTCAACAATGTACTATTCTGAAGTATATAACCTGTCTGTACCGCACTGTATGATGGTACACTGCCGCACTCTAATATGGCAGCTCCTATTGCCGGTGTGTTGCCTTAGGGATTTATTGCCTTTATTCACCAACTTACAGTACGCTGCTTAGGTAAACAAAAAGTTACAGACATTTGATCAAAACATGGGCTGGAAGACAAAGCTGATACCTTGAATAACATTGTTACGGGGAGATGTCAGAAAGGGGATTATGTACAATATTGTACAGTGACAGCGAGTGGCACCACAAAACCAAAGATGGCGGGCCAGGGCACAGGTCGTCCTCTATGTCGTCTGCCATGCAACGTCTTAGTGCGTATGCCCCAGCGTTTAGAAACGAAACGAAACATCTTCTTCGTCCGCAGGATAGGTCAGTCAGTCAACGAACTTTATTGAAAGGCCCTGCGAGATTGTGGAACGGGCAAATGGTCCCGCCTAGGTGACGGTCAGGATTTCTTGAGTCCTGACGGCTTCTTCAGCCCGCTGGACAGCCCAAAATTGATCGACAAGAGCAGAGCTGAGAAACACAGTCTCCCAGCGCACGTGGAGGCGATCGCGAGAGGCTGCATCCCCATTATTGTTTGTTATGCCTCGACATTCCCATAGCATATGTTCCAGATTGGCTCTAGAACCACAGTTTTTGCATTTATCTGTCTTGCACAGTGTCTGAGTAAATGAGGTGTGAGATCGCCGGGTTCGGATAAATTCTGGTCTGTAACAGCCGCCCTTCTACAGACTGCTTTTTGCTGAGCTTTTGGTGAGGTGGTGGGAAAATGTATCTTTTGCAATTTGTAGTGTTGTGTGATGTCATTAAATGCGGTCATACGATACTCCCATTCCCACTCCTCTCCATCCTCGAACTCGGGAGATGCTAAGGTGCCGGCCCTATAATCGGACGTGACTCGGTCCGTAAGCCCTCGAGCCACGTCATGCGCCGTCTTATTATTATTGCTGTCTCCAGGCGAGGTGGACGTGTGTGCGGGTGTCCATATTAAATAAACATTCGATCCTTTCTTGACTTTCGTTACCTGCCATCACGATGCGTAGTGTGTCCGGAGAGATTCGGCCGTTGGCGAAATTTCGTACTGCCGCCTGAGAGTCTGACTATTACGACCGCTTCGGTCTGTGATACTGCTAGCGCAATACCTATCTCCTCCGCAGCCTCGATGTTTGCTGTGCTTGCCGTAACGCATGTTTTGCACTTTGTTTCGTGATCAATTACGGCGGCTGTAAAGCCGCGCCTGTGCTTATATCTAGCAGCGTCTACAAATACTGCGTCTTTACTATTCCCAAATTTCTTTTGTATGTCCATTGCTCTGCTTTCTCTTCTACCTTTATGGTAGGTGGTTCGTAACAATATTATTAACAATACATAAAATGCGCATTATGTGTGGCTACACTTATTTGTGCGCCTTTTGGGAAAGCTGCACACTAGTGTGTACCGACAAAGGCAATTCCCTTTTGAACAATCGCAATAGTCTGCTTGCTGCACAGAAAAACCGAAATGAGTGAAACCCTGCATGTCCACTTTCACGGCTTACATTTCAATATCTGTCAAGTAATTCCTTATTTTCCCAATCATTTCAGAAATGCATTCTGTGCACTCTGCAATGAAGACATCGTCAATGCCACCTTTTGGAGAGCGTTGGTTTATGAAGCCCACCGAAAGGTCTCCGTAGGCGTACCGGATACCATATTGCAGAAACCTGGCCTTCACCTGAGACCGTGCACTGGACTAATAGATGACACGTGTGCTAAAGATGCTACAGAAAGCGTGTACTGGAAATGCAAGACGTATTATGCGCCAGTAGTGCAGGGAAATTATGAAGGCAGCAAAATCTACAAAAATGTATATTGCGCCATGTGCAATGGTGAAAAATTGGACAATTTGTCTTGCGCAGAAGTGATCCACGTGAGAAATATCAGAGTAAAAGGCTATAAGAAAACTTCACGAAAAAAAGGATCTCGCACAGGTAGTATACCTAGTCTGGCGGCCATGTTCAGGCCAGTGAGGAGCTCGCTGAGCTGTTACGCTGAATACGAGGGGCAGTGCTACATCAAGATGCGTAGGGCAAACGTGCACAAGGTAGCACTAAGTACAGGGGGTGAGTTTGTTGGCAACGAGAGTTTGACAACGATCGCGCCAGCACAGCGGCGCAATGGGCCAAGTGATCTGTACCACTTTGACATGTATGTGACGGTTACCAGCATGTCATTGTCAATATGCTGCCTTGTTCTAAAGATTGTCGTGTTTTGCGCTTACGCTGAAGCACGAAGTTTTTCATCTAAGTGCACGCTTTGCCTTTGTGTGACGCTCATGTTCACCCAGGTTGCGTTTTTGATCATCAGTTGGTCTCGGCTGAGTGCCGATGAATGTGTGGCCCCTGCGGTGCTCATTCACTACGGCTTCCTGTCGACCATGACCTGGACGAGCACGCTGTCCTTCGATATTTGGAGGAATTTAACCACCGCCAAAGTTTGCTCATCACATGGACGGGATCTTCTGACTTACGCCTGCATCTCCTGGGGTCTGCCCCTGGTCGTCATTGTCGTGGCTTTGATCGTGGGTCGGACTGCTCCTGGTTCCACGGTGTCACCGGCGTACGGCGTTCGAGCTTGCTGGATCGGCACCACCGGAGGCCACATCCTGTACTTTCTTGCACCCATGTCTGCTCTGATGCTGTTTTGCGTTTTGATGTACGTGAAAACAGTTTGTTACATACGTCGCACTTCTGCGACAGCGCGATCGCGCGAGAAAGACACCGGCATACGCGCTAGTTTCCAAAATAATAACGCAGTTTTGTTCCTGCGTCTAGCGCTAATCATGGGTGCGGCATGGGCGTTGGCATTTATTGGATACTTCCTTGAAATTGTGCAAATCGACCTGGTTGTGAACGCTCTGGTGGGATTGGAAGGAGCGTACCTGTTCTTTGCATTCAGGGACTATCGATACCTGTGCGGGTCAGTGCGCAGGCAGGTTGTGAAAAGCGTCTTGAACACTCCACGAACGACATCTCTCGGGAATACGTCCTTCACCAAAAAATGCTGAGTTCGAGCGCGAGAGACGAAAGCTGGATTGCGAACAAAGTTCAGAGCTGCGTGACTGGCAATCCTTGTGATTTCCTATCAGCCATGCTGTCCAGTGAGAAAACTAATTCTGCCAGCCAATAGGAAATCATCATTATCAGCAGCCTATATTTATGTCCACTGCAGGCCGAAGGCCTCTCCCTGTGATCTCCAATTACCCCTGTCCTGCGCTAGCTGATTCCCACTTGCGCCTGCAAATTTCCTAGCTTCATCACCCCCCCCCCCCCCCCCCTAGTTTTCTGCCGTCCTCGACTGCGCTTCCCTTCTCTTGGTATCCATTCTGTAACTCTAATGGTCCACCGGTTATCCATCCTACGCATTACATATGACCTGCCCAGCTCCATTTTTTCCTCCTAATGTCAACTAGAAGATCGGCTATCCCCGTTTGCTCTCTGATCCACACCGCTCTCTTCCTGTCTTTTAACGTTAGGCCTAGCATTTTTCGTTCCATCGCATTTTGTGCGGTCCTTGACTTCTTCTCGAGGTTCTTTGTTAACCTGCAAGTTTCTGCCCCATATGTTAGCACCGGTAGAATGCAATCGGAAATAACGGCGGCGAAATTATGCCGAAGTCACTGAAGAGAGTATTATATACATTCTTTTGTAGTCATTTCCATAAGTTGCTTTTTGAATTTAAAGTATAAAGAGTGAAATATCCTATCCCGTGCTATATAATATTATAACTATGCCTACAACTATGCCAACAGATAATGAAGTCAACGAACGCATAGTGGAAATTAGTTATAGTTTTGTTTGAAGTGACAGGCTAAAGGGAAATGCAAGTGAGACAGAACACGATTTGCTGCTAATGGGAGCTGAAACCACGAACTCCACATTGCGCGTGCGTGAACGCATACTGGTGTTTGTGTAATAACAGGCCCTAATGTACTTCGAGTTCTTGTCGTGAGATGATGCTAGCAAGCACGTGCCACCATGTTCCAGAATGTGTTGGTCTCAGTGTTTCGTGTGACATGCGGCTGTAAAGAAACAAATGTAATGTGCTCAAATAAAAGAAAAAGAAAACATGTATATTGAAGGTGCATGCAGGTTGCCTGTGCGAACTAAAATAAAACTAAATAAAGAAAATTCACCAGCCCTTCTCTTGTCGAGAAAATCGGGGTACGTGAAGCTGGTCGTGTGTGCACTTGACCTACTACTTTTCCTTCCCTTTCGTACTACTTGTCCTTCCCTTTCCTTCTGCTTTTCCTTCCCATTCATGCAACTTTTGCTTCCATTGCATTGTACGATTCTCTGCTCGTCGTTTTTGTCGCTTGTGTTCGATGTCTCGAGTTTGCTCGGCGGCGTGGTTAGCAGCATTCGCCCGCTTGCGATTCTTCGAAATTAAATTGCTTCAAAAGTTCTTCTTCTTCTTTCTGGGGTTTAACGTACCAAAACCAGTTCTGATTATGAGGCACGCCATAGTGGAGGGCTCCAGATTAATTTTAACCACCTGGGATTCATTAACGTGCACTACAACGCAAGCACACGGGCGTTTTTGCATTTCTATGCCGCCGCCGCCGGGATTCGATCCCGCAATCTCGTGCTCAGCATGCTTCAAAAGTAAATCTGTCCGTCACGTAAGGCAATGAATGGCTCATAACCCCTTAAGCAATGGCTCAAAACCCCGTAAACGCGGCCTCACCATAACGACGACAGAAGAGAAGTGAAATTCTACGCTGGAATGGTGAGCGGCAACGGTGCCAGCTGTGGAAGAAGACGGCGAACGCGGGAGCAGTGGCACGAGCGCGTGCCGAGGGGCGCCAACCAGCCAGCTGTGGAAAAAGACGACAATGCTGATGATGATAGTTTTCTGCGTACACCGACCCCGACACAAGTGAGCCAATAAAACTTCGCTTAAAATGTGAATATTCGCAACGCTATTATTGCGACATGTCAGGGCGTTACTAAAGATGTCGCAATGGGCATGCAGAAAAGCCTGCGTGGCCAATCTGAGGCCCCTTTAGCACTATCATGCTTAGAATGCTCGCGTAAAAGATGACATTTCCTTTGTAATGCAGACGCGAAGGGCACCACAATGCACACGAAATCGGCGGCCTGATTGCTTCCGACGTTCGCCTAAACACAACACACTTCCTGTACTCTGTTTCCGTTGGCGATCGCACGACTGAAAAGGTCAAGAAGGCTACACCGGCCTGCTTCCTTCGATTACTATCTCCACTGGCGCTGGATAACTAGTGCAATGATATTAAAAAACGCAAAAAGAATTTGTATTTTACGTTGCTGTCGCCTAGGGCTCGCACCCCGCTTCGCTTTGCGCAAGCGCCATGTTCGTCTTGCAGAATGCAGACGTCCCACGGCATATGCGAATCAGAGACGAGCAACTGAGCGGATCTGGCGCAAGAAAAAGTTCACGTACTGTTGTTGTTTTTTTTTTTTTCCAAATCGTCCGCCCAGCCTTCCGCAAAGCGGAACGGAGCACCTGAACGCCGTGCGGAACGGCGTACGGATTGAGCATAAGTCGGCTTTCAGCACTTGGGATCAGTTTTTCGAGTCCCATGCAGCAACAGCCATATAAGTAGCAGCCATGATGATAAGGAACAGGTGTGTGCACGAAGAGTTAAGATATATATCTAAATGATATTATGATGATGATGATATTATCTGTGGTGTAACGGTGACATTTACTTATCCTGGAGGCTTGGCAAAGAATAAACATATACCCGGCGGACTATACACAATGGCCAGCGTATGCGTTAATCTGAATATAAGAATATTAGGAAAATATTTGAAACCTTTGAATAGCATGCACAAATTTCTCTTATAAGTACACCCCGTGCAGATATACTAGGAGCAGGCGTTATAACAGGTAGTGTTAAGAGTTCATATCGTCACTGTCACGAGTGAGGCTGCATCCAAGCAGCCCAGCTGACGACCATATGCGGATCTATGGTGCGCCCCATAGATACCTGTTGCACTTCATCGAACTCAACAAATATCAATGGGCTGTGGGGTACAAAAGGACCAAGAACGCCGAATTGCATTGCTGCGCTGTATGCAGTGATCAGCCGTGCTATAATCTGCGCTCGAGACCGCAGAAAATCGCCTACGCGGCGCATGCTGTCCGGCTATCTTGAGCGCAGATGAGAGCGCGGCTGATCCCGGTAGATCGCGCCGCCATGCAACTTGTTTTGTCTAGGAAGTGTCACACCAATCCAAGTCACTCAACTACTCAACAACGGTCGTGCAACGATTTAAAGTTGGCCAAGATTCTGTCTAAGGTTGGAACAGAAGCAATCAGTGTACATCGCAGTAATCACAAAGCTTTACGCCGCTCCTTAAACACACTAATACCGCTATGGACCACTTGTATCTATTGTAAAAAGGCGCACTTAACGTTCTATAGACCAAAAAAGTTTACGGACCAAGGTATCCGACAAAAAGTTGAATATCTCCGCAGCCTCAAAACGCAGCCTGGTGTTCCCATTTCCAGCCTCTACTGGTATATGCGAACAACGTTGTGATGTACGGTTTTACTGGCTACTTTTAAAGGCTGCCCGGATATTTAGCGTTTTCTGAGACCCCGTGGTCCGTAAACTTTTCTGGGTCCATAGTACCGATATGCAACCTTGCCTACACTTTACACATGCCGTGCCTCTAATTTTCCCCAGATATGAACAAGGTTCACCGAAGACCCCTGAGAAACGAACTGCGAGCCTCGTATGACGAACAAAAATGTAAGGGGGGGAGAAGGTTCAGTAATTATTTGCAACGTTATATTTTAAACAAGTACGTCAAAGTTTCGCAGCGCATTGCACTAACAATTATCCCTATTTTCACGGAATTCGAAGTTAGTACCTGGTGGAGTTGTTTTACGAGTCTGGTAAGCATTTGGAGTAACGGCGGTATCACACCTTGGAACGATTGAATAAGTAACTTTCTATAAAGGCTGCAGCAAACCCACATGGACTAAACATTTATCACTCGTCACGCACAACCAAGGAGGTTTTATTTAAAACCTCCTTGCACACAACACTATTCCTACTTCAACGAAATATAGGCACCGTGACTCACATAATTTGCCGAGGAAACCAGGAAAAACCACTAAATGCCTTGTGTATAACGCATAAAAGTTAGGAGAAAGCAGGTATTGAGTAAAAATGTCGCAGTTTCGAAGAATCGATTACGACAGCAAATTAGTAGACAACTATACGGACTAAGGAGAGTAGTTTTATTGGTCGTATAAACTAGTAAACATTCGCTTACTAACTTAATTAACAAGCACGGTGTCACGCGTACACTGGTAAACATGAAAACATATCTTGCTCGATGACCGCGGAAACTCGCTGTCAAAACGCTGGAGTGACGAGGCGCGGCACCAGCAGCGAGCGAATTGACCTTCGTGCCGCCTCTCGCTTCAGCGCGAACTGAACGTCGAAAGCGCAGCGCATACGAAGCTGCCGGCACTCCGCGTGGCGTACTTTGTCCACATCGCAGATCGCTTTGAAGATGAGGCCCGCGCGGGCGCGCACTACGTCGCAGGTCGCTTTCAAGGTACCGCTTCTGCAAGATACCGCAAGATACCACTAGGCAGCCGCCGCCGGAATGGAACCCTCCTTCCCACCTAGTGCCTCGCGCGCGACAGAACACGGCGCGCTTCCGCCCCGCCTTCCTCCCTCGCAAGCGCGAGATTGATCCGCGATCGCCGGCGCGATCGCCGGCAAGCTTTCCCTCGCACATAGGAAGAAGGCGCCGACTAACGCGGACGTGGAAAGATCGGCTCCCGCTTTCGTTACTGTTTTCGGTCGGTTTTTGGTGTCACCTATCGCTGAAATGCACGCTATTCGACACGGTTGCTTTATTCGACACGGTTGCTTCTGAAAACTTGTTTCGGTGAGTGGCCCTTGTGCGGAAATTGTGGAACTTTTTGTGTCGATCACGCCGCGGCGAAACTAGGCGCAGGTAATCTTAGGCCTAACCCGATGAAGAGGGGCATTATGCCGGAAGTAGAAATGGTGGTAGAAGAGGACATCTCCTCCGAAGAAGCCAACAGCCCAGGCTGGACGACAGCGTTGAGCAAGAACAAGAAAGCTCGGCAAGAAACACCAGTTTCAACGAGCAAGAAAGCCTATACGTGGGCTCGAAGGGCGGCTGCCGCACGGCTGCTCCGCAAGGCGTGCTGCAACGTCTCGCAGCCTCGTCGAGGCTCCCTAGACTACCGAGGGAGCACATATTATTGTCCGCCCAAGGGACGGGCTGAACGTCAAGAAAATAAGCCAACTCAGGCTGGCTCAAGCCTTGGCCATGGCGGCTGCACTAGCCTCTACAGAAACCGAGGGCGACATAGTCTGCCCTAATTTCACTGAAAACGTTCTCGTCGTCTCCACCCCGGAGAAGAAGAACGCCTCCGCTTATGCAGGGATCCAGCAAATCCGCATAAGCGAATGACTATACAGGTGGCCGCATACATCGCGGCGCCAGACAACACCTGCAAAGGGGTCATACGAGGGGTCGACGCAGACATCAGCGATACCCAACTCCAGCGCATGATCGTCAACCACCGTAACCCGAAGGCTCTGGAAATCAAACGCATCAAGAACACCACAACAGGGGTCGTCCTCTTCGACGGCATGAAAGTGCCTAACTATGTCATGTGCGGCGTCAGCCTTCTGCGCTGCATGCTCTACAAACGCCAAACCGAGGTGTGCTACATGTGTGACGGTTTGGGACATTGTGCGGACGTCTGCCCCAACCCCACCAATAAGGATTGCCGAGGCTGCGGACTAGCCTCCCCACCCGATGACCACCAGTGTTCGCCGCAGTGCGCCCTCTGCGGAGGCCCGCATCTTACGGCGGACAAAACGTGTAAGTAGCGCTTTCAAGTCCGATACATCCTACGAAGACGCCGGCGGCGCCGCAAGCGCGCAAGCGCGCAAAGAACAAGCCTCAGCAGCAACAGCTGGCCAAGGAGAACCGGCCACGTGACTCAAGCGCGACGGAAGCCCCAGGTACCCCAGGAGGGAGCACTCCGCCACGCCAACTGGTCGACAACGCAGCCTCTACAGAGGGAGCTCTCATTTCCGATGGCGCTCTACCTCGCGGGTGCGGATCCAGGCAACGCCCACCTGGGCCGATCGTGTCAAGCCGAAGCAGACGACGCCGGCTCCAAAGGTAACGCAGGTAGCATTGCCGGAGCATAAAGTAGATCCCAGCGTCGCTCAACTCATGCAAGAGAACGCTAGACTGAAAGCATAAATGCAGCAGATGAGGGCCGACTTTGAGTCGCTCCGTAATTCTTACCCCTCGCAAGCCGAGAAGCAACAGGTGTCCCCATCAGGGGAGCCACAGGCGCGGTCGTGTAAACGTAGGGCCACGCCCCCAGAGGGGGACGCTGACTCTATGGAAACCGAGCCCAATAACAAAGGTTTAGAAAGCATGCAGCGGGCAATGCAGCAGCTCACTGAAAGCGTCACTGCCCTCCTTAAAAGGATGGCGCTCTGGAAAGTGGACAGGCCCCGTTAGCTACGCTTAGACAGCCTTCGAGAGAGCCCAGTCGGGCACCTTTATCCGCAAGCGCCTCCCCCGTCAGCAATACGGTGGAATGGCCAATCCAAGGCAATCACCATGGCGGTCAATTCCCATAAACTGGTTGTGTGGCAGTGGAACTGCGCCAGTTTCCAACGGCGCAAAGCTCCGCTGCAGCAGTTCGTTTCGGCACAGGTGGTCAAACCGCACGTAATTCTTTTACAAGAAACTCTCGATGACACGCCTACCTTCTCGGGATACCGGGTCGTATCGATACGGGAGGAGGGAAAGTGGGGCTTAGCAACCTTGGTCGCACGGAAGTGCTCCTGTCAAGTACACAAATTACCACTTGGCAAAACCAGGGTGGAGATCATTATGGTCGAAATTATCCCTAACAATTGGCTTAAGAGCAGTGTCTTCCTTTTAAACATATACAGCTCGCCGTCGGATCAACGGCAGGCATTCGCCACGATCATGACAGAGGTGGTGGCCCTGACCAAGGGGGCCCCCATAGTGATAGCGGGTGACTTCAATGCACCCCACGATGCCTGGGGATACCCCCGCAACTCCACCAAGGGCGATATCCTTGTCCAGGCAGTTTCTGACTGCTCACTGGAATTGATTACGGATCCTCAATACCAGATGCGAATCGGCACATCGGAAGTCCGAGACACCACTCCGGACCTGGCGATCGTCAAGAACGCCCCCGCAGCAGGATGGCAAAATTTGCAAGAGAATCTGGGTAGCGACCACTTGTGTAGATTACCCTAACAATTAGCACAGCCCCTACCAGGGAAGTTAAAGTGATGGACTGGGATGCTTTCTGAAAAATGCGGGAGGCGTACCAGACCGACTATGATAATCTCGATAGTCTGTTCACAAGACTACAGACGGACGTACAAGCTGCGACCAGTGGTTAAGACCGACCTAAAGGTTGATCGGATGGACGGGCGCCTTCTGCACCTACTAGAAGCCAAAAACTCCATCCTGACCCGCTGGAGAACTCACAGACTCTACCGCCGACTTCGCAACAAAATTGCGGAGCTCAATCGTGCAATAGAAACTCATTCCATCGAACTGTCCAAACAACAATGGAACGAACTGTGTTCCTCGGTTGATGGGCAGATGAGAGCGGGGGGAAAATGGAACCTCCTCAAACACTTACTCGACGATTCGCAAAGCAAAAGCAATCAAAGACTAGCCATTGATCGCATAGTTCACAATCCAAAGGCGGCGGGCGTATTTGAACACGTCCTCCTGCAAGAGTTCGCCGAAAAGTATCTCCCGCTGGGCCCCTCCGGTGACGGGGATTATCCTCGTTACCGGAGGGGGGGGCGCAGTGGGGGAGCTCGCCGCCTCCTTCACAGAATCCGAAATCTGGGAGGTGCTTCAAACGCTCAACGGTCACTCTGCACCGGGCCCGGATGGAATCTCCAATAAGTTCCTCCGAAACTAGGACGGACATTCAGTAGCATTGCTCACCGAGGAAGTCAATAAAATCTGGGAAACGGGCCTCGTCTCCGATCCCTGGAAGGCAGCCTCAGTGGTGCTCATCTCGAAACCAGGCAAACCTCTTGCGCCGGAGAACATGCGGCCCATCTAGCTGACGTCCTGCGTGGGCAAGATGGCCGAACATGCCATTCACAACCGTGTATCTAAGCACATAGAAACTAATGAGTTATTCCCTCACAACATGGTCGGCTTTCGGCCGGCATTCTCCATACAGGACGTCATGCTACTTAGAAAGAGGCTAAATCCTTGATGACGACACTAGAGACACTAGGGGCATCCTGGCTCTACACTTGTCCAAGGCTTTTGATAACATCTCGCACCAGTTCGTGCTAGACGCGATCTCGGACCTGAGCCTGGGGCCATGATTCCATGCGTACGTTAGCTCCTTCCTCAGGGATCGCAAGGCCACTGTCAAAATAGGGTAGGACAAATCCAAGAAATTTCCATTGGGAGCGAGAGGAACTCCGCAAGGCGCGGTCATCTCTCCCCTACTGTTTAACATCGCCATGAATCGCCTCTCGGAAAGACTGGCCACAGTAAGAGGAATGGGTCACGCCCTCTACGTGGATGATATTACCGTGTGGTGCATGGGAAGGTCTGACGCTGCAGTTGAGAGTGCGCTCCAAGAGGCGCTCAACATCAAAGAACACTTCCTGCTAGATACGGGCCTGAGTCTGTCACCAACCAAATCCGAACTTCTATTGTATAGGCCCACCCGACGGGGGGTTAGGAGCTCCACACCCCCAGATCAAGTTCCCATAGCCCTCTATACGAGGAAAGGACAACAAATCCCCAGAGTGGATACCACCTGGGTCCTCCGACTCTTGCTGGAATCGCTCGGGGCAACTCACAGACTATAGCCCGCATCACCACCAAGACGGAGAACATGCTTAGACTTATCCTCAGGGTCTCGAAACGCCGGGGCAGTTTAAGTGAAAGCGATCTCCTCAGACTCTACCACGCGTGTCTTATGAGCCACGTTAACTATGCAGCTTCCGCGTTGCGCTGGTCTAAACGGGAAGAGGCCAAAATCGACGCCCTCATGCGCAAAAGCATCAAGCGCGTGCTGGGTTTACCACTCACTACCAGCACCGAGCGTCTCATGCAACTAGGCATGCACAACACCCTGTCAGGGGTGATCGAGGCCCAACGAGTGGCCCAAATAATACGACTCTCATCATCGCGAGCGGGGAGACGCATCCTCGAATCCGTTAGATGCGGTCACCCGGAAATCACGGAGCGCAACGCGACCCTATCACCCATGGTCCGAGATACGTTCAAGGTAGATCCCTTGCCACGTAACGTCCACCCTCAATACAATGTAGGGCACCGGGTAGCGTGGGCTCGTTCCCTATTAAAAGTGGCTGCGGGCACTCCGAATCTTGCATGTTTCGTTGACGACGCCCAGTACGGGCGCTCCGATCACTATGCCATAGTTTCGGTTGATTCCAATGGCACTCTCATTAAATCAGCATCCGTGCGGAAGGTTTCCGCAACAGTAGCCTAGCAGGTTGCTATAGCTATAGCAGTGAGGGATCCTCTACGTCCCCATACCTTTACAGACTCTAGATCTGCAGCCCGAGCGTTCGCCTCCGGCTCGATCTCAAAGGAGGTGGTGGCAATCCTCGGCACCGAGGGGGCTGCTGGTTTTCATATCATAAAATGGTTCTGGGCCCATATGGGACTCAATGTGCACTCTGAGGTTGTTAACGCCAATGAGTTGGCCCATGACTGTGCGCAAGGTCTTACACACCGCGGCGGTTCCGGTAGACTCACGGGTGGCGACTTTGGACTGTACAGGGATTCACTCCTCACCTTCCATGAAATCTTGGCACATTATCAACTTGCTCGGCGGGCCTTTCCGCTACCACATCCTAAACTCACTGGACCACAATCGTCGGCCTTTCGCATGCTCCAAACGGGCTCGTTCCCCTCCAGGGGCCGATTCAGTCACTTCGCGCCTAATGTAGAATCCCACTGTCCAGACTGTGGGGAGGCGTACTGCTCTTTATCTCATATGCTCTGGCAATGCCCTGCGTTCCGCAGCTCATCGCTTACCACTCTAACGGACTGGGAGGTAGCCCTTAAGAGCGGCGACCTCTCAGAGCAACTACGGGCTGTCCAGAGGGCCTGCGACGCGGGGGACCACGATCTTCCGACCCCGACGTGCGTGTGGCCCACGACGGCTACGGGGACTCCCTGAAAAGGGAGGTACCCTAAAGCGGTTCCTCAGGACCACCAATAAGGTTCTTTGTCTGTCTGTCTGTCCCTCGCACATACAGCCTACAGCGCACGGTGACGATGCTACCGTGTTTGGACTTCATACGGAAACTCATGGCGACGTCCACGACGCCGGCGACGGCAGAAATGCGCTGGGAGTGTCCATATAATTGATATCGCAATAATATTTTCAAATGTTTCAAGTAACCAGTTCAAACTTTCGGTATATGTCACCCAAAAGGTGACCCACATTTCTTCAAAATATGAAATCTCTACTCTTTTGCTTCTGCCAAGGAACGTGCGCTAGTGCAACTCATGTTGAAACAGCCTAAAAATAAAATTAAGAGAGAACGTCGAAAGTGACACATGCCGATCGAAAAAAATTCAAAGCAATGTTGGAAAGGTATTGTAATGGCTCTCCACGTTCGACAGTGTCGTTTTCTTGACGTATCAAGCACGAAACAAAAATGGTGGCTCTCCCGTAATCGAGAGTAGATGTAAGCATGAAATGGCTACTGACAAAGAAGACTTGTGCCGCGACGCAGGCCTGGAAGCTTTCTGAGCCGAAATGAACCTGTTTTGAACTGAACCTCGTTGCAAGTCTCGTCTCGGCCAAACAACCATGGCGTGCTGGACACTGCCGGCCTGGTCGCGTTTGCGGAAAACATATCCCACGCAGAAGGGGGGGGGGGCAGAGCTGCACGCCTATTTGCTCTCGCCGCAGGCCACTTCCGCCAGCATATGGCGCCCAGCGCAACGTTGGCTTTCGAGACTTGAGGTTTCTTTACGCGGCGCTGGTCTGGCGACGCGCGCCGGAGAGCGGCCGCTGTAGCAGCTGTAGCAGACGATTACTCGTCCGGCCGCCGACGATGCGAGCGTCCGCTCTTGCGCAAGCGGATACTGCTCCCGTTTTTGCCCCGGTGCTGCGGCGGAAGCCGCGGTGCCGGGCGCCTACGCGAAGTGGCGGTCGTTGGGGTCTTGCGGAGATCATCGTAGCAACACCCCAAATAAAAAAAAACACTGCTCCAGTCAGGTAGGCTGCTCCCTCCCTGATGGTGAGATTATATTTGGATGATCAAAACAGTGATGCGTTTATTTAGGAATAGCATCGATCCCTTAACAGCAGCCACAGTTGCGCCTACAAGTCTGGCAGGTGACAGTGGTCTGCCTTTTCCCGTCCTTCGGCTATTCCTAAATAAACGCATCACTGTTTTCACGATCCAACTATAATCTCACTATCAGGGAAGCAGTAGTCTAGACTCTTTTATTTGGGGTTTTGCTACGTGGCCCTCCGCAACACCCCAACGACCTCCGCTTCGCGTCGGCGCCCGGCACCGCGGCTTCCGCTGCGGCATTGGGGCACAAACGGGAGCAGTATCCGCTTCCGCAAGAGCGGACGCTCGCGTCGCGTAAACCAAACCTCAAGTCTCGGAAGCCATCGTTGCCCGGGGCGCCGCCATGCTGGCGGAAGTGGCCTGCGTCGAGAGCCAATAGGCGTGCAGCTCTGCGCCCCCCTTCTGCGTGGGATATGCTTTCCGTGTACCCGGCCTGGTCACACAGCGTGGTGCCATCTCTCGAAGGAGGTGGCGCGAAACCTGCGCCGCTGAACTCACGGACAGCTGGCGTTGAAAAGATCACAGGCAAAAGATTACGATCAAGTGTATGGTGCACTGTATCAGCCTTTTGAACGCCGCTATATTAGAAATGACAAATTAAACCTTAGCGTACTAGCAGTTGCAGCTTGAGTGATATGACAATGACAATGATGTTTATTTTTTTTTTATTTTTTTTGCATCAGTACAGCGGAATGGCACGAAGGAACGTGCGGAAAAAGCTGTCATTTCGACAGCTTGACAGAGCCGCAGGCGCCCGCATTGATGTTCACTTCACTGATATAAACACAATCAACCTATATCAATATATTTCAGAAGTTATACAAAAATGCACACAAATTATGCAAATAAAAAATACCACCTTATACCACCTTACATGAATACATAAAATGCAATCACATATTCTTAGACTGACAAATTCTTGTACAAAGACGCACAACAAAAAAGCATAAGGTGTACATTATTATGCAAACATATTTCTGCTTGATGCAGAGCAAGAACGAAAACAAAGCAAACATACTGTTGTTGCCAAAAAAAGAAAAAAAAGAAAAAAATGCACTAGACAAACAACATTGTAAACAAACAATAGGAAGAAATGGGAAGCAATACTTTTTTTTTTGGTAACTTGCCTGGGCAATAACTAGCGTATGTAATGCGGTTCTGTGCAAAGGGTTGGGGGCCAGAGACCTAATTTTTTTTTTTTTTTTTAGTTTTGACTGGTTGCCGGGATGATCTCGTTTTGCTTTCCCAACGATGCCCGGATGTTCTCGTTTCGTTCTCGGGCCATTCTCGTCTTGAGTTTCCGAATAACGTCTCTGAAATTTGACTCAAGGACTCTTGAAGATCGCCGACAACGGGAGCTAAAAGCATTGCGTGCTTAAAACACGACACAAAAAGGTATAAAGACCGCACAGGACAACCACTGCCAAAATTATTGGTCACCAACTCGCCCAACTGTCCCAATCCCTGAAGATCGTTTTCACCAACATATATAGGATACGTGGCAATTAAACAATGAAATTTGACCACCTATATATATATATATATATATATATATATATATATATATATATATATTGTTACACTGCTGCGCGCAGCATCGAGGAAGAGGAGTACGAGCTTGGGGGCTGAAGAAGACAACGCTTCGGTGACTGACTGATTGTCTCAATCCTGTCAGTCGTTTACATATTGTAAATACATTTTCCCGTCTTGCTTCTTCCCTCCGTCACATATTTGGTGGAGATGCGGAGTACTACTGTGCACGACGGAGCTCCGCAGCGGACGTAACCTGGCCACTAACAGGAGGACGACCACAGGAGCCGGTGCTGGGACAGCCGCCATGCCGACAGGAGCAACCGCTACCCCAGCGCCGACAGTCATCTTGTCCCAGCCCCGCGACCCAGGCACGTTTTCTGGCACCGGCAATCTTGACGTCGATGAGTGGCTCCACATGTACGAACTTGTCAGCGCCCATAACAGGTGGGATCCAACTGTTATGCTGGCAAACGTAATTTTCTACCTGCAAGGCACGGCACGGGTATGGTTTCGAAACCACGATGAAGAATTGACTAGCTGGGAGCAATGCAAGCAAAAGCTCAGCGAGTTATTCGGCAAGCCTGTCGGCCAACAGCGAGCTGCGCAAAAGGAACTTGGGCCTCGCGTCCAGACGTCGACCGAATCATATCTGACGTACATCCAGGATGTTCTCGCCCTTTGCCGCAAGGCTGACGAGCGGATGTCAGAAGACAAAGTGAACCACCTACTGAAGGGCATAGCGGACGACGCTTTTAATCTTCTGGTATATAGGATTTTTCCACCATCGACGACGTCATTAATGAATGTCGACGCTTCGAAGAAGCAAAAAGTCGTCGCATCGCACACCAGTTCACGCGTCTTCCAAATATAGCTGCTACGTCGTCGTGCGAGGATCTTCACTCTCCGCATCAGCCGCCAACATCCGAGACCCTCGTCCGTGTCGTTCGGCGAGTGATCGAAGCCGCGGCACCGGTTGGCTTCCAGACCTATACTACGGATTCTCGACCGACAATTTACCTGATGCAGTCTGTCGTACGCGAAAAGTTGGCGAACCTTGGCATTTAGTCTGTCTGTTCCGACAACCGATCGGATACCTAAGCCTTTCCTACGATCCCTTTTTCGCGACGCCAGTACCCTTCTCGGCCTTTCCGCAACCCAGCGGAATGGCGAACATCCGATGACAGGCCGATTTGCTTCAACTGCCGACGCGCTGGCCATATTTCCCGTCACTGCCGCAATACCTTGACGTCATCGCAATATCAGTCTGCGACCCCACCTTACCGCCGCTCTCCAGGTAGTCGTCCACCACCGGAAGATTCCACAGAACCTTTTATATATATATACTCAGGCGTCCGCATCTAGGCGGCAGAGTCGTTCACCCTCACCACGACGCCCTCTGTCTCGCTCACCCACTATTCGCCGTTCTCCGTCCTCCATGTACCGGTGCTCTACGGGAAACTGGCGGGTGCAGCTCCGAGGGGCAGGTGACGCTGCTAGAACGACCCGGACTGCAATACCTCTACTGACCTTACCAACGGATAGGAATTTACTTGATGTGTATGTGGATGGTGTCCCTGTTACTGCTCTGCTTGATACCGGTGCGCCCATCTCTGTGATGAGCGACCAGCTTCGTCGGCGGCTCACTAAAGTCCTGACACCTAAGGCGTCCTATTTTGTGCGCGTCGCTGATGGCAGAACACTGGCCACAATAGGAATGTGTGCCACTCGTGTGGGCGTCACTGGCCGCCAAACATTTGTAATATTTACTGTTATTCAAGAGTGTCCCCATGACGTTAATCTAGGCCTCGATTTTCTATCCGCTCCCTCCGCACTTATCGACTGCTCCGCTGGACTTGTTCAAATCGATTTGCCTTGCCCTGACCCACCCGAGGAAGTTCCCAGCAGACTGTGCTCCACCGAGCACATTCGACTCCCCCCACAAGCCATGACCTGCGTCCTCCTCTATCCCACTCCACCTTTGCCTGACGGTGACTATATTGTTTCTCCTCTCACGGACATCCTCCTTGCCCATCACGTTGCTCTTCTGTACACCGTTGTCACTATCACCAACTCAACCAGCTTTCCTTTCGTTAACTTCGGAATTGGGGACCACGCCCTACCGCAGGGCATAGCCTTGGGTGCGCTGTCCTCCTCCCAAGACTACCAGTTATCAGCCTTGACTGTTGATATTACGTCGTCTCCCATTGACTCACCTTCTTTGCCGACTGTCTTTCCGGATTTCACAAACACGATTGCTCCCGATCTTCCGCCTCACCACGCCGACCAGCTAAGCCACCTGCTTGCCTCGTTCAGCGACATTTTTGACCTGAATGGTCGCCCTTTAGAGCAGACCTCTCTCACGACACACCGTATTGACGCCGGTGACGCAAACCCTATTCACTGGCGTCCATACCGCGTCTCTTTGCTTGAACGACAAGTCATTCACACGGAGTTCGAGAAGATGCTCCCTCCAGGTATCGTCGAACCGTCATCCAGTCCTTGAGCGTCCCCTGTCGTTCTAGTTAAAAATAAGGACGACACCGGGCACTTCTGCGTGGATAAACGGCACCTCAACAAGATCACCAAGAAAGACTTTTATCCTCTACCAGGGGCGTAGCCAGGTGGGGGGGGGGGTTCACCCCCCCCCCTCTGAAATGTTATGCGCCCCCCCCCCCCACTTACCAACCCTTTGTTCTCGTCGCTTCGCACTGCCATAATTCAAGAAACCGGTGGTACTATCACAATTTAATTCCTGGGCGCTTCCGTTTGGGTTGGTAATTTACAGCGAATCATGTCTGCATATGGAAAAAACTGTCACGGAGTTTGTCAAGGCTTTGACACTCTGTGAGGTTTTGGGCGAGAATGTGGCGGCCGCATTGCGACGGCCGCATTCTGAAGCAACAAATGCGCAACAAATGCGGCAGCCGCATTTTAGATGAATGCGAAAATGCTTGAGGCCCGTTTAGATTTAGGTGCACGTTAAACACCCTAGGTGGTCGAAATTTCTGGTATACATTTCCACCGCTTCGCTTCAGGTGCCGGTTAGGCCGCGCTCGCGCAGGATCTTAGTCTGCGCGCGAAACGTCTCTTGTTTGCGATTGCGTCCCTACAATTACTGTTGTGTTGTTGAATCCCAAACCAGCATTTACGGAAGGCTGGTAGTTGCTGTTGTGTTGTGGAATCCCAAACCAGCAATGTACATAAGAAGGGGTTGATGCCAGCAGTGAAATTACACCGACTCGCAACAGAATGCACGAAACAGACAGCCGACAAGCATGGATTACTGCTGCGCGCAGTACAGCGTAAGTAAACTCTTGTTGCAGGCGCTGACAGTTCTCTTCGGAGTTCACGCATATTGAGAAATTGATTATGTGCACTATGCACTGAACAAGACCAGAGTTCATTCCTGCATCACTAGTACACCAATCAGTCGAGATTCTGTGAGGTATAAGGCCGCTTCCTGTTTGCACCGGCGTAAGTGAAGCAGAAATGAGTTGCACGCACTGCTTAAAATGCGTACACATGCCATGTCTATGCTGTGCGGTGAAATATTCTGTACAATTATGAATCTGGTGACGTAAAGGCAAATGACGGCTGCACGCTCGCACACAGCGGAAGACACAGCGGCCCATGCACTTGCCGCAGGAAATGCAACCCTCTCGTATGAGGGAGCAGGGCGACGAAAGCTTCGGGGAAAAAAAGCATTACGCGTTTTTGCGCGTATTTAAGTTTTCTAGCGCAAAGACGCAGCGAACAAGCTATTGCTATGGGAGTAGGTATAGCCTGGTCACACGTGCATTTTTACGTGTATAGCCGTCCTTGACTTGTTAAACGCACTTCGCCCCGACGAGTACGACGCCATCTACGTTTAACGGAAATTAACAATTAATGATGCCTTCTCCGATCGGGCGGGTCGTCTCAATGATGTGGTTTCGAAGACTGGTCCACTCAGTGGCGCGATTACAGGCCGTATGCTCCAAACACCTACTGTGTCTGTCGTACTTCCTGTACGTAGGGGAAAGCAGACGCTTGCCTACCCCCCCCCCCCCCCTCCCGGTCGGGCCAGTGAACCCCCGTCCCGAAAAAAATTTCTGGCTACGCCCCTGTCCTCTACCACGCATTGATGACGCCCTCGACTGACTGCCTCCACGGTGCGAAGTACTTTTCTTCCATCGACCTTCGTTCCAGCTACTGGCAGATTGCCGTCGACGACATGCACCACGAGAAGACTGCCTTTATTAGCCCCGAGAACGACCTACAGGGGCGCTTCGAGCGCCGCACGGGTGACGTCAGGGCACGGACTCCCGCCTGTCGTCTGCTGCCGTTTGGGCGCTGTCCGAGCACCTTCCGCAGGGTTTCCGTTTGTTCGCTGTCGTTCCCTGTGCTTGTATTGACCCTTTTCGCGGTGATCCCGTGGGCTCTGACATGTTTGATCACGTGGTGACACGTCCATTGCTTGCCTCAACTGCCTCCGTGGCCTCCTTGTTTACAATGGAAGTGTATGACGCCGGCGCGGCTTAGAAAACCTCTGTTTTCGGAGATATCGTGAACGATGACTAGGTGGATGACACGAAGCTTTGATAACAGCTTCAGAGAACATGCAAAAGCGCTTTCGGAGCTGATTAAGCTATGTCCTGACGGCGCAAGCAGCGTATATGGTGCTTGTTCTTAAAGTGGGGCTAAATATGTATTCCAAGCTATCCAAACATTCCGCTCTTGAATTCAGTAAGGATTAGTGTTTTGCTCTTTGTTCTTTATTCGGGGGTAAATATTTTGAAGCGGTGGCTTGTCAATTTCTGACTCAGTGAAGTTGCTCGGTGCGGCCACTAGCTGATTATGTTCTGCCTAATCGCTCGCGGGTGTGCTCAGTTCCGATAGATTTGTTCTTGCTGCGCACAAGGCTTGAAACGTAGCTGCATGTCTTGTACATTGTAATACCTTGTAGCAAATACATATTACAGCTAGTAACTCGCTTACTTTTGTGGACCGTCACATTCAGATTTGACCATTCGTGCGCCATCGGTGTAGTCCGTCATTTATTGTGAGTATACAGTGCGCATATATTCAAGTGTGCGCCCATTCACTTATTTATTATACATCGGCGATAGAGTGGGCGTAAGTTATCCTGCCATTTGAGACAGATGTGTATAGATAACGTGCGCGAAACTTACTATGACAAGAAGCGGCGCTACTCCCTTTGTCATTGTTTAACGAGTGGTACTTACTCTTGCCGACGTTCTGGTGATGAAGCCCTTTCTTCGAAGGTTAGCAATACAAGGCTGGCCGATGAGCAAATTTCTGTACCCTCGAGGAAAACCGTACATCACGAAGTGCCGGTAACACGTTCGGACAGTTGCAGCAGCGGTCAACGAACTTGGCCACACAGATTCATTCCATTCCTTAACATGCCAGTCACTATTTTTGCGGCAAAAAAACTGCACACGTCTTCAATCCACATGATTCAATCTAGCATGATTGGATCACAGTGTGTTAGCGAAAACTCAGTTGCATTTCCGACAGCTGATCGCACAGAAGGTAGAAGCAGTAATGGTTTCGTATTCGTGCGCGGTCGCTGACGAGACGCATGGCGCGTACAGCCCCTTGATGTTAGAAAGTAGCGACACTCTTCCCCGCGCGCGCGCTTTCCTCCTCAATTCTCCTCGGATTTCTTCCCCTCACCGGGCCGGCGCGGCGCTGAACCCTCCAGTGGCTCGCTGCAGCCGCATTACAATCAATGCGCGCGCTTGTTTATTTGGCCCTTTGAAGCGTTGTATAGAAATTTATCCCTTGTGAAACTGTCATGACAAAAGTACGTTTCCGATAGAACGTCGTGACATTTTTTTAGGACGCTTCGATAAATACAAGCGGAAGCGCTCCGAAAAAATGAGTACCAAGCAGTGGCTGAGCTGTTTACCTCTACGTCGCCACTTGGGTTGTCCGTAACGCGGAGGTGTATTGGGTGCATACAATATAAGCAGCGTAGAGTATAAACGAGAATTTGGTTCACAATCTTCGCTCTTAAAATTCTCAGAGAAGGTAACCAAGAAGAAATGTGATAGTCTACTTAAAGTGAATTCGCCAAAATGAGTGGGCCAAAAGCCTTTGTACCAATGACACTGTGCAAAATACGTGCTGTGTTTGCGAAACAGCCAACATAGAACTTTACACACGCGCCTGTATTCCGTCACTATGAAACGACGAGAAATTACATTCCATCACCTCAGGGAGTAACCTAAGTCTCTCTCTCAAAAAAAAAAAAAAAGAGGGTGATTGCTTACACGGAAACTGCTAAGACTGGCACTTGATAATTAACCTACAGACTTCAAGATGTCAAGTTTATCCGAATTGAGGGAGATTATCAGAAGCGCGTGGCTTGTACTTAATGAGCATGCACGAATAATACATAATACATAATACCACTTATCTACCTATATATCGCGGTTCATGCCTTCGCAACATAAAGTACGTAAAGAAAAAAAAATGCTCGCAGTATTGAAACTTTGCAAAGATTCAATAAGCACGCAATAAGAGTAAAATAGTTCCTTGGCTTCACAAGTATCAGGCGCAAGGATCACACGCACACACACACACACGCGCGCACACACACATACATGCACACACATACACGCACGCACATACACAAACACGCACACACACACGCACACAACTACAAAATATGAGTTACAAGCGTTAACTCACAAATTACATACATTTGAAAACTAACGCACGCGCGAAAACACAAAAAGCTTTGTCACGGCTCGAAGAGTCAACAAAAATTTCAGCCAACTCACTTGAAAAAAAACTATATGCACAGTTATCGGTGCTCTGTATTGAACTGAACGAAGAGTCCGGCTATGCGAAGAGCATTAAAATCTCCATGCAACTTCATCCACAAATATGGGGAAAGCTGCAACATTCACCTCGCAAATAACGGCGTGCTTAGAAGGGGCGAAATCCCTTCTCCTGATGTTATGGAGCCACTGCTTCAGACGCACGACATTCCGTTCACCTCGGGGGACATAAAATAAGGCTTGCCCTTTCTCTGGCCTGCTGCTGCATTGAAACGCGCAGCAGCAAGGCATTTTCACGGAGAACGAATCTCAGCTTCCTACGAAAAGATGGAAAAACTTCGGAAACACACGTTCGGAGCGGCAGGGTGACCACCACTTGGACTGCGCATGACGGGCGGGAGAAACTAAAGGCGCGCGAAAGCAAGTTCCGCGCCGTTTTCGTGACGTCAGGGTCACCTGACGGGGTAGTCTCGCGCGCCGCCGCCATTCAGCGTGGCGGATGCGCTGCCTCCGCGAAAGAGGGGGAGAAAAAGAGGAGGTTGACCGCGCCGTCTGGCGCTGAGCCGTGCTCCCTCAAGGGCTGCAGAAGATAGCGCCAACCTTTCCCTTTCCCTCAAGAACCACTTATCATCATCAGGGTGTTGCGGCGTAGATCAAAGCGTGTCGCTACTTTCTAACATCAAGGGGTTCTAATGGCGCGCCGCCGTGAGCGCCATCTCGTTTCTCTTAAACAAATTTTTCCGCGAAAAGAGTCAATACTTATGACGGCAATCCCAAATACATTTTCACGACGTATTCATTCGGGCAAACTTATTCAAATAGCTTATTTCCTAGACGACAATTAATTTTACAAGGGCAACGCTGCAGTGCCAGCCGAAGGAGTTCAGACCAGCCCATTGCCTGATTTTCATGTGCGGATCTAGATTTTGTAGATTAAGGGTCTAATAAAAAAGCATAAATGGCGCGTGTCTACTAAAAGCATAAACGCAAAAACATAGCACATAAGAATCCAGTTAGGATACCATACCTGCAGTGGTACAACGAGCACGTCACTATATCTGCTACATGTGACTGCTACATTTACCTTGATTTTAACCCATTAAAGCATGTTTGCTTATGACGAGTAGCTCATGGTATAATATGTAATGTTTCATTTCTTCGCAGAAACGCTCGGCAGTAACACGAGGACCTGACACTGCAGTTTAGATTCAACCAGCACACTTGTTTCTTTAACTGCTTAGCAAAATTAGGTCGTTTTTCGGTAATTTTAAGTGGCGCTTATTTGAAGTAAAGCTAATTGAGGCTTACAGCTATTTGCAGAATACGCAAAGGAATGAGTGAGTGAAATAACTCTATTGAGGTCCAGAGAAGACGCAGGGGACACCCCGCGCCACCCGGCTAGTCCAACGTAGGGACCGGCAAGCCGAGCTTGACGGCCCGATCGCGGGCACTCTGGACGGCCAGGGTTTGGTCGTTGAGTTCGGGGCTGCCCAAAAGCGCAGCCCACCTATCCTCGCTGAAGGCGGAGCCGATGGCTTCGTACCAATATTTGCTACTGCTTGTTTCTTGAGGAACAGACATCACGAATCTGTTTGGCGAACTGACACAGGCTGCTCGGCCCACATTTTTTAGTGAAATATGACTTTTGAACCGTATGGCTGCAGCTAGAAAAAAGCCGAAGCCTCATTCATTAGTAGTATGAGGCTTATTGAAGATATCATTATTCCCCTGTGGAGGTCAAAAATAAAGTAAATTCATTTTATGCTTGTGGTGTCTACTCTATGAGGCGCGTATGTGAGGTTCTCTTTTATGTACTCACGAAGCAAATAGTTCTCCGTTTGTGTAGTTAAACAACGCGGGATCTAGACATGGTGAGGCAGAAGGCGTTTGAATTTTCCTCTTCAGCGCAGCCTAAGCTGCGTTGTATAGCCTCGAGTATACCTTAGGCATTGCAATTGGCGCTTAAAGAACTGATTCATGGTTTCAACTCGAAGTTGTAGTGAACTGATGGGTTTCGCGAATAATGCATGCCTCGCCATAACGGCAGTCGGTAGATTTATTTACGTAAGGTCTGTGTCATGATGTCGATAAAGGCAACTGAGGGTAACTATGAAACATTTTCTCGCTTGGATTTGATAGGCTCTCGACCTTAACCACGAAACTGTTCTTTCAAGTGATTACTGTTATGGTGTTCGTGAAGTATATACATATTATACGTGACGCGCCGTCGTGTTAACAGCCATGAACAATGAGTTTTCTGGGTGCCTGTTTCAGAGAACGGTGTGTATTAGCAAACGTTTTCATGCAAAATGCGCGCCTAACTCTTCCTTTTAAGCATTAATAAAGTACTCATATGTGACTAGAACAACTCACCATAGTAATAAGAATCATCATAAAATATTCGCTGTCCAGTTTCCTTCTAACACACATTTATAACATTGACATCAAATACCAATACCAAGATTTTTCTGCCTTGTAAAATGCAATGTCTCTCATAGCTAAGCACAAAGGGAATGTTGTGTTTGGCGGAGCATCATACGCAACTTCGCGTGTTGAAATTGCAGACATTCTTTTTACACAAAGTTTATGGACAGACACTGCGCATATACGCATTGCAAAACCAGTAAAAAAATTATGGGGTTTTACGTGCCAAAACCAGTTCTGATTATGAGGCACGCCGTAGTGGGGGACTCCGGAAATTTGGACCACCTGGGGTTCTTTAACGTGCACCTAAATCTAAGTACACGGGTGTTTTCGCATTTCGCCCCCATCGAAATGCGGCCGCCGTGGCCGGGATTCGATCCCGCGACCTCGTGCTCAGCAGCCCAACACCATAGCCACTGAGCAACCACGGCGGGTATTGCAAAACCAGTAGACCAGGGTTCTATTGCAAAACCAGTAGACCCCTTCAATGCTACAGAGTTTGCGATATCCACGCCGCAAATTTTCACGACTCGTGGTTTTGAAGAAGAAACTGCCGTTCAGGCATGACAGTTAAAAGAAGCCGGCCGGCATATCCTTCAATAAGTACGGCTCGAGCCACCAATACCCCAAGCATGCACGAAGGGAATGAGCGCGCGCAGCAACCGAGCGAGCGCCGTCCTGGCCGTGACGTCACTCGTAGAGGGCCCCACTCCAACTTCTCGCCGCTAATAACGCCAGACGGCTTATACCAGTTCAAAGTCATGCCGTTCGGCTTATGTAATGCTCCAGCTACATTTGAACACATGATGGACACACTCCTGCATGGTCTGAAATGGTCTATCTGCCTTTGTTACTTACACGACTTCATAGTTTTTGCTCCTACATTTGCCTCGCACCTGGACCGCCTCTCACTCGTTCTTTCTGCTTTTCGCACTGCTGGCCTTCAACTTAGTTCAACTAAATGCCACTTCGGCCGTCGTCAAATTGCTATCCTCAGTCATCTTGTTGGCTCTTCTGGTGTGCGCCCAGACCCGGACAGAGTTCGTGCCGTACAGAAGTTTCCCGTGCCGACCTGTACTAAAGATGTCCGGAGCTTCGTGGGTCTGTGCTCATACTTCCGCCGCTTCGTGCACAATTTTGCGGAAGTCGCCCATCCTCTTACTGCTCTTCTGAAGGCAGACGTTTCATTTTCTTGGGGCCCTGCGCAGACAACCGCCTTCTCGAAGCTTATCTCCATCCTAACGTCTCCCTCCACCCATCATGGCGCACTTCGACCCGTCTGCTCCAACACAAGTCCATACTGATGCCAGTGGTCATGGAATCGGTGCCATTTTATGCCAACATCAGCGAGGTCATGACCTCGTGATTGCATACGCCAGCCGTCTGCTTTCTCCCGCTGAGCGGAATTATTCCATCACTGAATGTGAGTGTCTTGC
Organism: Dermacentor silvarum; assembly: GCF_013339745.2. Lineage (NCBI taxonomy): Eukaryota > Metazoa > Arthropoda > Arachnida > Ixodida > Ixodidae > Dermacentor > Dermacentor silvarum. Next base: position 159,737,599 of record NC_051158.1, on the reverse strand, counting down.
GTTTGTCTGGGCAGTGGCGAAATTTCGCCCTTACCTAAATGGTCGGCCATTTAAAGTCACCACAAACCACCATGCACTCTGATGGCTTTCGTCCCTGAAAGACCCTACCGGTCGCCTCGGGCGCTACGCCTACAGGAATACTCGTACACAGTGGCCTAGAAGTCCGGCCGTTTACACCAAGATGCTGACTGCTTGTCCCACCATCCAGTTGACCCTCTGATGTTCCTGTCACCGATGCTTCTGCTTCTGTATTTTCGCTGTCTGCTTTCGCTGACCTCGCTTCCGAACAGCGCCGAGATCCAACCATACGTAGTATCATGGACAAGCTCGCATTTGGCCGGGTCAAGCGATCCCTCCCTTCGCTTGTTCGTACTCCAGGACGGCATTTTACATCGGCGCAGCATAAACCCTAGTGGACCTGAGATGCTGCTTGTCATTTCCCGCCATCTTCGGGCCACTGTTCTGTCCCAGCTGCACGATATACCGACTTCTGGTCACCTTGGGTAATCTCGTACGTACGACCGTGTCCGGCGACAATTCTTTTGGCCTGGTCTGTACCGATCTGTTCGCCACTATATATATGTCGCTTCGTGTGAGTTATGTCAGCGCCGGAAGAAGCCGTCTGTGCTCCCTGTTGGTCGACTCCAACCTCTTGACGTTCCTGCCCAACCCTTCTCTCGCGTTGGTGTAGACCTCCTGGGACCTTTCCCCACATCTACCTCCGGCAACAAGTGGATTGCCGTCGCAACCGATTATACAACTCGGTTTGCGATCACCAGAGCCCTTCCAACCTCCTGTGCAACAGACGTAGCCAATTTCCTGTTGCATAACATCATTCTTCACCACAGCGCTCCTCGTCAACTTGGTCGCTACTTCCTCTCTACAGTTGTGGATGACTTGCTCCGCTCCTGTTCTACGAAACACAAACTTACTACTGCATACCATCCGCAGACGAATGGTCTTACTGAGCGGCTTAATCGAAGATTCACGGACATGCTCTCCATGTATGTGTCTGATGACCATCGTGACCGGGATACTGCTCTCCCGTTTGTTACATTCGCGTACAATTCCTCGCGCCACGATGCTGCCGGTTACTCGCCATTTTATTTGTTCTACGGCCGCGATCCCGTATTGCCTTTTGACACAATACTGCCTACCCCTCCAGAGCCCCTGTCTGAGTATGCCCGCTACGTCATTGCCCGAGCCGAAGAAGCACGCCAAGTTGCTCACCATCGCCTTTATGCTTCTCAGAACAAACAGAAAAGCATTTGTGACAGTCGTCGCCGTGACGTTGACTATGCTCCCGGGGATCATGCCCTTCTATGGTATCCGACCCGTTGCGTCAGCCTCTCTGAAAAACTAATGTCTTGCTACTCCGGTCCTTACCGGGTCCTCCGCAAGGTGACCGACGTGACCTACGAGATCTCTCCGGTCACACCTACTACTCGCTCCCTCCAGACTTCCCATGACGTCGTTCATGTCTGCCGCCTGAAACGCTACCAGTCCACTTCTACCTACAAAGCACCGGGACGACACTTCCACGTCAGGCGGAAATGTGTTACACTGCTCCGTGCAGCATCAAGGAAGAGGAGCACGAGCTTGGGGGCTGAAGAAGACGACGCTTCGGTGACTGACTGATCGCCTCAATGCAATCCTGTCCATCGTGTACATATTGTAAATACGTTTTCCCGTCTGGCTGCTTTCCTCCGTCACAATATATATATATTGTTACGAGACTGCGCGCAATGGGACAAAGATGACGTTGACCATTTGGGGTCTTCACCCCAAATGGTCAACGTCATCTTTGTCCCATTGAAGACGATTGAAGAGATTGTCTTTCGGCCATCTTGGCAGTGCTACAGCCCGCTGTAGATATTTTGTAAATATATTTTCAGTTATACCGTTTCCCGCGACATTTTGGTGGAGCTGCTGGGTACTACTCAAGACGGAACTCCGTAGCGGACATGTCCTGGCAAGTTCCACCATGTCAACAGGCGGGGATATTGCGTCAAGCGCGGCACCACAGCCAGTGATCTTGATCCAACCCCGCGGCCCAGGATCTTTTTGCGGCACCGACAACGTCGACGTTGATGACTGGATAAGGAATTATGACCACGTCGCAACCAACAATCGGTGGGACCCGACAGTGACACTCGCTAATGTGGGTTTCTACCTTAGTGGGACAGCACGCGTCTGGTTTGACACTCATGAAACGGAGCTGACCAGCTGGGATCTATGTAAGCAGAAGCTTCGTGACCTATTTGGCAAACCAATTGGCCGCCAGAGCGCCGCTTCGAGAGATCTCTCCTGTCGCGCCCAATCTCCCACGGAGTCGTACGTGTCGTACATCCTTGACGTTATCGCCCTTTGCCGCCGAGTTGATGCCACCATGACCGAGGCGGACAAAGTAAGTCACGTCCTGAAAGGCATTGCTGATGATGCTTTCAACTTGCTGGTCTTTAAGGACTGCTCGACCGTTGAAGACATTATCAAGGAATGCCGGCGTTTTGAGGCACTGAAGAGTCGCCGCATCGCCCAACAATTCATGCGGCTTCCAAACACGGCCGCTACATCGTCCTGCGCGGACGTTGAGCCACCCAATCAGCAGCCGACCACCGATAGCCTTGTCTGCATCGTGCGTCATGAAATTGAGGCGGCGTCGCCACCTTCCTATTTCGCATGCCCTTCCGACGATTCCCGACCGACAGTCTCTTTAATTCAAGCCGTCGTGAGGGAAGAGCTGGCTAACGCAGGACTCCAGCCTGTTGCATCCCTGCCTCACCCTCGGGTCAGTTCTGTTCTCCCGCCTTACAGAAATACAGCGACGTTGCGCCGCTATCGTGATCCGGCCCAGTGGAGAACCCAGGACGATAAGCCCATATGTTTTCATTGCCACGGCGTTGGACATATTTCCCGTCACTGCCGGTATCGCCAACCTTCCTCCCCTCGCTCATTTTTTGACATTCGCCGCGACGACAATCGACCCCTGCAGTTTCCCGCTCGTAACAGCTCACCGCTCCGAGACGCTCCTGTACCAACCCGCAGCTCCAGCCGTTCACCTTCTCTGCACGACCGTCGTTCCCGGTTCCCTCTGCCCCGCCGCTATTCATCGCCGCTATTCATCGCCGCACGCCTCTGGCCGCTCTTCCCAGGAAAACTGAGCAATGCAGCTCCCGGAGGTGACGCTGCATTGGACCCACGACCTGAAAAGCCTCTTTTGACCTTGCCCACGCACGAGAACCAACTTGCCGTAGAAGTGGATGGCCTACCCGTTACCGCCCTTATCGACACCGGTGCACATATTTGTGTCATGAGCTCTGATCTCCGTGAACGCTTACACAAAGTGCTCACACCTGCAGAGTCGCGCGTTGTGCGTGTCGCTGACGGTGGAACTCCAGCCGTGCTTGGAATGTGCACCGCACGCGTGAGCGTCGCTGGCCGCCACACGTCCGTGTTGTTTCATGTTCTTCGCCACTGCCCTCATGACGTAATCCTTGGACTTGATTTCTTGACTGATCACTCCGCTGTAATTGACTGCTCGGCCGGTGTCGTTGAACTTGACTTTCCCGCTTCACTAGACGCTCCTGACGTAGTCCAGAGCCAGCTCTCTTGTGCCGAGTTTGTTCGTTTGCCACCCCAAGCACTCACCTGTATTGTCGCTGTACCTTGCCCCAGTGTACCGGATGGTGACTATGTGGTTACTCCGTCTACCAGTGTCCATTTGACGCACAACATTTCCTTTCCCCACACTGTTGTGACTGTTGCGACAAACCAGACTTGCCTGCCCCTCTTGAACTTCGGACTCTGTCCTCAAGTTCTTCCCCAAGGCATAGTTTTGGTCACCCTGTCACCATCAGATGAGTGCCAGATTTCATCGCTGTCACCTGATCCTACGTCAGCAATTTTGTCCGCCGACGCGCCCACTTCGTCGGTACAAAGCATTATCACAAAGATGATTGCCCCGGACCTTCTACCCTCCCAAGTCGTCGACCTCCGTCATTTGCTCGTCACATACTCCGACATCTTCGACTTTGACGGCCGTTCCTTAGGTCAAACCTGTCTCGTCAAACATCGCATCCATACTGGCGATGCGCCTCCGATTCACCGGCGACCTTATCGCGTGTCACCATCCGAGCGCCAAGTTATTCAACAAGAAGTTGACAAGATGCTGTCAAAAGGCATTATTGAGCCGTCCGCGAGTCCATGGGCTTCCCCTGTTGTCTTAGTTAAAAAGAAAGACAACAGTTCGCGATTTTGCGTTGATTATCGGCATCTCAATAAGATCACCAAGAAGGATGTATATCCACTTCCACGAATTGATGACGCTCTGGATTGCCTTCACGGCGCGACCTATTTTTCATCCATCGACCTGCGCTCTGGTTACTGGCAGATCGCCGTGGACGACAGGGACCGTGAAAAGACAGCCTTTGTTACAGCTGACGGCCTCATCAGTTCAAAGTTATGCCATTTGGCTTGTGCAATGCCACGGCTACATTCGAGCGAATGATAGACACGCTGTAGCATAGCTTTAAATGGTCTATCTGCCTGTGCTACCTGGACGACGTGATCGTGTCCTCCCCGACATTCGCCACACACCTCACACGTCTTTCATCCATCCTGTCGGTGTTTCGTGCGGCTGGGCTACAACTTAATTCTTCGAAATGCCATTTCGGTCGCCGCCAAATTACCATCCTCGGTCATCTCGTCGATTCCACTGGCGTCCGTCCCGACCCCGCCAAGGTTCGTGCTGTCATTGAGTTCCCTGTACCAACTTGTGCCAAGGATGTTCGGAGCTTTGTGGGCTTGTGCTCGTATTTCCGACGTTTTGTCAGAAATTTTGCCGACATAGCCCGTCCACTAACAGATCTTCTCCGGAAAGACGCTCCGTTTTCGTGGGGTTTCGCTCAAGCCACAGCCTTTTCACAACTTATCACGCTACTCACTACCCCGCCGATTCTCGCCCACTCTGATCCCAATGCTCCAACTGAAGTACGCACAGACGCGAGTGGCTATGGCATTGGTGCTGTTTTAGCCCAATGCCAACGTGGTTGTAATCGAGTTATTGCGTACGCCAGCCGGCTTCTTTCCCCTGCCGAGCGCAATTATTCCATTACCGAGCGCGAGTGCCTCGCTCTTGTTTGGGCAGTTAGCAAATTTCGCCCCTACTTATACGGGCGGCCTTTCCCTGTTACCACTGACCACCACGCTCTGTGCTGGCTTTCGAGCCTCAAGGACCCAACTGGGCGTCTAGGTCGCTGGGCTCTACGTCTACAGGAATTCTTCTTTTCTTCTTCTTTCTTTCTGGGGTTTTACGTGCCAAAACCAGTTCTGATTATGAGGCACGCCGTAGTGGAGGGCTCCGGATTAATTTCGATCACCTGGGGTTCTTTAACGTGCACTACAACGCAAGCACACGGGCGTTTTTGTATTTCGCCTCCATCGAAATGCGGCCGCCGGACCGGGATTCGATCCCGCGACCTCGTGCTCAGCAGCGCAACGCCTTAGCTGACTGAGCCACCCCGGCGGGTATCTACAGGAATTCACGTACACTGTGGTGTACAAGTCTGGCCGACTACACCAGGATGCCAACTGCTTGTCTCGGCACCCCGTTGATGCCCCCGAATCTACCGCGGAGGATACACCACCTGGCCTTTTCTCGCTCTCCGCTTTCAGCCACATTGGTGACGAGCAACGTCGGGACAAGTCTCTAAATGATCTCATCAATGGCCTGCAGTCTGGCTCGTCGGACCGGTCACTTCGCCTGTTTGTCGTTGTAAATGGCACATTATATCGCCGTAACATGCACCCCGAGGGACAGGAACTACTACTCGTCGTTCCCGCACACCTTCGGGCCACCGTACTCGAGCAACTGCATGATGTCCCAACAGCCGGCCACCTTGGTGTTTCCAGGACGTATGACCGTGTACGGCGACGCTTTTTCTGGCCCGGTCTCTACCGTTCTGTTCAACGTTATGTCGCTGCCTGCGCGTCGTGCCGACGCCGGAAGAGGCCATCTCTTCCTCCCGCTGGGCTCCTCCAGCCTATTGACATACCCGCCGAGCCATTTTTTCGTGTTGGCCTCGACCTTCTCGGCCCCTTCCCTCTCTCCACCGCTGGCAATAAATGGATTGCCGTTGCTACGGATTACGCGACCCGTTACGCTATCACAAGACCTCTCCCGACCAGTTGCGCTACAGACGTCGCCGACTTCTTGATGCAAGACGTAATTTTACATCACGGAGCTCCTCGACAGCTTCTCACCGACCGGGGTCGCTACTTCTTATCTAAAGTCATTGAAGACTTACTTCGCTCTTGTGCCACCAAACACAAACTTACGACTGCGTACCACCCCCAAACGAACGGTCTTACTGAACGTCTGAATCGCACTATCACTGATATGCTCTCTATGTATGTTTCGTCTGATCACCCTGACTGGGACACTGCGCTACCTTTTGTCACCTTTGCATATAACTCCTCACGCCATGACACCGCCGGCTACTCTCCCTTCTATCTTCTATACGGACGAGAACCAACGCTCCCTTTTGACACACTTATTTCGACCCCTGCCGCACTGCCTACTGAATACGCGCGCGACGCCATTGCTACAGCTGAAAAGGCACGTCACATTGCCCGTCTTCGCCTCTCGGCGTCGCAGTCACGACAGAAGGTTTTGTACGACGCCCACCACCGGGACGCCCGCTTCAGTGCGGGTGATCTTGTCCTTGTCTGGTCCCCGTCTCGGCGCGTTGGCCTTTCCGAAAAACTACTTTGGAGATACTCTGGCCCCTATCGCGTCCTGCGACAATTGACAGATGTCACTTACGAAATAGCCCCGCTCGATCCTACCACGGCTTCTCCTTCCTCAGACGTCGTGCACGTGGCCCGCCTCAAACCATACATCGCGCCCACCTCCCTGTCTTAGGCGCAGGGTCGGCGCTTTTCTGGCCGGAGGTTAATGTTACGAGACTGCGCGCAATGGGACAAAGATGACGTTGACCATTTGGGGTGAAGACGACGACGATTGAAGAGATTGTCTTTCGGCCATCTTGGCAGTGCTACAGCCCGCTGTAGATATTTTGTAAATATATTTTCAGTTATACCGTTTCCCGCGACAATATATATATATATATATATATATATATATATTGCAACGCCTTAGTTGAGACGAAAGGAAGAAGAGAAGGACGACGAATCTTTTGGTGCGGAGCGGAGAACAATACCGGTGCTGGACTTTTTTTCCTCGACTCTCATTCATCATCTGTAAATAAACACGCTGTAGTGAGAAATACGGGCACCAGCAGAAGACGAAGAATAAGACGTTTGTTGTTGGTGCTTGCGCTTGTTCCGTTTGGCCGTTGCTTGTTTCGGCGCATTCATAAAAACGCCGAGCGTATCTTACTATTAAACGCGTACTATCAATTCGTGGAGCGTGCTGGTTCCCATTTCATCCTGGAACTCCGTACCCGGACTCTACCCCCAGCCTCGGCAATGCCTGACGACGTGCGCCAACAAGGTGCTCCCGTACCACTGGTGGTCGCCTGCTCCGGCGTACCCCGACAGCGAGACCCTGTAATTTTCAACGGCACCGACGAGCACGACGTCGACGACTGGCTCACTTCGTATAAGCGGGTAAGCGCCCACATTAAGTGGAATGACGGTGACAAGCTCAGCAACGTCAACGTTTACCTGGCGGGCGTTGCACAGCTATGGTTCTTCAACCACGAAGCTGATATTGCCAATTGGGCATCGTTTAAAACGAGCTTCGCGGAAGTCTTCGGCCGTCCGGCTGTTCGCAAGCTCCGCGCGGAACAACGCTTACGCGGTCGCGCCCAGCAATCCGGCGAGAACTTCACGTCCTACATTGAGGATATTGTGGACCTTTGCCGTCGCATCAACCCTGCTATGTCCGAAGCTGATAAAGTCAGACACATCATGCAGAGGATTGAGGACGACGCTTTCCAAATGCTGATTGCCAAGAATCCCCAAACTGTCGCAGACGTGGTTAAGTACTGTCAGAGCTATGACGAGTTGCGGAAACAGCGCATTTCTACACGACTCTCGAGCTCTCACCCGGCCGACATGTCGCCATTCACTGTAGGCGCCGCTTCTACTGACACCACAATGTTATGGCAGCAGATCTAGCAGTTCGTCCGAGAGGAAGTGGCACGGCAATTGTCCCTTGTTTCGTGCGTCCCGGCCTCAGCGCAGGGGCTTGCTCCGCCGCTACGACAGGCCATAGAGGAGCAAATTTCTGAGACGCTACCAACCACCTTCCAGCATCCGCCTGTTTCCGCTCCTCTGACCTACGCTGAAGTCGCACGCAGACAGTCACCAGCAATACCGCTCAGCCCGGATCCTGCCTTCTTCGCTGCGCGTGTGCCTATCCACCCGAACCCGCCACCTTTTCGCCGTCCCGCGCCGACGTCCACTAATCCTTGGCGCACCCCGGACAACAGGCCTATTTGCTACTTCTGTTGTCTGCCTGGCCATGTCGCACGTTTCTGCCGTCGTCGTGACTTCCGTCCTAGTGCGGGCGAAGACAATCGGGACTACTTTCGTTCTGAGCCACCGCGCCCGATGTCCTTCCATTCAACGATGGACACCTGCTCACCGAATCGCCGTGCCTACGACACACGTCGGTCGCCCTCACCACGTCGCCGTTCATTTTCCCCAATGGTTCCTCGCCCCCCACCAGTCCAAGCGGAAAACTAGCCCTCGCAGTTCCGGAGGCAAGAACTGCGCTCGTGTCGACAACTTCAAGGCCTCGATTTCTGCCTGCGAACGAAATAACCGTGAATATCGAAGGTGTTTCTGTGCAAGCACTCGTCGATACTGGTGCTGCTGTGTCTGTGCTTAGTGTAGAACTGTGCCGCAAGTTAAAGAAGATAACGATACCGCTTTCCGATGTCGCTCTGCGTACCGCGACCGCGCATCACATTCAACCTTCAGTGGCATGCACAGCTCGTCTTGTCATACAGGACATTTTGTACGCAATCGAATTTGTCGTTTTTTCGCCATGTTCTCACGACGTTATTTTGGGTTGGGACTTTCTCGCTACTAACCATGCCGTTGTTGACTGTGCGCATGCCAAACTTGAGTTGTCGCCGATGCGTGCCGCCGCTTCTGACAAGCCACCTTAATTCTCGAGTGGTCGTCGCCGCGGACACGGACATCCCTCCTTTTTTCTTCTGTTTTTGTGCCACTTTCTTGCGACTCTGCTTCCAATTCCACCGCCCTGTTTGCGCCCTCCGAAGCCTTCACCTCTCGCAAGAACTTCCTCCTCCCTTTTGCAGTTCTCACGGTCGAAAACTCTTGCAACGCCATTTACGTCACGAATCGGTTGTCCTCCACAGCCACGTTATACCGCGGTGAATGTATAGGCAGGCTTGAGGATATTGATTCCGCCTACTCTACTCAACTGCCTGACGACACGATAGGCCTTCTTGTCGACAGCATTACTCCTGCTGCCTCCGCCGATTCGTCCTCCTTAGAGGCATTCCTCCCGTCAATTGATTCCACACTCCCGCCTGCACAGCGTACCCAACTCTTGGAGCTCCTCGCCCGCTTTCGGACGTCGTTCGATCATAAGCAGTCTTCTCTGGGCCGCACATCCGCCATCGTTCACCGCATTGACACTGGCACCCATGCACCCCTGTGCCAGCGTCCATACCGAGTTTCTCATGCTGAGCGCCGTGTCATTGATGAACAAGTCAACGACATGCTTCATCGTGGCGTAATACAGCCCTCACACAGCCCTTGGGCTTCCCCAGTTGTGCTGGTAAAGAAAAAGGACGGTAGCATTAGATTTTGCGTTGATTATAGGCGCCTTAACAAGATCACACGAAAAGATGTTTATCCGCTGCCCAGAATCGACGACGCCCTCGATTGATTGCAAGGAGCAGAGTTCTTCTCCTCCTTGGACCATTCGATCTGGGTACTGGCAGATCCCTATGAATGAACCTGACCGTCCCAAGACTGCTTTTGTAACCCCAGATGGTTTATATGAGTTTAACGTGATGCCATTCGGCCTTTGTAATGCGCCTGCCACCTTCGAACGTCTCATGGACAACATTCTTAGAGGTCTCAAATGGCACACGTGTCTGTGCTACCTGGACGACGTCGTAGTCTTTTCGAAGGACTTTGCCTCCCATTTGAGTCGACTCGCAAGCGTCCTCACTTGCCTTTCAGACGCTGAATTGCAGCTTAATTTGAAGAAGCGCCACTTTCCCGCCCGCCGACTTACCATCTTAGGCCATGTTGTGAGCAAGGACGGTGTCCTTCCCGATTCTGCAAAGCTTCGCGCCGTCGCCGAGTTCCTCAGGCCGTCCACGCTGAAAGAACTCCGTAGCTTTATCGGGCTGTGTTCGTACTTTCGCCGATTCGTGCGTAATTTCGCGTCCATAATCGCCCCCTTAATGCAGCTGCTTGTTGACAGCCAAGGCATCTCAGCATGGTCTACAGCTTGCGAAAACGCGTTCGCCACATTACGCCGTCTTTTGATATCCCCACGTATCCTACTCCACTTTGACCCAGACGCTCGCACAGAAATCCACACGGACGCTAGTGGAGTAGGCCTCGGTGCTATTCTTGCCCAGCGTAAGTCTGGCTTCGAAGAGTACGTCGTCTCTTACGCCAGCCGCACTCTCACCAAAGCGGAAACGAACTATTCAGTCACCGAAAAAGAATGCCTTGCAATCGTTTGGGCAATCACCAAATTTCGACCTTACGTATATGGCCGTCCATTTGACGTCGTGACTGATCACCACGCCCTGTGCTGGTTGTCGCCGTTAAAGGACCCCTCTGGTCGCCTAGCTCGTTGGGCGCTTCGTCTACAGGACTATGACATCCGTGTCGTAAACATTCGGATGCCGACGCTCTTTCGCGCTCGCCACTGCCCGATGAGGATGGTGCTGCGTCTGTCTCCAGCTACGATTCTTCGTCTCTTACATACACCGACATGCCAGCTGAGCAACGGCGCGATCCTTGGATAACCTCTCTTCTGGAGTATTTATCTCAGCCGTCTCCACACACCTCCGAACGCTCGCTTCGGCGCGCTGCTCGTCACTTTGCCATCCGCGATGGGCTTCTGTACCGCCGCAACTACCTCTCTGACGGCCGTAAATGGTTGCTGGTGATTCCTCGCCATTTGCGTTCCGACATATGTCCCTCTTTTCATGCGGATCCGCAATGCGCCCATGCCGGTGTACTAAAGACGTATGCACGCCTCCGGCTTCGATACTACTGGCGCGGAATGTACCGCTTCGTTCGCCAGTACTCCACTCGTGCTACAAGTGCCAACGCTGCAAGAGCCCACCTAACAAGATTACAGGGCCGCTCCAACCATTGCCTTGTCCCTACCGGCCTTTCGACCGTATCGGCATCGATTTGTACGGCCCTCTACCGTACATCCCAGATGGCAACCGCTGGGTTATCGTCGCCGTGGACCATCTCACGCACTACGCCGTAACTTCAGCGCTTCCGGCGGCCTCAGCACGTGAAGTCGGCTTGTTCATCCTTCGCAACCTTGTTCTTCGACATGGTGCGCCTCGCGAGCTACTGAGTGTCCGTGGTCGTTCATTCCTCTCCGAAGCTGTAGAAGCCCTCCTCCGGGAATGCAGCATTGTCCATAGAACTACAAGCGCATATTGACACGTATACATGTTTATCTTTCGCCGATGGCGGCTTTCCACCGGCTAACAAATGTTAAACGTTATAGGCCTCACCGAGCGCCTAAATAAGACCATCGCCGACATGCTGGCAATGTACGTCGACGTCGAACACAAGACGTGGGATGCCATCCTTCCGTACGTGGCCTTCGCATACAACACGGCAGTGGCGCACCGACGGGGGGGGATTCGGGGATTGTAACCCCCCCCCTGAGGCCGACTTAACCCCACCTTTTGTTTAACCGCTTTTCTTTCCTTACGCATTTGAGTACTGCAACTAAGATGTAAGACGCGCAATCGTCTGCACACTCGCAAAAAGCGCATTTTTTTACAATTTCCCGTGAAGAAATCGAAATTAGTGCTGTTTAGATGGTATTGGCAAACTGTCAACCCCCCCCCTGGCAGACATCCTGGGTGCGCTACTGCAACACGGCCGTGCAAGAAACGACGCACATGGCGCCGTTCAACCTGGTCTACGGAAGGAACCCGGCAACGACGCTTGACGCCATGCTACCAGACGTCGCTGACGAAGAAAATCTCGACGTTGCCACTTATTTGCAGCGTGCCGAAGAAGGTCGACAGCTCGCCCGCCTGCGCATCAAGAACCAGCAGAGGACCGACAGCCGACACTACAATCTACGACGACGCTACGTCGAGTACCAGCCCGGCAACCGTGTTTGGGTCTGGACTCCGATACGCCGACGAGGACTTAGCGAGAAACTGTTGCGTCGCTATTTCGGACCATATAAGATAATCCGACGTATTGGCGCACTGGACTATGAGGTCGTGCCAGACGGCATTTCGCAATCACAGCGGCGCCGGGCACGACCTGAAGTCATCCACGTGGTGCGTCTTAAGCCTTTCTACGCCCGCTGACGAGCTTATAGGTACTTTGTTACTTTGTTATTTTCTTTCTTTAATACGCGTCGTTTTGTTTTCGCTTTCGCGTTTGTTTGTAGCATCGGGACGATGCTTTTTAAGGGGAGGGTATTGACACGTATACATGTTTATCTTTCGCCGATGGCGGCTTTCCACCGGCTAACAAATGTTAAACGTTATCGCTCGGCGCAGGACGCGCCTGTATCGGAAGTTTCTAGAACGTTATCGATGCTTCTTTTCGTTGCCTGTTTTCACCGACGTTTATGTTATGTGATTGTATGAGCGACGCGAATTGTCTAGAACTTTCTGGAAGACACGCGCGTACCAGGGATTATTCTGGAACCTTCGATGACTCAGGTATAAAAGCCGACGCGTTTTGCCGCTGATCAGAGATTTCGACGATCGCCGACTGTATTCGCCGCTATCGTTGTGCTTCAAGTGTAACTTGCTTTTGTGGGCACAGGTTCGCCCAATAAAGAATCAGTTTCGTCATTCCCAGTTTTACGACTGTTTGCTTCATCGTCACTACTACGTGACAATATCATCCACAAAGGAATGGTATGACTGAACGCTTTAATCGTACTCTCGGCGACATGCTCGCCATGTACGTTTCCGCTAACCACACTAACTGGGACCGCATCCTTCCCTTTGTTACGTATGCTTACAATAGCGCCACTCAGTCTACCACGGGATTCTCTCCCTTCTTTCTTCTTTATGGTCGCGAACCTTCCTCGTTTATGGACACGATTCTTTTTTATCGCCTCGACGCTTCAGAATCTACTCCTCTATCCGAAGCCGCCACTTATGCCGAAGAATGTCGTCAGATTGCCCGCTCACTTACCGCGCAAGATCAGGCCAGCCAGAAACATAGTCGCGACGCACGCTTGTGCTTGACATCATATTCACCTGGAACGCTGGTATGGCTCCGCGTTCCCTCCTCTACTCCCAGCCTTTCAACAAAGTTCAGCTCAAAGTACGCCGGCCCTTACCGGGTTCTCCGACAGACATCCCCGGTCAACTACGTCATTGAGCCCGTTCAACCATCTACGGACCAACGGCGTCGCGGACGCGAAACTGTTCATATCGATCGACTGAAGCCGCACTGCGACCCACCAGTGCTACCTGTTCCATAGGTCGCCAGGATGGCTCCTTTTTCGCCGGGTAGTGATTGTAGTGAGAAATACGGGCGCCAGCAGAAGACGAAGAATATGACGTTTGTTGTTGGTACTCGCGCTCGCTCCGTTTGGCCGTTGCCTGTTTCGGCGCATTCATAAAAGCGCCGAGCGTATCTACTATTAAACGCGTATGTCACAAAAGAGCGCGTAATCCAAGCGCGCGCCGCGTATCACGCAAGCCAGCGAAAGAACACGCCGGCCCCGCGGCAACTTCAACAGAGGCGGACAGCGCATATGCCTCAAACAGCAACGCTAACAACGGCGCCGAAACGTCTGCAAGTGACTCGACGGAGCGACGTTAACCGAAGAGAGAGGGAGAGAGAGAGGACACGCGCGCGCCGAGACACCTTCTCACCCGGCGAGTCGAGAGAGAGAACTACAGCGTGAGCGCGCGCGCCAACACCATGAGTCATCATGACCCCCCCCCTCGAGAATGCTCCGATGGTGGCGGTCGAAGGTACGAGAAAAGAGTAGAAGCTTCCCAAGCTTTGGCCATGCTACGAGATCACGACACCGATAGGAAAGTTCGAGAACGCCTGTGGAAGCCGTGCGAGAATCGGATGGTAGGAGTCCAGTGAGGAATTCAGGAGTGGAGTCCGCACCGCGAAGTGATGTGAAGACCAAGCGTCTGCGGAAGAAGGGGATTCCCCGGCAAGCTAGTCGACGAGTTCATCGAGCGTCTGCATTTCCGGAAGAAGTTCCTTCTTCGAGATTTGCCCAGAGCCACGCCGAGATCGTCGACTTCCAAGACCAACACTGGTGAATACGATTGGACACTTAGTGTTCCTATTTATTTTGTACTTTACGTGTTGGACTCTTAGTGCTTGTCGTTAATTATTTTCTTGTGTTTGTTAATACCCATCTGATTTGTATTGTGTTGTGTCTAGCCTAAGTGTGCAAGTCTGTGTGTAACTGCCCTGTGTGAAGAATATATTTTGTTGTGTTTTGACAACTCTGGGCTCTGACTCGGTCTTTGGACAGCAACCGGCGTTCGCTGGCGCACCAGAGGGCCCACTCTTAATTGTCCTTGCTTTCGTGGGATTATTTTCGGAAGCTAATAAGTCGGCTTTGGAATTTAGTCCGGCGTCTGCGCCTCGTTTACCGGGGTCTGTGACAATATTTCTGGCGTCCACGACAAGGACCTTTCTGGTGCAAATTGTTTGTCCATAGTAGGGAGAAAGAGCCTTGGGTCGTTTACATTGCTATTGTAAACGATTTTGAGAGTTGCACCACGTGTTGCTAACTTATGTGCAGAGAGCAGTTCGATTGTTGAAATCTAGGCAGATATTTTTTGCACGCGGCTAGATTTTTGAAGGGCATTATGGATCTCGAGAAATTAGTTGCCCTTGGTGAGAAGATGGGTCTTTCCGGAGCGGAACTACGGAAGTGGGTTAGTCAGAAGGAAAAAGAAGCTGTAGAAAGAGAGAAGCTAGCGGCCGAACGGGCCAAAGAGGAAAGAGAAGCAAAGGAGCGACAGATAAGAGAGGAAAGAGAAGCAAAGGAGCGACAGATCAGAGAAGAAAGGGAAGCTGAAATAGCTGAGAGAGAAAGACAGAGACAGCATGAGTTAGAACTCGAACGACTTCGATTGCAGCAGCGTAGAGACGCTCCCGCCCAGGCAAGAGTCGATAGCACTGAAAGGGAAGAAACTAGCTTCCGTCTGAACCCAAGCAAACTGCTTGTGGCATTCGATGAAAGAAAAGATGATCTGGATGCTTACTTGCACAGATTTGAGACAGTTGCTAAAAGCCAGAATTGGCCAGAGGATCAATGGGCCAGTGCGTTGAGCACGTGTTTGAGCGGTGAAGCACTTAGTGTGTACGGTCGGCTGACGCCAACCGATGCCTCTAATTATGGAAGGGTGAAAGCTGCTTTACTGAAAAGATTTAGGTTCACCGTAGAAGGCTTCCGAGATAGGTTTAGGACTGGAAAGCCAGCTGATGGCGAGACTGCCACGCAATTTGCCGCGCGGCTCAGTCACTATTTTGATAGGTGGACCGAACTTTCAGAGACTGCACAGGAGTACGGTGCACTTAGAGAGCTTCTGATCAAGGAGCAGTTCCTCATCAGTTGCCACCCGAGCCTGTCACTCTATCTGAAAGAAAGGAAAGCTAAATCGCTTCAAGATATGTTGGAATTGGCAGATCAATTTTTAGAAGCACAGGGAGGCACCAATCTCTCCAAGATCAGAAAAGAGGAGCCAGGGGACACAAAGAAACCGGCATCCGATGAAAGGAGAAGCCCTCCGAAGCCTGTTCCGAGGTGTTATCTCTGTAACCGACTGGGCCACCATGCTAGCAATTGTCGGGTCAACTTTACGCGCCCCAACGAGGTTAAATGTTTTAAATGTGGGCGAACGGGGCACAAAGCCGATTCATGTCGCAACGGAGTGAAGGAAACTCCCCAAGCATCCTGTGTGTATGCCCCGCCAAAACATCAAGAAGAAGACATAAACGACGACTTTGTAGAGCTCCGAGACGGAAAAAGAATTCCGGTTGTTAATGCGGTGATGACCCAACGCCCCGAATTTCCCGATAAGGGAATGCCCGTACTTGCCGGAAAAATGGCAGGAAAACAAATTACGGTGTTACGAGATACCGGTACCAGCACAGTGATCGTGCGAAGGGACTTAGTCAAAGACGAAGAGCTCACGGGCGAAACCAGTTTGGTCTACCTAGTCGATGGTACGGCTAGGAAGCTTGCCGAAGCCAACATTGAGGTCGATACCCCATGTTACAGTGGGAATGTCACTGCGCTTGGCATGGACAACCCACTGTACGACCTAATCATAGGAAACGTCGAGGGAGTTCGCGCCCCAGACGATCCGAAACCTTTGGAAGAAGAGCCTAAGACCGAACCCTCGACGATTGAAGAGGCACGCGGAAAACCATCAGCCTCTGACGAGAACACCGCGGCAGCTGTCACCCGATCTCAAGCAAAGGATCAGGCAAAACCTTCCCAGCTCCCTTCCAGACCCAATTCCGAAAATAAACCGACCGGGACCCATAACCACGCGAAACACTACTATCGAAAGACCAAGGACAGGAAGTTCAAATTTAAGAACCATTGACCATTAGTGTGTGGTGCAAAGTGTTGTGATGAGTGTGCTGTTTGTTTATGTATCATGTGTTTGTTTGTGTTCTGTAAATTACCCTGTCATAGTTTTGTATACTTGTTGCACATGTTATACTTCAAATGTTTGCCTTGTTACGCGAGATATGTATTTTTGTATAGTACAAGTGTAATTGTTACGTGAGAGATGTGTTATTGTGTAATATAAGTGTACTAGTTATGCGAACGATGTGTTATTGTGTAGTCCAAGTGTACTTGTATGACTTGTGCTTGTATTCGATGTATCGCGAGTGATGTGTGATTTGTGGTGGACTGATTTATGGACTTACGGACTCGTGCGTAGTGGACCTTTGTGCGCGCTTCTTTTGTGTTTTCTTGAATATTATTGCATAATATTCTTAAGGTATGAGGCCAAGTGCTGGGGAAAAAAGTTTAAAAAAGGATAAACAATACAAATTATTGGACTACATCATAAAGCACACTTTTTTAGGCCCATGTGAGAGTTTTAAAGTTTGCATTATTTTTTCAATATTTTTATTATTTGAAAAATTTCAATTAATGTGGGTCTCACGCCAACAGTCATAACTCTAATTTAACTCGATAAAAAAACACAATTTTTGGCAGTGATAAAGGAGAGGCTTCGATCTGTGCAATGAACCAATATTATTGAGATCAGATCAATTATCGAAGCATAGTGATGAACTGACCAAAAACATGTGTGCTTCCAATGGGTGCACCTTGGTGTAAACGGCCTCCATATCAAAACTTGGGGCACGATTTTACTTGCTGAGGTTCATTGCACACCCAATAACGTGAGAAAGAATTGTGCCAAGTTTCACAAAAAAATCTTTATTAGGGAAAAAGTTATGAATGTTTGCGTTTGAAGAAATCGTAAAAATATCAGTTCTGAGAAAATCAACAAAAAGATTTCAAAGCATAGCGCTTACATAAGATGATCAGGAGAGCTAAAATCCCCTATATTTGTAGCCAGTTTTGTCTTGGGTCTTGCCCTTGTCTGATTTTGCTCGTGTTACACCTCGGCTTCCTTTTTTTTCCTAGCCTGCTTTTCAGTATTACAGGTATTTGCTGTACGTCTCCAGGTCCGTCGCCTTGTACTGATTGCCAACAAACTTTAATTTTGTGCGTCTTTGCGCTCTAAACTTCCCCATTCTGTGGCAGCCAGTAAGAAAACTAAGCGACAGAGAGTAAACACAGAGAGTAAACACATCCATCACACGATCCGGTTGTCCTTTAGCGCGCGTGCAGCCTCCATAACGTAAACAACACGTGCAAAAGATTGCACGTCCACCTGGTGTGGTGTTTATTATTTTAATTGATAAATAAAATGTTGAAAATGCTATTATGGCATTGCTACACTTTTTACGTGATACGATTCTTAAATAACCAGCAAATAACTGCAAACCAGGGCATTTTTCTGTTCCACAGAAAACTGGCACTTTCAGTTTCGGTTTCGTAGACGCCGGGTGGGTTTACATTTTTTTATGTATCTTTTGAAAGAAACTGCGTAGGAAGATACTTTTTTCAGCAAAATGATGTAGAATAAATTCCTCATCTAACAAAGCAGAAAACAAAAAATTGACATTTTGAAAAAAAATTACAATTTTCACTTGGCCTCACACCTTAAAGTGGGGGGCAGTGTCACAAAAGAGCGCGTAATCCAAGCGCGCGCCGCGTATCACGCAAGCCAGCGAAAGAACACGCCGGCCCCGCGGCAACTTCAACAGAGGCGGACAGCGCATATGCCTCAAACAGCAACGCTAACAACGGCGCCGAAACGTCTGCAAGAGACTCGACGGAGCGACGTTACCGGAGAGAGAGGGAGAGAGAGAGGACACGCGCGCGCCGAGACACCTTCTCACCCGGCGAGTCGAGAGAGATAACTACAGCGTGAGCGCGCGCGCCAACACCATGAGTCATCATGACCCCCCCCCCCTCGAGAATGCTCCGATGGTGGCGGTCGAAGGTACGAGAAAAGAGTAGAAGCTTCCCAAGCTTTGGCCATGCTACGAGATCACGACACCGATAGGAAAGTTCGAGAACGCCTGTGGAAGCTATATAACCGCCGTGCGAGAATCGGATGGTAGGAGTCCAGTGAGGAATTCAGGAGTGGAGTCCGCACCGCGAAGTGATGTGAAGACCAAGCGTCTGCGGAAGAAGGGGATTCCCCGGCAAGCTAGTCGACGAGTTCATCGAGCGTCTGCATTTCCGGAAGAAGTTCCTTCTTCGAGATTTGCCCAGAGCCACGCCGAGATCGTCGACTTCCAAGACCAACACTGGTGAATACGATTGGACACTTAGTGTTCCTATTTATTTTGTACTTTACGTGTTGGACTCTTAGTGCTTGTCGTTAATTATTTTCTTGTGTTTGTTAATACCCATCTGATTTGTATTGTGTTGTGTCTAGCCTAAGTGTGCAAGTGTGTGTGTAACTGCCTTGTGTGAAGAATATATTTTGTTGTGTTTTGACAACTCTGGGCTCTGACTCGGTCTTTGGACAGCAACCGGCGTTCGCTGGCGCACCAGAGGGCCCACTCTTAATTGTCCTTGCTTTCGTGGGATTATTTTCGGAAGCTGATAAGTCGGCTTTGGAATTTAGTCCGGCGTCTGCGCCTCGTTCACCGGGGTCTGTGACAGCGTATTATCAACGCCTCATCCGTAACAGTTTTGTGGTGGAAGGTGCTGGGTACTTAACCACGCAACACGGTTCTGCGACCACCTGATCTACGCCGGAGCCGCCGCCTTGCTGGACTGCCGCCAGTTGCCGCTGGTGGTCGAGATGTCTCGCTTTGAAGACGGAACCCGGACTGTACCAGTTCCTGCAGCTGCAGCCACTGTCCTGGTTACAGCATCCCCTTCGCTACCTGCTTCAGCCACGTCTGGTCCCTGGCAGCGTCAGCACCTGATAGAGTCTCGCACATTTGGAGGCAAATCTGGCGCGGACGTGGATGAGTGGCTCACACACTACAAACGGGTGAGCAACTATTACCATTGGGAAGCGGCAACTCAGCTGCCCAACGTCGTGTTTTTCTTAACGGACACGGCACTTGTGTGGTTTCACAACCACGAAGACACCCTCATGACCTGGGATCGGTTCGTGTCTGAAATAACAGTGTTTTGGGGACTCAGTCGCGAAGAGTAAGCAGGCTCAACAAACGCTGCTGCAAAGAGCCCAAGTACCATGCGAGACGTGCACGACGTACATTGAGGCTATACTGAAGCTCTGCAAGACCGTCAACCCTCACATGTTAGAGGAGGACAAGGTCGGCCACCTCTTAAAAGGAACTGCTGAGGATGTCTATCACTTCCTCATCGGCAAAGAGACCCTTGGTAGAGTAGCTGACGTCATACGGCATTGTCGTACATTCGAGACCCTGAAGATGCGGCGTATCACGCCTAAATTCGGTCGGTTTCCGAATGTGACTACCGCTGCAAGTGTTGACGAATGCACATCCTTTGATCTCGCGTCTACAATACGCGAGATTGTACGGGAAGAGCTAACCCGACACGTCCACTCGACCTCTCATGATGCTGCGCCCCAATCCCGGTTCCCTCTCATCATGTTTCTATCACGGCTACTGGTGTCGAGGACTACAACTACACTTCTCGCTCGCCACCGAGGCCGCAGCGCAATCACTACGCAGAGTCGAGGTACGAAGACCGCTTCAGCTATCCTCGTCAGCCGGCCACTACCCTCCATGAGCCGCATGAAGCTGTATTTGTCCCACAGCGTCGCAACAATGCTTTTCAGGAGTACAGTGCATATCGCCAAGCTCCTGTGTGTTATTGTTGTGGTGCTACCGGACACATAGCTCGGTTCTGTCGTCGGCGCAGGGAAACATCACGATATGATCCGCCATCAATGTTTCGTCGCGCCGGCAATGGTCGCAACAACGATCCCTGGTCCGCCTATTCCAGGAGCACCTCACGACAAGAGAATCGGCGCAATAGTTCTCCCCTTCTGACCGTAGTTTGACACATCCGCCCGCCCGACTGCGCCGTTCGCCTTCACCGCGACGGTGGCGTTCACCGCCGCCGCCGCCGGGAAACTAGCCAGCGCGACCGATGGAGGTGAGGTCCCACAAAATGATTTACCTCTGATGCCTCCGCAGTTGCGATGCTCAAGAACAAAATACATGTGTTAATAGATGGAGTATGTGTAACGGCTTTAGTGGACACTGGTGCAACCATTTCTGTTATGAGTCGTTCCTTCAAAGATCGCATTGGCCGCAAATTTATGTTTTCTTGGCACGAATCGACAAGATTTCGTGTTGTCGGCGGGGAAATACTTCATCCTCTGGGAGTTTGCGTCGTTAACGTCTTGTTGGCCGGAAAGATGTTCCCAACTGAGTTCCTGGTTCTGCAGCAGTGTACGCACGAAGTTATTCTCGGGATTGACTTTCTCCAAGCGTGTGGTGCTTTCGTCGACCGTGGCACCGGTGAACTTTCAGTCAGCAGTCAAGTTGTTCCTGCCCTCGGTGACGAGCTGCCGCCCGCGGAAGACACACTGGTTGTTTCCGATGAACTGACAGTGCCACCATGGTCCATGCGGTCGGTTGCCGTGTTCGCTTCCGTCTCATGCCGTATCTCCCTTTGATGCCATCGTTCAACCTCTCACCGGTCAGTGAGCTAAGAAAGACATCTTAGTGCCTCGCTGCATTGTATCGATTAGCAACCAAGCCACGTTTTTGTGGGCACTTATCTGTTCGCCAGTGCCTGTTATACTTCCTCGACGAATGAAGCTCACCGTCTTTGATTATGCCATCGAAAATTTTATTGCTGCCGTTAACGACGAAGAAGGTCATAAACGCTTGGCCGTTTGCGAATGCAGTTGCTCCTACGAGTCGCGGATTCTGAGCATGCTTAGTAGGAACCTACGGTGACACGAGCGACAAAGATTGGTTGAGCTATTGGAAAGACATGCTTCTGTGTTTGACTTCTGCGAAAAGGAGAAGCGACCATCTTTACCCTGCCCACGAGCTCAGCACAGGATCGATACAAGTTCTGCTCATCCGGTCCGTCAAAAACCTTATCGAGTGTTGTCATAGCAGCGGAAAGTTATTGCCGAACAAGTGTAGGGTATTCCACAGAAGGGCGTTATTGAAGAATCGTACAGCCCTTGGGCAGTACCTGTCATTTTGGTTAAGAAGAAAGACGGCTCTTGGAGGTTTTGCGTTGATTATAGACGATTAAACGCCCTCACCAAGAAAGATGTATATCCACTACCTCGGATAGACGAGATCATCGACTGTCTGCATTCGGCTTCCTAGTTTTCTTCACTAGGTCTACGATGAGGGTATTGGCAGATCCCTATGCACCCTGCTGACAAGGAGAAGACTGCATTCGTGGCGCCTGATGGACTCTATCAATTTAATGTTATTCTGTTTGGGCTTGGCAATGCCCCCGCTGCTTTCGAAAGATTTATGGACTCCATTCTTCGCGGTCTAAAATGGGAGGTATGTTTGCGCTATCTATATGACTTCATTTTCGGACGTACTTTCGAAGAGCATAACGCCCGTTTAAACCTCGTTATAGACTGTGTCGAAAAGGCCAGCTTGGTTTTGAATTCTAAGAAGTGCCGGTTTGGCGAACAATAAGCATTAGTCCTTGGTCACCTGGTTGACAAAGATGGTGTCAGGCCAGACCCCCGCAAATTGGAAGCAGTCAGTGCCTTTAAGCCACCTCAGTCACTAAATGAACTCCGCAGCTTCCTGGGTTTATACTCCTACTTTCGACGGTTCGTGCCCAGATTCGCGGACATTGTTTATCCTTTGACAAGTCTCTTGCGATAAGACAGCCCATACGAGTGGACACCTGAATGATTCTCCCAACTCAAGTTTCTGCTGACTTCAGAACATATTCGTCGTCACTTCGATCCGTCTGCTCCTACTGAAGTGCACTGTGACGCCAGCGGAATCGGCTTCGGCGGAGCGCTTGTTCAGCGCCATAATAAAAGTATGTGGTTGCCTATGCGAGCCGTTCTCTCAGCAAGGCTGAACGAAACTACACTGACAGAGCAAGAAGGCTTAGCGGCTGTCTTTGCTGTCCAGAAGTTTCATTGCTACCTCTACGGGCTTCCATTCACCCATTCACAATTGTAACCGACCATCATTCCTTGTGGTGGCTTGTTACGCTCCGTGACCCCTCCGGTCGTCTAGCACGCTGACTGCCTTTCTCGCCTTCCTCTGTCGACAACGGAGAATAACGCGGACAACCTCGACACCTGCTTTGCTGCTGTCTCTGGCACGTTTCCTGACGCCACCGTCTTCCAGCGGGAACAGCGCAATGATTTATGTTTGGACCCCCTGTTCGCCGATGCCTGTAGTCCCAAGGCCAGTGGTCGCTTTTGCCTTCGCGATGTACTGTTATACAAGACAAATTATTCAGCAAGTGGCGCGCGGTATTTACTGGTTGTTCCCCAAAGCCTGCAATGTGACATTCTCCGTGTCATGCACGATGATCCGACATCAGGCCATCTTGGATTCATTCGCACCTTACATCGAATACAGGAGCGGTTTTACTGGCCTAAAATGCGAGATTCCACTAAACCATACGTGTCGAGCTGCGACAAGTGCCAGCATCACAAGCGACCTACAAGTGCTCCGCAAGACCTTCTTCATCCTGTAGCGCCGCCTACTACACCTTTGGAGCAAGTTGGTATCGACCTGTTAGGACCGTTTCCACGATCTTCGAACAACAACCGCTTGATCATCGTCTGTGTCAATCACCTAACTAGATAGGTGGAAACCGCTGTGATATCTTCCTCCACAGCTACTTGCGTCGCTGCCTTCTTGTTACGCTACGTAATTCTTCGTCAGGGTCCGCCTCGCGTAATCACCAGCGACCATGGTCGCCCATTCGTCGCTGACGCCGTGGAAGAATTGCTTAGACTCTTCACTTCGCAGTTCGGCCACTCAACACCATATCATCCCCAGACGAATTGCCTTGTTGAACGTACCAACCGTACCCTGACCAACATGCTGGTTATGTATGTATCCTCCAATCACAGGAACTGGGATGACATCTTACCGTTTATTACCTACGCGCACAATACAGCGAAGCACGAAACTACAGACTTCACATCTTTCTACCTGCTCTATGCTCGGGCACCGCGCAACTGTCTCGATACCATTTTCCCCTTTACACTCCATACAGAGGACTCAGTTGTCGATACTTTGTGCCGTGCTGAAGAAGCCCGACAAATTGCTCGTCTGCGTACACTGGCATCACAAGATCGCTCCAAGGAGCGGTATGACCGCCGCCACGACTCAGTTTCATTCGACAAAGGTGACTTGGTATGGCTGTGGACCCCTCAGCGCAGACGCGGGTTATGCCAAAAGTTCCTGGCTCAGTATACCGGTCCCTTCACCATCATTGACCGCATTAGCGGTTTAACGTATGTGGTCGCCCGTGTAAGGTCACCATGACGCCGCTCTAGCGCTACTCAACTTGCGCATGTTACGCGCCTCAAGCGATATCACTCGCTCTAAATCCCAAGCTTGGCTTCGTCTGCGAAACGGGGAATGTGACGCCTTGGTTGAGGCGAAAGGAAAAATAGGAGGACGACGAATATTTTTGTGCAGAACGCAGAACAAAACCGGTGCCGGACTGTTTGCCCTCGACTCTCATTCATTATCTGTAAATAAACACGCTTTATCCGTAACACGCCTCATAGATAGATAGATAGATAGATAGATAGATAGATAGATAGATAGATAGATAGATAGATAGATAGATAGATAGATAGATTCAATAGTTTCGGTATTTGATAACCCACCAATTTCAAACCATAAGGCACGCCATCGTTGGGCGTGGCTGATTTTAATATTGACCCTTCTCGCGGCGATCCTGTGGGCGCTACCATGTTTGATCACGTGGGGATGCGTCCATTGCTTGCCTCAGCTGCCACCGTTACCTCTGTGTTTACAATGGATGTACATGACGCCCGGTGCGGCTCAGGAAACCTCTGTTTCGGGAGATATCATAGACGCTGACTGGGTTGACGACACGAAGCTTTGGCCAGAGCTTTCAGATGTAAAAGCGCTTTCGGAGCTTATTAAGCTTTGTTCAAACGGCGCGAGCAGCATACATGATGCTTGTTCTAAAAGCGAGGCTAAAGATATATTCCAAGCTATCCAAACTTTCCGCTTATGAATTGAATCAGGATCAGTGTGTTTTGGTCTTTTTTATTTATATACAATACCTACAGCGCCCTCTAGGGCATTATTAGTTCTTTATTTGGAAATACTTTGAAGCAGCGGCTTGATACGTTTATGACTCAGTGAAGTTCGTCGATGCGGTCACTAGGTGATTATTTTCTGCCAAATCGCCCGCGGGTGTGCTGAGTTGAAACAGATTTGTTCTTGCTGCACAGAAGGCTTGGATCGTAGCTGTACTGCACTTTGTAATAGCTCGTAGGAAAGATGTATTATCGCCAGTAACTCGCTTCCTGTGGACCGTCACGAAACGTTCAGCTTCGAACATTCGTGTGTTGTCGGTGTAGTCGCTGTCACCCACGCTTTGGCGCATTGTTTCCAGTGTGAGCCCCTTCACATATTCTTAATACGTTGCGAGAAAGTGGGCGTAAGTTTGCGCGCGAGTTGGGGCAGATGTGTGTAGATAACGTGCGTGAAACTTACTATGCCAGGAAGCGGCGCTACACCCTTTGTCATTGTTTAACGAGCGCTACTCACTCCTGCCGACGTTCCGGGGTCGAAGTGCTTTTTTTGGAGGTTAATGATACAACGCTGGCGGATGAATGAATTTTTTTTTTATCCACGAGGAAAGTCGTGCATCGTGAACGGCTGGCAACAGAGGCTGTATGTAGCAACGGTCCATGAATTTTGTCACACATACTCGTTCCATTCCTTAATATGCCAGTCACTGTTTTTGCAGCCTACTACTTGCACCCGTCTTCAATCCACCGCTCCACATTTGCAGCATGAATGGAGCACAGTGCGTGAGCGAAAACCCAGTTTCATTTCCGACAGCTGATCGCACAGAAACAGGGCAGAAGCTGTAATGGTTTCGTATTCGTCCATGCACTTTCGCTGAGGCAACATGCGGCGTGCCGCCGAAAGCGCCATCTCGTTTCTCGAGAACAAACTGTTCCGTAAAGAGGGTCAATACTTCATAATCAGTCACCGTTAGGTTAAATATAACAAGCTAACTTTATGTTTTCAAATATGTTTAGGCGGTCCAAAAAAAAAAAAAAAAAAAAAAAAACTGGGCGTGATGTTAGAAGCGCAACGTCGTGAAATTCGTTAAGGCGAAAAAAAAAAAAAGAACAGAAAAAAGAAGGCGGGGCCCGTTACCTATGCGTGACGCTATTGTCCAGCTCCGGTATGAGGGAACGCAGGGAAGGAATTTCGCTTGCGGAGGCTAGAAGGGACAAGCGGAGAGAGTCTCGTTGTTGGCGGAGACGGTCGCCTCCCGAAATCATGGGTTCGCGGCATTGAAATATTCATATCTCGGCTATGAATGAACCAATTTGAAAAGTTCTTGCGATAGAACGCTACCAACAGGGCAAGTAACTTCCAGCGTACGACCAAAATTTGCAATGTGGCCTGGTGAGCGGCCCTTTAAAGGCGAAACTTAAGCATCCTCCAAGCTATTTCAATCGTGGTGGGTGGACGTTTGTCTGTAATAGCATACTCAACTCCCACTTCCGAAGAGCTGCCATCACGCGAGGTCGTCATCATGTACATTAGAAGCTGCGCCAGTAGCGGTTTCCAGTTAGGTCAACAGCAGCGCTGCCTAATGCTCCGGGGCTGTCCTTGTCCCGAGCCGACTTCATATTTGCATATTTGCGTATCCACCACCACTCTTACAAGCGGCACGCGGGTTTCCGAGTCTCGACAACGTCTCGTTTTCTTGGATTAGCAAAGACCACTCCGCGACAGCCTGTAACGTGTCCCACCAAAATATTCACCCATTTGAATTCAGCTTGGCCAGCATAACGTTCATACTTAACAATTCTAAATTTTGCCATGTTAATTTTTCACTTCGTTAATGATGCAAACGGCTCCCCGCCCAAATTGGCACCTGGGCCGGTATTTTGCAGCGATGCCTTATGACTTATTCTTTACTAGCCTTATCATCCACCGCTCACGGCCGACTGATCCCGTTGATAACGCGAGCGGACCGTCGCTCTGAACACTGACAAAGCGCGATAAGCGCGAAAAGGCATTAGCACTGGAAAGGCATCGCTACAAAATACCGGCCCTGCCGCAATTTTGTAGCGATTCCTTCTCCGATTATATTCCTTTTCGCACTCTTCGCACTTTGTCAGTGGTCAGAGCGACGTCCCGCCCGCGTTATCAAAGCGATCAGCCGGCCATGAACGGTGGATGATAAGAGTGGCATATAATCGAGCGGAAGGCATCGCTACAAAATCACGGACCAGGACCAGCCGCTCGCGAGCGGTGGTTCACAAGCAAAATAATCGATCGAAATGAATTGTTATGTTAGGTATACGGCACAGCCCCTCGGGTCAACAACAACACCCTGACTCTCATTGAATAGCGTTTTTGGTAGCGCGCAGCATGGTCGAAGACAAGGAAGTTGGTGAACTACGGCAACAGAAAGAACGCGCGCGCCACAAGTGAGGGAACAACCAAGCAAGCAAGCGGGCGAACGAATAAAGTCGAGCGCCCCCTCGACGGTAGTCGCAGCGTCCGTTGCGCGGCTCGGTAGGTTGGTATTTTCAAATTTGACGTATCACGCAGCCGGCACCAATGAGCGCGGCCCACGGCTAGCGCGAGTCGTTTCCCTCTCCTCACGTGCTGCAGACTCGACGTAGCGTTGCTGTACTTCGCGCGCCTCTCTCTCCACGTTCACGCTAAAAAGAAGAAGCCACCGAGAACGAACGCCGAAGGAAACTCGTTGTGTTCTGTGTTCGTCGAAACGTTGGACGTCCTTCTATTGTGTTACTACTTCACTGGTGCGCGCCTCTGTGGACTATGGCCGGCAGCACCAAGCTTCACGACGCGGTACGCCACGACAGATGCCGTCTCATCGCTCGGCTTGTCGCCGAAGGTAAGCGTGTTTGGTTGTCGGCGTGTTCTCGCTCGATCGTGGCGGCCACCTCCGCGTCTTAGAACTTATTGCACTAAGCTAACTATCGTGTTTAAGGCAGCGTCTATCGTTTGGCTATTGCATTGCAGCTGCGAGCTTCGTTGTGTTTCGTTTTTGCTTTGAAAGCGTTTTGTGACGAATCTGTAAACAAACGCGGTCTCAACCTTCAATCGTGGTGAGCGGGCTTGTTCGAAAAAGCGGACCAATCCCGCTGCAGCAGATTGTGTTGACTCTCGTAGGCAACGCTTCAAACGTGTTAAACCTCAACAAATGTAGGCGATGACCACGTGCTGAAACGCGGCGCTTTTCGGTCACACGCATAGGACGTGCACGCTGTGGCGGTGTTTTTCGACGATGCTCGATGCTTTGTTATCAGGTACCAATTTCTGTCCGCGCGAGTTCCTTTTTGTGATCGGGGTTGGCAGGGCCGCTCATTCATCCGTTTCAAGTGGTTACGGCAGCGCTGTAGCGCCATATCATGGCCGCGTTTTGTCACCGTTTGTCGTATGATAATCGCAGTTCGCGGCACGTTTGATGCCAAACTGAACTATAGTCGCAGTAACTTCTCGCAATATCACGGGTCTTCCTAACTACGCTCGTAAACAGGTGTCCGGTGAGTGCCCCTGGACCTCTAACGCTGCGGTAGAGGTTGCTACGTGCGTGTTCAATTGAATCAGTCGGTGTGTTCATCTGGGCATGAATGCTTTTGGGTTCACCCGCTTCCTACCGTAGATTGACACCTCCGCCCGCCAGACTGCGCCGTTGGCCGCGTGTTTACGATGTCGCTTTGTCTTCGCGTCTGGTTCATCGTTGTCCGAAAGTTCATTTTCGTACCGGCTTGTACCATGCATCGCTATTACACCGATTTGCCGGCGGCGATTGCACCTTTGTAGCTTTATGCTTCACTAATTCTGCCCGTCTTGCCCTCTTGTCGCTTAATCAGACAAGCAGATCGTGTTA
Organism: Dermacentor silvarum; assembly: GCF_013339745.2. Taxonomy (NCBI): domain Eukaryota; kingdom Metazoa; phylum Arthropoda; class Arachnida; order Ixodida; family Ixodidae; genus Dermacentor; species Dermacentor silvarum. The sequence goes on along the minus strand of NC_051158.1, from coordinate 159,708,753 downwards.
TTGTATCTGCTCGTGGCTGACATTGTTTTTTAGTAGATTCACGCACAGAATCCTCCTGGTGAAATAAAAAAATTGGGGGGTTTTACGTGCCAAAACCACGATCTGATTGAGGCACGCCGTAGTGGCCAGTTCCGTATTAATTTCGACCATCTGGAGTTCTTTGGCGTGCACCCACCCACGGGCGTTAGTGCATTTCGCCCCGATCGAAATGCGGCGGCCGGATCCCGCGACCTCGTGCTTCGGAGCGTGACGCCACTGAGCAACCACGGCGGGTCTCCTGGTGAGGACCAATGTCTCCGTTCGAAAGTCCTTCCTTAATTAAATTGGCCCGCGCAGTGTAATGTGCTCGAGTTTTGGAAACGTGTACTTGTTGAAATTGAACTCGCGCAGTAATTTGAGAAACAGTTTTTTTGTGCAACTGAAGCGAGTGAAAAAACTATAGGCGCCTGTGCTCGACTGCCGCAATTCCGAAACTGCAGCTGTGAAAATGTTTGGCCCCGCATTGAGAGGTTGGTAAAGGTGAGGGCTCGGCTGAAATGTCGCTGCTGGACGTCCGACTGGCCAGCACTGTAGTGTTTAGGAACGCAGTATTTATTTGGGCCCGCCGGCTGATTGCCGTCGTGAACAATGGACCCGGTCTCGCGTGCTATGCATGAAAGCGCCGATCGCGTGCAGACCCATGTAGTGGGCCTGGAAATATTCCAGTTGCTCCGCATAGGTGCGCGTATGCACGAGTGCACTCTCATGTTCCCTCACACGCATCGAGATTGTGATTGTCAGTATGAGTGAGCGCCGAAGGGCGTGAATGGACGAACGCAAGTGCCACTGTGTGTGTCAGTATGAACGCGAGTGGTTGTCGCGGCGATTGTCAGTGGACGTGTGTATACGAAAGCGAGTGAGTACCAGTGAGTGTAAGTGGACGCGAGCGTGAGTGAGTGCAGGTGACAGTCAGTTGGGCATAGGAACGCGAGCGAATGCTGGGATAGGTGAGTACATAGGTGCGAATTTTAACGTGAGTCAGTATATCGGCGAGTGTGAGTCGGTATATCGGCGAGTGTGAGTGAACGCGAGTACTTGTCACTCTGGCTAGGCACGACGGCGTCTTGACGCGAGTTTGAAGGCGGGTTATTGGCAGTGAACGAGTGGGCGTGATCACGAACGTGATTGAGGGCGAATGAATTTGAGTACGTATACGAATGTGAACGTGAATGCGCGTCAATATTGTTACGGCGCAACCGGGAGTGGCGCGAAAGACAGAAGACGACGATTTGGCGTGTCGAGGTGAAATCGGTCGCGGCAGCCGTCTTGTTTGTGTGTCGTTGCCTTTCTTGTAAATATTGTAAACACATCTTACGTGTGATCCCCTGATTTCCGTAACGTAACAAATTGGTGGATTTGCGGAGTACCCATGGTGCACGAGAGACAACGGAGCTCCGCATGACGGTCGAAACAGGGCCCGAAACGGGGCAGCCCACGTCAACGCCTACAACCCCGACGGTTGTCCTGGCTCAGCCGCCTGCTTCGGGAACGTTCTGCGCCACCGACCACCTCGACGTGGAAGACTGGACCGCCACGTATGAGCGTGGGAGTGCCCACAACAAATGGGATCCGACGATTATGTTAGCTAACCTGGTTGTTCTACTTACAAGGCACGGTGAAGGTGTCGTATAACCACGAGGAAGAACTTAACGACTGGGACACGTGCAAGCAGAAGCTGAGGGACTTGTTCGGCCGCCCTGCTGGGCGGAGGAGCGCCGCAAAGAACTATAGCGGCCCGTGTGCAAATGTCCGCAGAATCGTACATAGCTTACATCCAGTACGTGCTGGCTCTGTGCCGACTGCAATATGTCAGAGTCAGATAAGGTTGCTCATGTACTGAGGGGATCGCTGACGATGCTTTCAACCTGCTTATGTGCAAAAATTGTGAGACCCTACAGGACATCATAAAACAGTGTCAGCGCTTTGAGCAGGCCAAGAGCCGCCGCGTTGCAAGGCCGTTCACACATGTGCCGGACACAGTTTCGACATCCTCTTCTGACGATAGGCTAGGGATGCCAGCGACCGTCATCAGCAAACGACCTAACGCGAATAGTGCGGCGAGAACTTGAAGCCATGGCTCTAGCAGCCACCTTTTCCCGCCCCAGTGAGCCGAACAGCTTGCCTAGCTACACTGCCATTTGTGCAGGCAATAGTCCGCGAAGGACTCGCTAATCTTGAAGTTCATTCTGGGGCCGTATTCTGAAACGTTGCACTTCGACGATATTTATTTTTCGCTTTCAGGCGCGCGCTGATTGGCTGGTTGAGCAAAATTGAATGACGTCGGGCTCAACCAGCCAGTGAGCTCATCCAATTTTGCTAAAACAGCCAATCATCGCGCGCCTGAAAGCGAGAAAATATCGCCGAAGTGGAATGTTTCAGAATACGGCCCCTGTATGCGCCGTTGCCGCTTCACAGCTATCTAGTGCTCCTCGTCCATCCAATGGTCAGTGGTATCCCGCACACTACCGAAATCCATCACACTGGAGAACCGCCAGACGATCGGCCAGTCTGTTTTGCCTGCCGGCGTATCGGTCACGTTGCTCGCCATTTTAACAATCAGTAGACTCCTCCCCTTTGCGACCTCCATTCACCAGTTATCGCCCGGAAGAGAGCATGCATTGTTATCAGTCTCCATTTCAAGCGCAACCGCGCAACAGCCTCTAGATGTCGAGCCTGCCGTCATTCCGCCATCAGTCCCATTAACGTTACGCGCTCAACATACACATAGAATAATAAATGAACGAAGGATCGCTCGGCCTTGCTCCTACAGTGCGAGATATACGCTTGCTCTCGGAAAATTCCCGCTCTTAACTTGCTAAAAGTACAAGAATATTGTGTCAGGCTCTATCATTTAATTATGCTTTTGCAATAGGCCAAACAAGTATACTCTTACCGTGAGACGAGGGTTGGTAATTCAGAAGCAACGCAAAAAGACGGGTGGGGTCTAAGGTGGCCAACCGTTTGGAATTTAGCGGGGCAGTCCCGACCCAGTGGGGACTGCTAAAATGTCCCGATTCTTGCTTCTCTTTTCTATTGTATAATAATTACTAGACCAGATTTCATTTTTATCAGGACAGTTCATTCGCACATGCCTCTTTTTTGTGTTCTGTTGGGTTGTCATAAAGACGGTTTCGCCTTTGTTGTAGTTCTAGTTCTGTTGTAGGCCCTAACCGTTCACATTACCTCTGTTGGGGTTGGTAGCCGTGTTAACCAGGCAACTATACTGCACCTTGTGGTAGATCGCGACACGGTAGGACAAAAATAAATCCGCAGTTTCGCTCGGAAGGAGAAGCATCCATAGCGATAGCAAATACGAAGTCGTTTTATCGGCCGTATACACTGGTAAACATAGGCGTACTAGCTCAATTAGCAAGCATGGTGTCACGCGCGCACAAGCAAACATGAGCACATCTCACTGGCTGACCGCGCGCACTCGCTGTCAAAACGCTGGAGTGAGAACGCGCGGCGGCAGCAGCGAGCGAATTGACCTTCGTGCTGCATCTCGCTTCAACGTCAACTAAACAAAACAAGTTTTATTAACGTAAACTACGTTAATTAACGTAACTACGTAAACTACGGTAAACTGCGTATGGCCCGCGCCATACGCAGCCGCGGCCGGAGAACTCTCCGCCCGAGCTTTCTTCCGCTGAGCGCTTCATCGCCGCGGCAGATGCCCGCAGCGAGTTGGTTACGTGGGACCTTTGCTTAGGCGACTTCTCGTTCCCGTACTTGGTGGACCGCTTTCGGGTTGCGACTTTACAATTGCTAGTAGGTACAGCGGGGGCGTGGCACTGCCGGTCACGTGACTTCCGCTTAACACGTGTTGTCATGGCAATCGTGCAGCTCCTATGTGCCTAGGGACATAATCGCTTAGGGACTTTTGAGGCACTGGTCTGGCACGAGACGGTCTTTGGAAGGACCGCCAGTCGTTTGTCCGCAGGCGCGAGGACAAGCGGGTGCAAGAGAGAAAATTGCGTCCGTTCTTGCGCAAGCGGATACTGCTCGCGTTTGTACCCCGGTGCCGTGGCGGAAGCCGCGGTGCAAACGCGAGCAGTATCCGCTTGCGCAAGAACGGACGCAATTTGCTCTCTTGCACCCGCTTGTCCTCGCGCCCGCGGAGCCGCGGTACCGTGGTATAAACGCGAGCAGTATCCGCTTGCGCAAGAAATATATGGGCGCGCACTCGACCGCAGACAGTGAAGGGGGAGGAGCGGGTATGAGCAGGCTTCATACAGATCCGGAAATGTTTTTTTTTTAACTGCGGAGCTGTTTAAGGTCGAGGTTGATCCCTACGGAGCGATGGTCTTCGCAGTTTCTAGCGAAGTGGAGAGAGTATGAAATGAGGAGAGGCGGTGCAGAGAGAGAAAGACAGACAGAGAATGATAGAAATAAAGCAAAAAGGCGGGGCGGGATTAGAGCCCGGGTATACACGGTCCGAAGGCGAGCGTCATAACCACTATAGCTATACACCGACGCTTGCAGAGCATGCTTTTATGGGAACCATATGATTGCGTTGTACCGACGATTGTAACACAACTTGCTATGGGCGAGACAGCGAGAAAAAAATTGAGAGAAAGAGAAACACAGATATAGAGAAAGGAGAGAGAGGCGGGATTTGAACCCGGGTACTCACGGTCCGAAGGCGAGCGTCATACCCACTACGCTATTCACCCATGATCGCAAATCTCCGCTGTTTCATGAGATTTCACAAGCGTGGAACTGGCTTAATATATTTGGAGGGGGGGGGGGGTGCGTAGGGGGAAGCACGTGTCCGGTGTGTCACCCAGTGGCGCGCTTACTCCCTCGGTCTTGCGGTGAACCTTTGTCCGTAAGCGCCGTGACTGTCGCACTGTTTTGTACTTGGGCTAATAAACGCGTGTTGGCAGTTTGATTCCGGTGCCTTCTCTGCGCCGGGTCGCAGGACCTACAAGTAACCTTGCCGTAGCGCCTTCGTGCGCTGTGGAATGGAGGAGCGTCGTACCCTATCCTGTCCATCGCTCGAAGGGCGATTCTCGTGCAAATACATCTCCATAAGAGTTGCATGGAACACTATAAACAATCGACTGTGGAGACGATATAGACAGCTGGAAGTTGCGGTGGAGAGTTTATTTAGTCTCTTTTTCTTGAATTTGTAATCTTGAAGCGCTGTGGTCAACTCTTCCTGCCTTGGTGGCGTCAGTTGCTCTCAGTAATGTGTGAAACATTGACAAATGAACGAATTATATAATAAACGCAAAGGCTTGACGTTCTTAATGCGTAGGCACCTTGAAGTACACTGTAGAGCCTCGTCGTACCGAAATACTTGAGCGTAGAGGTTGGCATCTTACAGTGAAGTTGTGTTTTGTTGCGCACTGAAATTTTGCAATGATCGAGGTGGTATTTCAATGTGTATTCATTTCGATACTACGTTTGATTATGAATTAGATTAGGAATAATTTCAGTATGCTATGATAGGCCGATCCGGCGGGTACGGGTGGCTTAGTCTTTTGGAGGCCCGGAAAAGAAAGCTTTTTTATTTTAAGCAGTTCACAATTTTATACAAACTGGACGATTGTAATCCTATACTTTTATTTTCTGAAGAATTAAAAATTAGTTCCTAAAATAATGGAATAATTGTAACCTTCTCCTGTTCCACTTGCTGAGCAAAAAAAGCAGAAAAAATCACGCCAATTCCACTGCTGTGAAGGATTACCAGCGAAGCAGTTTAGTACACGACATACAGCTAATACAGAATTTAAATCAAAGTATGAGCAAATTTTATATATTGACCGGCGGCGGCGGTCATCCCGAAGAAACACACTGTTATTTTGATCGGCGGCATACATTTTTGTGGAACACTGCCGCCACCTCGGGGAGCCGTAGGAAACTAGACACGCGTGACCGCGGCCGGACTAGAGGGGCGGCACGCGCGCACTCCCTAGAACGGTGGAAGAATATTTAGGTGTTGACACTGCGCGCGAGCGAGCGTCCAGATTATGTTCGGGCGCGCGCGGGCGCACCGAGTAGCTCTGCTGCGAGCAGATAGGTGGCGCCGCGGCCAGCGGTCCCAACTTAGCGGCGCCGGCGGCTTGGCATTCCTCTGCCACCGCTAAATTTTCGTTCATAGTGGAGTGAGTAAATCTCAAAGCGCGAAAAAAAATCGTTATTTCGCATTAAAGTGATAAGTGTACCAGGCTTCGCTAACATGAAGGTTCCTTGTGCAGGGCGTGGATGACGTGAACATGGATCAATCGGGCAGCACTCAAAGCCCACTGAAGTTACCCTCGCGCGCACAATTTGTTTCGCCCAGTCTATCCGCTCATCCAAGCATAAAAAAAATAAAGTGTTAGCCCACGTGCTACCTCTCGATCAGAAGAAAATAGTGACTGCACCAGAAAATGTATTTCATGCTTATCGCTGCTTCCATTCACACTCAGAAAACCGTTCAATCATCGTTGCGCGAATTCAATGTGGCCGCGATATAAATTAAGAAATGAAACGGCGCAAGCTTGCGATATGCAATGCACTAGAGCAAAGTGGCTTTTCATGGCTAGAACTTAAGATGAGAATGCACATCAGCTATGTAAAAACTCTTTCAAATGTGAATTTATTAGGCGGGACGAAGGCAGGCGTCTATCTTGAATTAGAGCATCACTACCACAGTTTACTGATGAAAACCTGAGCAAATGCCTCTTTTATTCCGATTCCACTTAACATAGATATTATTCATTGGGATTTCGTCCATTGAGGACTGAATGGCGCTTGCAAGATCTAAAAAAAGAGGTGACTTCCTTTTTTCTTAAATTGCATATGAGAATGTGCCAATGTAAGCGTGTTTGACAATGCATGCTACAGCCTGTCCCCAAATACACTTACACCCACCACACAATAATCCCATAGACCTTTTTTTTTTTTTTGCGTAGACACAATACGAAAAAACTTGTGCATGAAGCAGCTCGATAATTTTAATAGGTGATAACCATCCCAGAAGCTTGCGGTCTCATACACTCCCACAATGGAAAAATGTTGTATAAAAACATGCACGCGTGTAATATACACCGCACGCGCATTAAAAAAAAAGAAACAGTAGCCAGGATGGAACAAATTTGAAAATCAGGCACACATCTGCACAGAAAACAGCAGTATTTTACAGGGTGCACAAATATTTCAAAATATGCAAATGTCATGTAGCTGGACAGAACCATAGTAATGTTGTTGCCGTCCCTTGGAGATACTCAGTTATTTTTTACATTCCGCCGAATTAGATAATTAGTCATATTTATTGATCAACTTCTCAATTATTATAATTAGATTAAAAGTATCAATGAGAAAATTGTAGAGCAACATGAAAGACTTCCGATACAGCTTTCTATTGCTCAATACGCGCTACGTAGAAGTGTTTTTCCGAGCATGAAAGAAGCTCACAAATACACACAAAGTGCCTTGAGCCGCCAGTCGCGCGGCAATATTGCTGTATTCGCGGGTTTCGTTCACGCTCAGAAAACACTTTTATGTATCTCGTATTGAGCAACAGAAAGTCATATTGGGAGTTTTCCATGCTGCTGTACAATTCTCTCGTTCACACTTTTTATCCAATTATAGCATTAAAAAAGTTGATTATTCAATTATGAAAATAATTATGTAATTAAGCGGAATAAAAAAATAATCTGAGTATCTCCAAGCAACGGCAGACAACATTACCTTGGTTCTGTCCAGCTACGTGACATCTACATATTTTCAAATATTAGTGCATGATAGTAAACCACCCAGTATATATCTTGTACATGCAGCAAAATTTGCACAAACTACTGTGGCACACAGGAGGTTCTCTCTTCTGCAGCGGCTTTCGAGGTTTATTTGACCGTGTGAGGTTCTTTGGACAGCTTGGAAATAAGGTGGGAATCCTTTTATCTAGCGCTCCGCGTAATATGCCATCATCGTATCCTCTGAAAAATGGTTGGTGCAGACATGGTCGGTAGGCGTTAGAGTTCGGTCTGCCCTCAGATTTGCACGGCGCCACTGCTCTAGACGACTGCTGTCGGACGGCGCTTTGAATAAAGGCACACGCTCTGCACAAGTCAGGTATCCAGAATTGCAGTTCGGAACGAAGCACTTTCTAGCCATTTCAAACGCCCCTCAGAAGGCCACTGCCACCTTGATCGCGGGCCTGTGGCGACAATACCCAAGCACAAGCTCATGAAACGAACGCGAACAAAAATCGTGCCTTCAAAAAAGTCCAACCGCACATGCAAGCAGGAAGACGAAGCAGCGGCAGCACGCGCCTTGCCGCCGAGGCTGGGACCGCATACCGCAGCGCGCTCTATGACGGCGCCGAACCAGCTGCAACCAAGCCGAACATAATCTGGACGCGAGCGAGCGGCGCTTTCGCGCGCGTTGGGGGGAGAGTGTCAGCACCTCTCCTTATTCTTACACCGTGCTCCCTAGGCAGGAAGTGCGCGCGTGCCGCCCCTCTAGTCTGGCCGTGGCGTGACGGGACCGCCACCCGGCAAATAGACACGCGCGACGGGACCGCCTCTCCGGGAGAGCGGAAGGAAACTAGGCACGCAAGCGCTTGTAACGACGACACAAAGAGGGCGGTGCGAGCGTGCACATGACCGACACGGGTCGCACAGCGGCAAATCTTTGACAAACCTTTATTATCTACCTGAGAGTCTTCTGATCTTGAAAATGGTGCTTACAGATAACTAATTACTGAAAATGCATATCCAAGTGATGAGACGTATAAGCTTTTGCATAGACTGAAGCGATTTTGCATCAAATTCGGGAGCTGAGTTTTTGCAGATGCAGATTTGCTGACGGACACAAAAAATGCATAGAACCCTTGCCATCGACAGCTTCGCTGTAAAAATAAGGTCGTTTATTGCTAGATACTGCGACACTAAAGCTCGTTGCATGATCGGGTGAAGCTTTCTCCAGGTTTCATTGTTCACGGATAAGTGGAAACATATAGTCATTGACCGGCGTTTCAAACTGTGTGCAACCATTTGGTAGTGCTACGGATACGACGAACATGAATGAGTAATGCTACTATAGAGTGAATGGCCTGAGAATTAAGGCTCATGCGCTACAACACTCTTGCTCCTTTTAAAAACTTTCATTGCTCGAAGGGTCGTAATGGCGTCGAGACATTTTGGATGGCAAAAAAAAAAAAAAAAAAAATAGGGGAGCAGAAATTGCCAGTTGCATTTTCATCAACCATTGCACGCGATTGCTGGACTGCAGACTGTAATAACCGGTTGTCATTCCGCAGTCTTTTTATTGAAAATGCGCATAACAGGTGCGTGTTTCAATCAAAGGCACGTCTGTCTAGCATAAATTTCAGTTGTTATAGTAGCACTGCTCTTGTCTGTCTCGGTGTTCACTTGAGACACTAAAAACAGGCACTTTTTTCCATAGTACATCAAATATCCTACCAGGATACTGGTACTGCGCCATGCCGTACTGCGCTGCACTGCGCAGTGCGGCATGGCGGTCCTTTTACTGCACTGCGCCATGCCGGTCCTTGTGCCGCAGAAGCACAGCCGTCAACTATACCAAAGTCGTTTAATACTTTTTTTTTTTTTTTGCGATAGCAAATATGGGCACTTCAGGCGCATTTCTGCCGTCGCTGTGGGTTTCCGTATAAAGTCCCAGGGCGATAAAATCGTCGCCGTATGCTGTATGTGCGAGTGAGAGCGTGCGAGGGTGAGCCGGCGATCGCGGCTCAATCTCGCGCATGCAAGGAAGCAGCGCTCCGGGCGGAATGTAAGGAGGGGAGGGGGGGGGGGGGGGGGGCGCTCATCCTTCGGGCGGCCTAATACGCTAGCGGCAAAAACACGCGCCAACGCATCGTGCCGCGCGCGGCAAAAGCGACAGGAATCGGGGGTTTTGTGGCGTGCCGCGCGAAATGGGTTCGAGACCCATTTTTGCGGCATATACCGCGTGCGGCGAGATGAAGGACCAATCAAGAGCGACGAGGGTGACGTCACGGAGCCATCACAACCGGACCGCCGCCGGTCCGCGCCGGGTTTTCGTCTCTCGCATGAAACACGAGCGCTCGCGGTGTTGCTCGCGCGTTCAGAGAGCGCGGGAGGTCTTATCGCGCTGCCGCGCGGCGAGACGCGCTTCCCACGGTGGCCTTCGCGGCAAGGCGCTTGCTCGCGGCATGTCGACGCGCGCGTTTTTGCCGCGAGCGTGGCCTGTACGGCCAAGGTAGCGGCAAGAAACGCGCCGGTACGGCCACGCTAGCGGCAAAAAACGCGCGCGTCATGGCGTCATGCCGCGAGCGGGAAGTTGCCGCGAGGCCACCGTGGCACGGGCGTCTCGCCGCGCGGCAGAGCGATAAGATCTCGCGCGCTGTCGGAACGCGCGAGCAACACCAGCAACACCGTGAGCAAAAAGGGTGCGATCGGACAACGTCCAGAAATCCCTTCATAGAACCGCGAGAGACGACGGTCGTCGATTGATGACCCGGCGCGGAGCGGCGGCGGTCCATGGCTCCGTGACGTCACCCTCGTCGCTCTTGATTAGTCATTCATCTCGCAGCCGCAGAAATGGGTCTCGAACCCATTTCGCGCAGCACGCCGCAAAACCCCCGATTCCTGCCGCTTTTGCAGCGCGCGGCATGACGCGCGCGTTTTTGCCGCTAGCGTGGCCGTACCCTGCCCCGGCGGCCGCGCGCGCTCGCCCGGGCCGCTGTATCTTGAAAGCCATCTGCGACGGGGACAAAGTGCGCCGTTCGCTGTGTCTTCGTGGCCTAGTTCGCGAGACGCAGCATGAAGGTTAATTCGCTCGCTGCCGCGCTTGCTCACCACAGTTTTGACAGCGAGTTTCCGCGGTAATCAATGAGAGATGTGTTCATGTTTGCCTGTGTGCGCGTGACATGATGTTTGTTAATTTAGTTAGTGGGCGAATGTTCACTGTACTTTATAAGGCCAATGAAACTAATACCCTTACTACGTATACATGTCCACTAATTTGCTATCGCAGTCGATGCTTCGCCTCTTTTTTTAAGTATAAGAGGGTTCTGACTATACTAATCCCTGATGCGTGCAGGCACCCCCGTGGACGCGGTGGACTCTAGCGGCAACTCGGCGCTGTTCGTGGCCATCACCGATGGACCTGTCAGCGCAGTCCCTTACCTATTGCAAGCCGGCGCTGACCCGAACTTGTGAGTGCGTCCTGCAGACCTGTGTTCTATCACATCCAAGTGGTGGCCGATGCGACGCAGTGAGCGCGCAGGCCGTCATTCGTTAGCTGCTGTATATACCGCGTTTGCATGAATATAACGCGTTATTATTTTTTTTTAATTTTAAGTGTGGCCTCAGAACGGCGATTCGTGTTATACAGTTAAACCTCGATATCACGAAGTCGGTAAAACTGGCAATTTGCTTCATTATATCAAAATTTCGTTGTATTGAAATTCGACCTTTTATGCAAATAAGTACAGTCGCTGATCGATTTTTCTTACACGAAAGCGGGCCGCAAAATTTTCCAAATTACTGAGAAATCGAAAACAGCAAATTTGATTAGAAAACAATTCATTTGGTTGAATTTGGGAGTCGGTGACGAATGATACAGTTTCATGCCACATCGAATATCTTCACATCGGTGGTACGAATTTAAGCGAAGTCTGCCACACTTGCGTCGCGTCCACTCTGCCCCCGCGGCTGATAGCGTCGCCCGCACTGGGACGACGCTATCATGATAGGCGCCGTTAGCGGGGAGCAAATGTCTGCATCACATTTCAATGGGACTCCGAAACTCGAGATTACGCAGCCTTCAATACTAAACGCGCAGGAAGGCTGCTGACATGATGCCACGCCGACTCGGCACGCCCACTCTTTGTGCACACAGCAGATTACCTCTAAAGCAGGGTGCGCGGCATCGTATGCATTCAGCCGTGCTTACAGCCATGCGCAGCCACAGCCGAGACGCGCGCCAGAATTCGAGACGTGCGTGCACTTACCTTGGGGCATCAGTTCGCATTATATATATATATATATATATATATACAGGGTGTCCCAACTATCATGCACCAAGATTTTAAAAATAAGCAATAATGTTACTCAAATAAAACGTAGTGCATATTGTTTCCAGCACAGTGGAGTTCGCACAGCGCCATTAACTTTTCGTTACTGAGGTTTGTTTAGGTAATTGTATTTAATTATCTAACTCGAGAAGTACTGACCTAAGTAAAAAATTGTCGATGAGAAAATTGTAGAGCACCATGAAGAACTCTCGATACAGCTTTCTGTTGCTCAATACTTGCAACATAAGAGTTTTTCCGAGCGTGAAAGAAGTCCACGAATACACGCAAAATTGCCGCGCGACTGGCCGCTCGAAGCACTTTGCGTTTATTCACACTCAAAAAAAAAAAAAAAAAAAAACAATTTCATGTAGCACGTATTGAGCAACAGAAAGCTGTATCGGAAGTTTTTTTTTCATGTTGTTTTACAATTTCCTCATTGCCAATTTTAATATACTTATAAGAAATTGAGAAGTGGATTAATCAATTTTATCTAACTAAACAGAATACAAACAGCAATCTGAGTATCTCCAAGTGATGGCAAACATTACCTTTGTTCTGTCTAGCTACGTAGCATTTGCATATTTTTTAAGTTTGGCCCAAGTCAAGTGAAACACCCTGTATATCCATCGGCGACCATACTTATTTGCATAAAACATCGAAATTCAATATAACGCAATTTTGATATAACGAAGCAAATCGACGATTTTACCAACTTAGTTATTCCGAGGTTTAACTGCAATTGCTATTGCAATAAAAGACATCTCACCAACATGATGTGTTAGGCAAACATCTGTCGATTGGTGTGTCGGCATTTGTGTTCAGTATATCAGCTTGCGCTGGAATGCTATTGTGTCATTGACTCTGGACTACACTGTACGACGCTGTTTGTGTTAAGGCATGTTGTTGGGCCAGTTGGCTCATAGATTCAGCAGAATATAAGCTGCGCGAAGGAGACAAGACGTCTTGTCTTCACGTCTTGCCTTCTTCGCGCGTTTTAACTATTTTGCCGTTTGTGTTGACTGTACTTTCACATCTATACTTCGCTTGGCGGCCGGAACGATGTGCTACTTCACAAAGCGCTGACTGAAGGAGTCGATGCGCGCATCTGCAGCCGATGCAGCGAGGGTGCCACTCCCGTGCACGCGGCGTGCCGCCGAGGCAGCCGGGCCCTCCTGCAGCAGCTGCTGGAGTGCGGTGGGGACCTGCGGCTGCGCGACGCCTCGGGCCGCACACCGCAGGACTGGGCGCTGGGGCACGCCGACCCGCAGTGCCGGCGCAAGCTGGTAGCCTTCATTAACACCAAGTAGGTACACGAACTCGCTGTCTCTCTCTGCCTGCGCTGACGCACCTGAATAGCGCTCTTCGATCTTGGCTGCGAAGTCATCTATCTCTACGGATTTCTGGGCTCCGCGACCAAGATTTGTTAACTACGTGACCATGCCTGATCTCTTGATGTCTCGAGATGACTCGCCGCGATAGCCCAGTGGTTGTGGAGTGCGCTGGGTGAGAAAGGCAAGAATGCTTGTAGATACCATGGTTATAGCACAGTATACCGTGGTGCACGTTGAAGAAACCCAGGTCTTGGAGTTCCTAGCCACGTACAGCATGCATCTTAATGAGATCATAGTTTTGGCACGGAAAACAAGGGAATTTAGTTAATATTAAGGACTGTCAGCCTTTACATTTTTTTTCTCTTGATGAAACTTCGTTATACCTGACAGCGCCGCCAATTCGCCATTCCGATCATGGAGAGAAAAAAAAAAACCTATATAGGAGGCACTGACCACGAACCAGGCATTCTGCAACCACGCATTTCTACAGAAACTCTTTTTTTTTTTGCGAGGTCATACTAAAATCTAAAAAAATACAAAAATAAACTTACACCCCTTTGGCTCAATTTCTTGCCCCAAAGCTATAAATAATATAATCTGCCTTAATTGCATGTGTCAGGCTGATGTCAACGCAATGTCAGGCTGATAACCGCTTGCCCTTTGTCACCGATAGCTCAGAGTAGCACGCACGCGACTTTAAAGAAAGGAAAAGTCCCCCAAGACAGATTATTGCGTAGGGAAAATATAGATCCACAGGGCTGGAAACTTAATTTCCATAACAGCTAATAACCAAACTAATAAACAATTACAGTATAGACCACTTATAATGTAACCGCTTATAGTGCAGGACCGGATATAGTGCGGTCTTTTCAGACTCCCGTTAATTTTCCCATAGCACTCCATGTATACACGTATCGCTTATAGTGCAGTTGCGGGAAACGAAATACCGGTTACAGTGCGGCTGCCTGGGAGTAGGAAGTCAGCTGAGACGGCGAACGCTCCCCTCAAACGGGCGCCCCAAGGAGTGCTCGAGGAAGAAAGAGAGACGAAGTGGAGGAAAAGGGCACGTGGTGCGAACGAACAGCCAGTGAGGCTGAAACCAGAATCTTGAGTGCGAGTCGTGAAATATCACGGCGCGCATAGCGAGCGAGCGCCACGAAACTGCCAACGCTCGCTTCACGATAACGGCAGTAAACGAAACTTCAGGGAGCGGGCGGCGCCGGCACATCGCGGCGAAGGGCGCACGCGGAGACCGTGGAATGTGAGGGAGGAGGGTGGCAGGGAAGGGGATTTTGCCTCGGCAACTCCGCTGCTTCGGTGGCTCCCCTCGCCCTCCCTCGTAGCTCCCTCACTTTCGACTGTCACCGTGCGCGCCCGCCGCCGTGCACGCGCCACCGCTCCAGCCGGCCCGGCGCCAGCTCGCCGAAGTTTCGTTTTCTGCCGTTATCGGGAAGCGGGCGTTTGCCGGCGTGGGCAGTTTCGTTGGCCGGCCTGGGACTGCGCCGCTGCTTCTCTCTGCGCCGTAGCCGCAGCGTGCAAGGAAGCATAAAGGACAAAGAAGGGTTCACTGCCATTTTGTACGCGTGGCTACGGTAGCGTGGCTGAGACGTCGGCACGTACACGCATGTTCCGGCGCAACGCGGAATCGGCGACCTTGCCATTTGAGATAGGGTGAAATTTCTGTCGCGTTTTTTTATCTTTTTTTTTTTTTCGTTCGCGGGTGACATTGAGGGGTCTCTCATAAGCACCATGGCGGTGCCGGAGCAATGCCGGTCGGAGGCGCCGCCGCATGATTTGGTTCGAATTAACGAGATTCGACTGTAAATTGAATGCAAACGTTCTAGCCGCTTTCCTCGACTGTCGCATACGCGTGGCGGCTCGGTGCACATGTTTTGCATATGTGCGGGCCTTGAAAATTGTTGCTCTGGTTATAGTGCGGTACCGCTTATAGTGTGGATATTCGCGACTCCGGCGACTTACGTTATAAGCGGTCTACACTCTACTGACTCGATGGGTCGCGAAGACAGAGAGAGGGGTGCCATCAGAGGAGGTCGGTGTGCCGAAGGTAGCTGCGTGACGTCCATGCTTTCGTGCTCCCTGGTTCGAATCTCCAGTACGGGGACGTGCAGACGCGTGCACCACAGGCAAACACGTCGGTGCTACGAGTAAGCTTCCCGTAGTTGTCCTGTGAGCAATCGGTATCCAGTGAAAGTTGGATTTTCTTAATTGTTAATAGTATTCATTGTTTGGAAAAGTTGAATTACTAAACAAAGAAACACTGGGTGATCCCGCTATTCCCAAGTAAACTAATAGCACCGTATTTTTACTTCCAAGTAGATTGGAATCTCGGTGTTACGATCGTCATGGGAACCGGAAAATTAAACGTATCATCCGAAAATCATATTCGAAATACGTTGCTCCTGTCAGACACTGGTCGTGAAATAACAAAAAAAAATGTATTATGAAGAATTGTATCCACGAGATTTCATTATGTTCAAAAAAGAAATCTGAAACCTGGCCGGGAAGCCTGAATCGATTGATTCCAAAGACTCGCCATCATTCCTCACGCACTATGCCTACCGGATGCCTGCACCAACGGCGTGTAACATCTGCAGGCGCGCACTGGCCTACCGGTTTGGCGACGCGGCTGCCCTGCTGGACGACGACGCGGCCGGTGGTGGGACCGGCGTGGACGGATCACCTAGCAAAGGGGGCGCGGCGGCAGCTGCCTCGTTGCGCCGACGCCTGGTCGGCCGGCCCGCGGTGCCCCGCAGACCCTGGTGCGGCGAGAGGATCCGCGCCGACGGAGGATTCGGAGTGGTGCGTGTCGCTGCCAGAGCCAACTGTCCGCGCATACGTCGAGTGACGACGCACAGTGTACTTCCGTTAATTCGACCCTGACGGGACCGACGACATTGGTCAAATTAGCCAGCGAGTCTTGCCCGATTCTAACGTGCCCCTGAATCAAATGCGCGCCGACTTTGTGTGTCCAAAGTAGAACGCTAGCCTGGAATTAACCATGAAAGCTGCTAAATCAAAGTAGAAATCTAACGCAGGCCCGATTTTCTAGCAAGAAAAATTGGCAATATGTGTTGCACAATGGCAGCCGGTTTCCTGAAGTCAGCTTCGCCACACATATTTTTAAGTTTGCTTCGGTGCAATATATTCGTGTTATGTAGTTAAGCATATGAACGCCGCAAAATTTGTTTTGGTTTTCTGTCCAATTGCACCATGCAGGCAATTTCTACGGGGAAAAAAGGCACGCGTTAGAATCGGGTAAACACAGTAATCAGACATTGTAAGCTACGGTTATCACTCGGAAATCCTCCTAATGCAAGTCGAAAATGGGAGTTTTCCACTGGAAATGACGTGTGTTCAACAACTACTGTCCCCGAAGCTCCACCGAGACAGACATGTCACTAAGGGGCTGGATTTGGGGTCACCATAGGGGTCAGGCGCCAGCATGCTAACTGCATGGTCAAGTTAGAATTACCTGGTAACGGCCAATTTTAGGATTGGAATAACAAAAGTTGGGGCCCATAGAAAATTCATTGGCACCAGCCTGCACCGTCGGTTGGGATCGAATTAATTACCGAAAAATCAACCGGATTCGAATTAACGGAAGTGAACTGCATATGTGTTTGTGTTGTCCTTCTTGTTCTAAATGCGTGTGCCTGCCTTTCTGTACCACTTGTATAATTGAGTAGGCCTGCGCGCATATCAATTCTTGGTTCGAAGTGAAGACGAAGCGAAAAGTAAATAGGGTGTAACGAATAGTTCGAATAGCTGTGTGATTTGCATAAAACCTTGACACTAGTGCCGAGATGCTGACAAATCTTTTAAAAATGCGTTCTTTACTTGCTAATAATAAGTAAACAGGTTTATCTCTGAAGTCAGTTAATTTGATTTTCAAAGTACCGTTATTCAGATATTTTCATGCAAAAATATGCCAGTTCAAGATTTCTTGCAACTGCAGCAGCAAGAAAGATTTGTTTACAGGCTCTTACTGACTGTTGTGGTTCAATCTACTTGAAATTTTGTGGTGATTGAGACCGAGGGAGCGTTTCGCGTTTGCCCGTCGTGTGTCATTGCAATGCTGTGAAGTGTGCCCTCAACTATGTGACGCTGGCGTTGTTGCGCAAATTCAGCGTCAAGCTTTCCGTCAACATGCGAGCTCAGCCTGTCCATTCAGTAAGCGCACATACGAACTTGGTAGGCACGCTCATAGCTTTTGCGGTCCTTAGTCCTGCCCCCGCGGATGTATCTGACCTGATCACTGGTAAACTTCCCGCGACAAATGTTTGTCTGCCGCCGCCTGCCTTGGCTGCCACGCCTAACCTGTGCAGTTTACCGGGTGTTGGCCACCAAAGTTGCTGCTTAGTCGGCCACCATGGCTACTGCTTAGTGCTGCGTCGAAAATTTTAGAAATTTAACTGTAAAATGGGAGTGCAAGTTATATACAAATGTTTTTTTAATGAACAAACTTCCCCTCCGTTTGGTTGAATCTTTGAGCAGCAGGGAGGCAAACAGTTGAGCCATCGAAATGGCAAATGCCATTTCCTGACGAGATATATATACACGTTGCTTCACTGCCTGTCAACACAAAGTAATTGTAGAGTATCGGTTAATTTTACTGCTGGCACTAAGCTTAATTGCAGAAGCAGATGTCGACTGCGGATAATAACAAATGATCTGATGCTTCCATTACCGTGACAGCATCGGCTAGTTGGTTAATGTTCACATTTATCTCATTTGAAGTAAAAGGCGACACGAAAACAGGTGCAAAATGTGTGCATTCTTTATGATGATATGTTGTGTGGCCATGCACCAGAGCATGATGCCCACAGTGGCTTCAACAACTCCTTCCAGGTGTACTGCAGCCCGGCCCGTGAGACTGGGGTCACCACATTTGTGCCATTTATAGCAAGCAACTACCTGTACAACTCTGAAGACAACAACATCACCTGGAGCGGGCCACAGTCGCTCATGCAGACGTGAGTATATACGTAGTGTGGCGTTCATGCCTTCTAGAGGCCTTTTCCTGCACATGTCTCTCCTAAATTGTTATGATTGTGGTTATATTTCATATCTGGCATCTATTCTGTAGTCACTGTCGGTCGCTGTCTTCCAGGCCAAGAAGTATAATGCTAAATGGGCTGATCAGAGCTACTGTAGTTGCTGTATACATTCCAAAGAAATTGTACACCCCTCGAAGCTCTTCTTCTCCCCAAACAATAGTGGCGGGCCATCGTGCATGCATGCATTTCTTTTCTTTTCTATGCTGCTTTCCCAGTAGTTTCAGGTCACAAATTGCATGTGACTATCAGCAAGACATAGCATTCCTGAGAAGAAAGTATTCTTTTAGAGCAGAGTAAGGGAACTCTATGCAAGATTGATGTCCCAAAGGATGTGGAAATCTTAAAGTGTAGTCAAGCTAGTGTTGCGTGGAATTCCGTATGGTAAGGAAACTTGTTGGTAAGAGGAAATTAGTTACTGTCCATGTGAAAATAAAAACAAATATTTGCATTTAAATACTCTTACGTGTTCTTTCATTACTTGAAGTGGGAAAGACTAGTGCTATTCATACTCCTAAGATACGCTGTAGCAATGAAAGTGTGGCAATGACAGTCGACAGTTGACAAGAACTTTATGGAAAGGTCCTGAGGAAAAAGATTGGGGGAGCCGAAGGCACCCCAATCAAGTTGGTGACTCCACCCATGACGGAACCGGAAGCTGGTGGTTCTCGGTGATGTCGCGGGCCCTCTGGACGGCCTGTCGTTGATGCGTGAAGTCCGCGCTTTGCAGTAGGGCGTCCCACTTGGACTTGTCGTGAATATCAGAGCCCCCGTTGAACGCGCATAGCCAGAGCATGTGGTCGGAAGAACAGTACTCGTGGCCACATTTGGAGCACGATTGCGGGAAGTTGGAATCTATCCGATTCAGCGCTGTGGGGGTGAGGTATGATCTCGTCTGTAAGAGCCTGAACGTGACAATGGCATGTTTCTTTTTGCAAATATTGAAGGGTTAAGTGTCGATTGACTTATAAAAATTTCAGATCTAATTGGTGTGCACTTAGAATGTCAGTTACAGTTGGTGATGTGAAACGGCAGTAGTTACGAGATTGTTGGGAGGGGCCTTCATGCGGCAGTCGACATAACATAGGCTGATCATGATAACAGAGCATACAGATAACAGTTCCAGCTTTTGGATTAAAAGAACAATTGCAGTTAAACGTCAATATAACAAACTTCGAGATATTGTTGCAGGTGAGATGGGTTTATTTACAAGATAATCGAGGGGGTGTAGAGACGAGATTGCAGGCAGTCAGGCATAGCTCTACACCGCGTGCACTACTTCCATCTCCTCTTCTTCGGCTCCGCCGCGCAGCGTAACATCTTCCTCCGGCGCAGACGAAGTGCGCCGAGCGAGTTAAGTTGATAGCGCTCGATTCGGGAACCCTATGATGGTAGGGCTTCAGGCGGGCCACATGAACCACTTGTGTATTCCGCGACCGGCGATTACTGGAGGTCAGTTTTGCTATGACGTAGTTGACGTCACTTGAGCGGTTGAGTAAGTAGAACCGCAAAGGCGCAGCAGATCTTCAACAACGTCGGCGGTGAATTGCCGTCCGCGGTCACTTATAACAACACGGGGAGTGCCATGGCGTAGGATGACAGAATGGAGCAGGAAGCACGACATGTCGGCGGCGGTAGCAGAGGTAAGCGCCGCAGTCTCAGTATAGCGTGTCAAATAGTCGACGCACACAATCCAGCGACGGCTGGTAGAGCTCTTGGGAAAGGGGCCGAGCAAGTCGATACCAATTTTTTCAAATGGTGAAGTAGGGGGTTTCACTGGTTGCAAAAAGCCTGCAGGAGGCGACGCCGGCTTCTTATGACGCTGGAAACCTGGACAACTGGCAATGTACTGTCTTGTGCTCTTCCAAAGCTTCGGCCAATAAAAGCGCTGGCGTAATCGATGAAGTGTCTGGGAAAAGCCCAGGTGACCCGACGTGATGTCGTCGTGCATGGCGCGAAGAATCGCAGTACGCAGGCGTTCGGGAACGACTAGGAGCAACGAAGCGCCGTCAGCAGAGTAATTCTTTGTATAAAGCAGGCCGTCACACAGCGTGAACGGCGTGGTCTGACCTGACGTGCGGGCAGCCTCCAATAGGGGTATCAGTGTAGGATCGCGATGTTGTTCACATATAAAGGTACTGACGTCAGGAAACTCGGTAATGCTGGCAAGGTAATCGTCGAAGTCGTCATCGTTAGCGTTGGTATGTGGCGACGGGAGACGAGACAAGCAGTCGGCATCGGTATGACACCGACCGCTCTTGTAGGCGACAGAAAAGTTGTATTCTTGAAGGCGTAACGCCCAGCGTGCCAGCCGTCCAGAAGGATCTCGTAGTCCAACAAGCCAACAAAGGGAATGATGGTCCGTGACTATCAGTCCGTGAAATGGCGACCATACAGATATGGCCGAAATTTCTGGATGGCGAAGACTACTGCCAGGCATTCCAATTCGGTGACAGTGTAATTTCGCTCCGCTCGTGTCAGTGTTCGACTTGCGTACGCAACGACGTGCTGGCGCCCATGGTGAAGTTGAACGAGGACGGCGCCAACGCCCACACCGCTAGCATCAGTGTGTAACTCAGTCATGACCTCGGGATCGAAATGGCGCAAGACTGACCCAGAGGTTAGTAAGTACTTCAACTGACGGAATGCGTCCTCGCACTCTGTAGTCCATATGTAGGGACTGTCTTTCTGAAGAAGCACGTGAGTGGGTGAGCAAGTTGGGCGAAGTTCTTAATAAACCGGCGGAAATACGAACACAGCCCTAGGAAACTTCGGAGGTCTTTTGCTGTCTTAGGTTGGCTGAAAACGCGCACTGCAGCAATATTTTCAGGATCAGGTCGTATACCATCTTTTTCAACGAGAAAACCGAGCATGAGAGTCTGGCGCTCACCGAAGTGGCACTTCTTGGAGTTTAAAACCAGTCCTGCGTTTTGTATGCAATCCAGTACGATGCCAAGTCGGTGATTGTGCTCCTCCAGTGTTTTGCCAAAAATGATTACATCATCGAGATAGCACACGCATATCTCCCATTTCAAGCCGCGTAGCACTGTGTCCATAAACCTCTCAAAAGTTGCTGGCGTGTTGCATAAGCCAAAAGACATGACATTAAACTCGAAGAGTCCGTCTGTGGTCACAAGGGCAGTTTTCTCTTTATTCGTCGGATGCATCGGTATTTGCCAGTATCCCGATCGTAAGTCAACGGAGGAGAAGTAGGACGCTGAATGAGGGCAATCGATAGCATCGTCGATGCGTGGCAGAGGGTATACGTCCTTCTTGGTGGCTGCGTTAAGTCTTCAATAATAAACACAGAACCTCCAAGAATTGTCCTTTTTCTTGACTAGTACCACTGGAGCTGCCCAGGGACTGCAAGACTCCTGGACAACACCTTTCCGCAGCATTTCTTGAACTTGCTCGTCAATTACTTTTCGTTCTGCAGGAGAAACGCGGTACGGCTTTTGGCGAATAGGTGTCGCTTAGCCCGTGTTTATGCGGTGCTGCGTGCGCTAGTCAGGAAGCGAAATTGGACACTCGTATTGCGCGAAATCGAATACTGGCGCATAAAGGACGAGCACCCTTTGCAATTCTTCCAGCCCTGAAGAGGACAGCGACTTGTTCGTCATGCGGTAGAACTCCGAGGTGTAGTCACGCTTTGCTGCGCTCGCGTCAAGAGAAACATCAACGGCAGCAATACTGACAGTGACTTCTGAGTCAAAGGTGGCCAGCTTGAGTCCAGTCAGCAGTAAAACTTGTTGCATAGACGCGTTCACCGTCCACACGTGAGCACGACCATCTAAGCATGCTATAATCGATCGAGGAACCACAATATTGTTCTTAAACATGGTAGGGAAGTATGCCTCAATTAAACCATGACATTGATGCGGAGGGTCATGCATGGAAGTCACCGGAACAAATGCCGCTGTCTGAGCCGGTAAAAGTACATCATGGGACATGGAAAAGACTTGTTGCTTGTCCACGTCAGATACTTCTGGTAATGGTGTTATCACGTGATTTCGAAGAGAAATTTCACCAGCCCCACAATCTAACAAAGCACCACATTCACCAAGGAAGTCAATCCCAACGATGTTGTGAGTGGTGCCGCAAGCACCAGCAAGACGAGTGTTGGGGCTACGATATGTGTGAGCGCGATTTTTACAGTGGGGCCTCTTACCAAGGGCAGCGTTACTCTTCACCTTCGCAGCGCTCTCCATCTCCGCCTGCATCACCTGAAGCACGAGGCACTTACCGTTCGGCCAGACGCCGTTCTCCATCACCCTACCGCCGCTCATCGTCACCACTTAGGCCTGCCTCCCTTACCTCTACCGTTCGTGCGGAAAACTAAGCGATGCAGTTTCCGGAGGAAAAACTGCATACACACACAAGACTGAAATTCCTCCAGCGCGCCCATCCAATATTATTCGTGTGTATGTTGAAGGGGTGCCCGTGGATGCTTTAGTGGATACTGGTGCGGCTTTGTCGGTTATGAATGTTCATTTGTGTTCCCATCTGAAGAAAGTTATGACGCCTTACGCTGGTCCCATGCTGGTTGCAGCCAAAGGGAACACTATTCGACCTGCTGCCTTCTGTACTGCGCGTGTACTTATCGATGACATTCTCCATCACATACAGTTTGCTGTGCTATACCCGTGCTCTCACCAGCTGATTTTGGGATGGGATTTTCTATCTTCTGCCTCTGCTGCTATTTGTTGTGGGCAGCGCGTGATACACCTTACCGACACCGAACACTTGCTTGGCGAAGAAACCCACACGCCACTTCACCTGACCGCTACGGAAGATTCTAAAACAATGAATTCAGTGGGAAAATCTTGTCCACCAACACTCACTATAGCAGAGCAAACACCAACAGGCCGCAGGGTTTCACCTCCAACTCCACGAAAAGTAGTCTTTCGATCCCACGCAAACATAACCTTGTGTCCAAGACGATTTTTAAACGAAACACTCATTGCTGAAACTGTAGCACCGGTATCCACTAAGGCATCAGTATTTAAACCATCAACACAGACACACACTTTGTTTTTGAGCATGGTGACAGGCGGAGGACTACGTGACCGTTCCGCGACCTCACCTCCATCGGTCGCACCAGCCAGTTTCCTAGCTGGGATGGTGGTGAAAGTGAGCGACGGCGAGGCGATGGCGAGCGACGAAAGCCGGTCGGAGGTGGAGTAAGACTGCGGTCGGAAGCCGGAGACTCATGCCGGGATACATGTTCACGCGCATGTCGTCGAAGAGGCGCAGCGGTCTGCCACGGCGCCCTGTAGCACCCTCCAGATTGATAATCGGGGAAGGCCGACACTCGCTGCTGTCGCCTGCGACAATATATGGAGATATGTCTGCGGATTCCGCAGCTAAAGCAAATAGGTGGCTCCCGGTACACAGGGTTGTCATAAAATAGGGTCTGAGGCTGGCTGTATTGGGGAGAAAGGCGTTGGGGTGGTGCAGCCTGGCGGCGTTCGAAGTTAGGTGAAGGATGCCGGAACTCCGCTGGGTCGATGCAGACGCGTTCATCACGCAAGGGCCGATTTTCGCTGTCCGTTTGCAGTTGGCAAAGTACCGGCTGTGCAGGACAGCGTTCATCAAGCGTGGATTGCTGGTATTCCCGGGGGGCGTCTCTTCCTCCACTTTGTGCTTGAAATTGAGCCAGTTCTTCTTTAATGAGTTGACGTACTAACAAGGCGATGTCGTGGGAGGTAGAGATGTCCATGCTTGCGACAGTGGTCACGTCAAGTCTTCCAAACTTTGGCAATACTCGTTGCGTCTTCAGCGCCTCAAAAGCATGGCAGTGACGTCTTAAATCTGAAGGGGTACGCAGGTCTACCTTTGAAATAAGAAAATTGTCGACATCTGCAGCGATGCCCTTCAGGAGATGCCCAACCTTATCTTCATCTGACATGCCCGTGTTCACAATTCTGCGCAGTTTCAATACTTCTTCAATGTAAGTTGTGCATGTTTCACCGGGCAACTGTGCTCTTTGCGCAAGCGTATGCTCAGCTT
This sequence comes from Dermacentor silvarum, assembly GCF_013339745.2. Lineage (NCBI taxonomy): Eukaryota > Metazoa > Arthropoda > Arachnida > Ixodida > Ixodidae > Dermacentor > Dermacentor silvarum. The sequence goes on along the minus strand of NC_051158.1, from coordinate 159,684,289 downwards.
TCTTTCTTTTTGAAAGTGAGTCCCCGTAGCAGCACTTGATTTCCTCAACGAACCTTTCCCACGTAGTCATCGTGCTCTCGTTATCGAACCAGAGAAGGGCGGTTCCGGTGAGAAAGAAAACGACGTTAGCAAGTCGTGCCGTAGAGTTACAGCCATTGTGACCGCTTACCCGTTGATAATACTTCAGCCAGTCGTCGACATCCTCATCAGCTTTACCGGAAAAGGTGCGCGGTTCTTTCTGAGGGATCCAGCAGATGACTTGTCTGGGGCGCTCACTATCCTCTTGCATGCTTGTGTCATGGCTGCCGCCAGCTGCTTGCGGTTCGTTCATGTCGGTGTCTTCTTCAGGTGGTAGTCCGACCAAGCGCCGGCTTCGTCGGAGGGTACGGAGAAGAAGGTTGTCCAGAGCGATTACCCAGCACCGTCCACCAAAGTTGTTGCGGGTGAGATGGGTTTATTTACAAGATGATCGAGGGGGTGTGGAGACGAGATTGCAGGCAGTCAGGCATAGCTCTACACCGCATGCACTCCTTCCATCTCCTCTTCGGCTCCGCTGCGCAGCGTAACAATATAACAAATAAACTAGTCAAAACTGATTAACAAGATGAAAGTAAGGGCTGTTTGAAATTATAACGTGGAAAAGATTGAGGAAGCAGTAAAAAATTGACGCAGCATGAAATCAGTGAGAAGAAAACTTGGCATAGGACAAGGCAAGATGTAAGTGCTGAAAGATAAGCTGGGTAATATCAGCAATTTCGATATAGTAAAGGCAGCAGAAGAATTCTATACTGACCTGTACAGTACCCAAAGCAGTCATGCTACCTTCATTCGAAGTAGTGAGGAACAGGATACAGAAGCCCCTTCTATAACAAGCGATGAAGTTAGAAGGGCCTTGCAAGACATGATCCGGAGAAAAGCAGCGGGAGAAGATCGAATAGCAGTTGATTTAATCAAAGATGGAGGAGACATCGTACTTCCAAAGCTTGCCACCGTTAATACGTGTGATGATTATGGACGTTCGTCACTAGTTTCTGTGTCTTAGGACGAGAAAGGATGCGCAAGAAACAATAGTAGGCGAAAAAAAATGTTCAAGTTACTCTTTCACACAAATGATGGGCATCGAAAAGGAAAGGAAAAGAAAACAAAATAGCATCACACATCAAGCTTCACACTGCAGACAGATGCAATCATATCGTGGTTTTGGCACGTAAAAACCCATAATAATAATAATAATAATAATAACGCAACGCTCAGTCCAGAGAAGGACAGGAACCGGTCCTACACCAACGTTCAGCGTGTCAAGAGTTCAAAAGACCATCTTTCAGTTTGGGTCGTGACAGCTCGCTTATCGTTGCCCGGTACAATCGTCTAGACGAGCAGAGGCAGAGGTGGCATGGTTGCTATGGCCAGAACCATTGCCGGCACATGGCTGCGCTACCGTGTGCGGCGCCTGCCTATGTTGGGGACACCAGTGCGTTGTCTGGCCACAACTCATGAGGACCGCAACCTACGGTCGACCCACACGGACAGCACCTCGGTAGGCCCCAACTAAGAACGGCCCTTAGCAACTGCGCCCTGGTAGGAGCCATTCGGCAGGCCTCATCCTGGGTCCCGGAACAGGCCTCCGCATCTGGCCTGGATAGGCACGCCTTGGTCACTTGGCTGCAGCAGGAACAACGGCAGGAGCACTTCTTCCCCAGCGTCGCACTCATCCTGCTGCAACCGTGGCTTCGCCGCTTGTACTCCTCCACACGTTCTCTTCGTAGCCCTTCTTTTCCTTCGTTTTGTTCTCTGTTTTTTCGAAAGGGAAAACAGCGCGAAAAAACACGACAAGAAGACAAGAAGGGGGACACACGCCAGCGCTGACTGTTGACTGAATTCTTTATTCAGAAAGGAACACATATACACCAAAAAAGGAAAAAGAAGGTATATATGTGTTCCTTTCTGAATAAAGAATTCAGTCGTCAGTCAGCGCTGGTGTGTGTCCCCCTTCTTGTCTTCTTGTGTTTTTTCGCGCTGTTTTCCCTTTCGAGTATGTACCGACTAGCCCAAGCCTCTACGGTCTTGCAATTTCTCTTTTTTTTCCCCCTTCCAGCTCCCGTGCCACCTGCCCTATGCTCGTCTTCACTTCAGTTTCCGTTTTCTTCAAACTTCCAATTCTACTGAGTCCACAAGTCATGGCGTACATGTGAAAAAAAAATTATAATAACGAATATTATGCCCTTTTCCCACAATTCGCAATGCCTCACGACTTCAAATGTACCAGAGAACTGGAAGAATGCCAACATTATACTAATGCATAGGGAGGGAGACGTTAAAGAGTTGAAGAATTATAGGCTCATAAGCTTGTTTACTCTATTGTATAAAATATTCACCAAGATAATTTCCAATAGAATCAGGGCAACACTTCAGCCAACCAAGAGAACAAGCTGGCTTTAGGAAGGGATATTCTGTGATGGATCATATCCAGGTCATCAATCAGGTAATCGAGAAATCTGTGGAATAGAATCAACCTCTCTATATGGCTTTCATAGATTATAAAAAGGCATTTGATTCAGTAGAGATACCAGCAGTCATAGAAGCATTGCGTAATCAAGGAGTACAGGAGGCATACGTGATTATCTTGGCAAATATCTACAAAGATTCCACAGCGACCTTGGTTCTCCACTAGAAAAGTGGAAAGTTACTTACCAAGAAACGGCTCAGGCAAGGAGACACAATCTCTCCCATGCTATTCACTGCACGCTTAGAAGTATTCAAGCTCTTAGACTGGGAAGGCTTAGGAGTGAGGATCAACGGCGAATATCTCGGCAACCTTCGGTTTGCAGAGGACATTGTCCTATTCAGCAACAATGGGGATGAATTACAACAAATGATTGAGGACCTTAACCGAAAAAGTGTAAGAGTGGGGTTGAAGATAATGTTCAAAAGCCTGGCAAGAGAGCAAGAATTAAGGATCGCCAGTAAACCTCTAGAGTCTGTAAAGAAGTATGTTTATCTAGGTCAAATACTCACAGGGGACCCTGATCATGAGAAGGAAATTTACAAAAAATATGGTTGGGTTGGGGGTGCATACGGCAGGCATTGCGAAATCCTGACTGGGAGCTTACTATTGTTAAGAAGAAAAGTGTACAATCATTGCATTCTGCAGGTGCTAACATATGGAACAGAAACCTGAAGCTCAAGAACAAGTTAAAGGGTCCCTGAAATGGTTCGGACAAATTTTGTAGACGTGTAGGATACAGCTACAGTAAAACATTTGCGTCACAATTTAAGAGAAGCGTCTCATATTCAGAGAGCTACGGACGATTACAAGTTGCCCTCCTCCCTAGCCATGTTTTCCTCCTCAACTCGTTCGCCGAGTGATCGGGGCTAAGCTCCGCCTTCGCTGGCTCTACGTCATGTTGTGACGTACGTTGTCGTCTACTTCCGGTTGTTTTGGAGCCAGCACGCGAAGACTCTCCAACCTCTCCACTAGCCGCCAGGCCGTCGAACCCCTGCGAGAGCGATCAAGCAGCGTGCATTGCGAGCATTCTGTCACAGCGCCGAGCGTGTCCGGTAACCACAGGCGGGCTGGGTGTTTTGACGGATAGCCAGAGGCGTAAACTAAAGCCCCTCCATACCGCTGTGATGAAGGAGCTTCGTAGACGTACGTGAGCCGCCTGATCGGCATGCATGGTCCAGGCATCTATGGCGCAGAGCTTAAACTACCAAATACAGATCTAACCCAAGTGAAAATTTGCAACTGGTATTTAACTGGCATGCAACTGGTTCCAGTTTAATTGGTTTAAGGAACACATTCCCACTTGGTAACTGGGACCAGTTGGGAACACATTCCCAGTTGGTGAGTGGGACCAGTTAGTAACGGGACCAGTTGGTAACTGGGACCATTGGCAACTGGGACCAGTTCCTAACTGGTCCCAATTGCCAGCTGGTCCCAGTCCCAAAACCAGGCCCTGTATGTGCCAGAATGTCCATGCACTCCAGCTAGCTCAAATAATCTTGAACTTGCGGATATACTATCGCATTGCAACTGATCCCAGTTGGTCCCCATTGCAACTGGCCCGTGCAAAATCCTATCAAAAGTGTATTCTGCTGATGGATTTCACACTATTAAGGCAGTTCAGCTGTTATTGCTTAATTCCCTAGCAAAAATCCTAATACAAAAACTAACAGCCTATTAGGTTATTCACACTAATACAGTGTATTAGGTCTATCAATGCATTAGTCTAATAGGCCCATCGGTCTAGTAGGTCTATTAGTGTATTAGTCTAATAGGTATATTGGTGTGAAAGAAAATGTTGCAATGTACCAGATACATAACGAAAACAGGTAAAATTGCTAAAAGCATTTATTAGCACAGCATGTATTTTTACAAATTCCTCTTTCGAGATCTTCGTCAGGTCAGCAATCTTGATTTGTCAGAATCTTGCTTTTCGTTGACTTCGACCAAAGGACGTCCTTTTTTGGAAGTGGTTTAAAAAACCTGGACACAAAAATACACACATATAGAAGCAGTTAAAAACAGGGGTGCTAGTCCTACCACTAAACGTTTTAGCTGGCAATATTTGCTTCCACATTAGAATAATGTGGCTTCGCAATTACCAAAATAATTTTAGGACAGTGTGATATATGCTAGCTCAAAATGTTTATCATAATAAAAAATGACGCCACGTGACACGACAGGACAATTCTAAAGCACACAAAATCAACATAAGATGTGTGTTCCATCGAAACAGTAGGCAGATATAAGGAACTCTAGACAGAAATCTTGCACAGCGTTGTCGGAAACAGGCATGTCATTGCTGCAACGCGCACACTAATCGGCCCGACGGCACTGTACAGAAGTACTTACGTCCACCATCAGGATAAAAAAAAAAAGAAAACACTTCATACTGTACTAAAGAAGCATAAATAAGAAGTATAATTACCTCGAAATGGTAAATTGGCGCCGGGGAAAACACTGCACATCGATGCACGCTGATAGATCCACAAAGCCGTGAAGGACAGGGGTAAAACAGTTGCCTTGCGTTGTTTTGAAGTCAAAACAGCATCCATAGATAAAACTATCCAAATATACTACTGCACGAATCAGATTGCGCAGGCGCTAACACCACAGGTTCCTTAAAAACACATCGTTCATTCACTAACACGCACGCACGCACGCCTCGCGTGACGCCTCGCCTAGACATGGCAGCCGCCATTACACACGTGCTGTCCGCAACTACGGCTGATTACAGTAGCAGTTTTATGTCCTTCCTGCCCGCCGTGTTCCCTTCTCTGCGATACTGCTCTTTGATGTCAATAAATATTACGGCCTTTTATATGCGGTATCAAGTTAGCAATTTAGATTCAAGGTTTACCATTTAGTTTATGCGCGCTTCAACAGAAAATACGACACTGACAAAACTCCACCGGCAAACAAATATGGTTGCTGCTATTGCACCGTTGTTCGTACAGTGTACTATTCTAGCTAGTACACTGTAGTTGTTCGTAAGCTGACTGGGCACCGCGATGTGACGGCTGGTTGTTCGGGATTTTTTTTTTCTTTTTTTTTTCGCGGGGAAGTATTCGCTGTGCTGTAAACACTAGCTGTTTCCTCAACGACTCATCGGGACGAGGCTCACTGAAGTAAAATTGCCAAGACCATGTAGATGCACGTCGCTTTTGTGTATGTCGCTGAGATGACGCTGAAACTAATGCAAACGTGCGAACGCAATCTGCTGCACAATTGTACAGCAGCATCTTTAATTATTCAGTGATTAATTAGAAACACCTTTCCATGCAAGCAAGCGGTCCGCTGGTCTAATTTTTTGTCAATTAACTTTCACCAGCAAACAAGAGCTGCGGAATCCAGCAGTACATGTTGTATCAGACCAGCAACCATCTGCATAATATAGGACCTATTAGTCTATTAGAGAAACTAGCAGACACGCAACACTGCTTGTATAAGACTAATAAGTCTAATACACACGGCCTATTGGTCTTATAGATAAATCAGTACGACTAATAGAAATTTCTATTGGTCTAATACAAAACTGTATTAGACTAATTAATACAAACTTCTATTAGAATGTTTGCTAGGGTTGCTCAAACAGCTAAACTTAATTGCTCAGTATAAGTAGGACTAGCTGCTGCTGTCTTAGCAAGCACTGCATGTTACTTGCTTTCAGTTAAACTTCTGGTTACAATTTCATTTGGATCTAAACGGAAACCAGTTGCTACCAGTACAACTGACCAATGTTTAAGTTGGTTCCAGTTGCTACTGATACAACTGGTCAAAGTGCCAGTTGGAATCCAACTGGAACCAGTTGATTCCAGCACAACTGGTCAAAGTTCCAGTTGGATCCCAACTGGGTCCAGTCACTCCCAGTATAACTGGAAAATTGTTCCAGTTGGATCCCAACTTGAACCAGTTGCTACCCAGTTGCTTTCCAACTGGGACCAGTTTGTGTGTAACTGGGACCAGTTGGTTTCCAGCTGGAACCAGTTCATCCCAGCTGATCCCAGTTGGATCCCAGTTAGAAATTTTCACCTGGGAATATCCTTGTAACCAAGTGTAAAACATTTGAAACATATAAAAAGACGTCTTCAAGATTACGCTCCTGCCAAAAATTTGAGCCAGCAGCAAAGTAGAAAAAACTTGGTTACTGCTATATTAATTAGGTGTGTGTTTGGTTGAGCTGTGTGCCGCCAGGTGGCTGCACCGTGCAAGCAGTTCACGTTTGCCCCTCCGTTCATCACGTAAAACGTGGTAAAACGGCCAGTACACTTATGCTTGCGTTCACCTGAATACCGGAAAAGCTAAATTCTATTGTGGCAATCCTTCGACGTGAAGTGACGGCCGCAAACGCGTAGATGCTGGCGCAGTTTGGATACCGTCAGTCCGATGCGCGGCAGCGACTCCGCTCGTCTGCTGCCTTGCAGCGGCGCACGATGTCGCAGCTTGACATGTCGCCGATTGCTATGTTTACAGCCCACAACGCAAGGGCAAACCATGGTGCTTGCGAAAAGAAATAACAAGACCAACACTGATTGTGCAGCTCTCGTCAATACGGAGCACGTTGTAACACAAGCAGACGACACTTGCTGTGGGCCGGAAGTGCTTTTTCTGTAGTGACACATGTCCTTGTGCATTCTCTTTCTGTTACTTTCTTTTTATAGAAACAAATTAACTAACATCTAAACTATTACTAACAACATTTGTTCACCATAATGTTGGAAAAATTATCGATGACGCGCCCTGGGCAGCCAATCGGATAGCTGGCCCAGTGACGTATTCTGGGCAAATCACGTCATATGGGCAAAAAAATCAGCCGCTTGGCGTGCTGCAATCCGTAGCGATGTACATTTTTAAAACCTTATAATAATTTACACGCTTTACGTGGAGCGCTTAGATGCGTCAATTAATGATCGGAAGGACCTACTCTAATGACTCAGTACATTTGTACACAATCGTCAAAATCGTTTCAGGGTGTGTCAAAATCGTTTCACGGCAACGAATATGTTAAGGACCGTGCAAAGAGGGATGGAACGAAGCATGTTAAGCCTTACGTTAAGAGACAGGAATGGAGCGTTGTGGATCAGAGAGCACACGGGGATAGCTGATGTTTTAATTGACATTAAGAGAAAAAAATAGAGCTGGGCAGGCCATGTAATGCATAGGATGGGATAACTTGTGGACCATTAGAGTTACAGAATGAATACCAAGAGAAGGGAAGCGCAGTCGACGACGGCAGAAAACTAGGTGGGCTCACGAAGTTAGGAAACTTGCAGGCGCAAGTTGGAATTAGCTAATGCAAGACAGGGGTAATTGTAGATTGCAGGGAGAGGCCTTCGATCTGCAGTGGACATAAAAATTGGCTTATGATAACAAACTTCAATATAACAAAGTATTTAACTTGTTAGAGCTTCTTTTCTATGAGCGCCATGTATTTTAAACCTCAATGTAACAAAATGTGTTGATACACAATTTCAATATAATGAAATTTCGCTGTTGCTGCAAAGAAATATCGAGGCAATAAAGGGAAAGTTCTATGGGCGTGGTTTGTCAAATGGTTGAATTACATGCCGTTGCTTGCAAACGCATCTCTCAAATTGTGCGCCGTGTGATGGAATGTGGCTGCCGAAACGCAGCAGTGTATCAGCAAGATCCTCTTGCTGTCTCTCCTATTGCAGCCCGCACGTCATGTCAATGCCACCTAGACATTACAAGGCCTGTGCACTCTGCTTTATGACGTCATGCTACTAGGGCGGAAATTACCATTGCCCAGCTCGGTGTGACGAACGTGGTGATGTCAAAATCACTGCGTCTTATGCAGCAGCATTCAAATTATATTCTGTGGCAGTCGGTCCTATTAGTGTGATGTCATAAAGCAGAGTACAGGCCACCTACTATCTAGGTCGTTTGGTCGTATACTGTGGGTGTGAGGGAAAGCGTATGAGGGTGAGCCGAAAAGGGTGTGGTGGCTTGATGCGTGGCGTCTTCCTGTGTGAGCAGAGGTGGGGTGGAGATGGGGAAGCAGCACGGTAACGCGATAACGTGCGCACTAAGGGGGGAAGGGGGATGCTTGTATCCTCCTCTAGCTCGGCCGTAGCTGCGCATGGCTGTTAGCGCAGCTGTACACATATGCAGCCTGCGTGCCCTATCTTGGAGGTAATTTATGGTGGGTTCAAAGTGTGAGCGAGCCAAGATGGCCGTGTCTTCATTTGTGCTGTCTTCCCACCACTCTGAAAATATTGTTGACACAGCAGAAACCGTGTGGTTCCTTGGTACCTTTGTGCTACGGTCGGGTCAACGCTATTGTCAGGTTTAACGAAGTAAATTGACATGTTTATTGCAACGAATATCACATATGATGAAGGTACTGTTCCATTGGTTGCAAGATCTGAATGTACTAACCATCTTGCATCCATCTATTATGCCAGCATGTACTGGGACAAGCTGAAAGTGTCTGTGAAGAAATCCTCACTCAACGGCAGCCACAGCCGGGGGCCCGGCTCCGACATCCTCATCACCGAGCTGGAGAAAATCCGCCGGCTGAGCTTCCACCCGTACCTGCTGTGGCCACTGGCTGTGAGTCCCGTGCAGAACATGGATGACATGCTGCTCGTCTTCGAGTGTGTCCACTTCGGCAGCCTCTTCGACGTGCTGCACAATGCACAGCACCTCCTGGCCAGTGGCCCCCTCGACCAGAGTCGTCTGCTCCTCTTGCTCCAGCAGACGTGCGAGGCACTGCTTTTCTTGCACAGCCGGCACTGGGTGCATGGGTGCGTGTCCTCCCACTGCATCTACGTGGTGTCGCCGTGCCTTGGAAAGCTCGGAAACTTCGAGTTTGTGCAGCGCAGGTGGGTGTTTGGGTTTCCCTTGTAATGCACCGTGTTGCGCGTAACGTTAACAGGCATGAAGACAGTGGTGTGGATTAGAGAGCAAACGGGTGTAGGCTATATGCCAGGGTGTCAGTCAAATCGAACCGAAACTGAACTGGAAGACCCAAGCTGAACCATTATTTTCAGCTGAAGCAGGACCAAGCCGAACTCATATTTTCCTGCCATCTTAAAACCAAACCTTAATCGTAACTTTTCGCAGGAAACGTTCGGAACCAGTTCCACGCCAAGTCCAGCCCAGGGTTATTGCTGCTGAAATTCTGCGAAAGCAGACGATGCCTCTTGCATTAGTTCAGTGCAGCGCATGGTGTGTTGCCACGAGAATAATTATGTGGCTCACCACAATGATTTCATTGGCCCACTGAACTGTACACATGGTCTGCTCAACTGTACACTGCACAGTCAGTGCTCACTGTCTAGACAAACTGTGGCTGTTTTTGCGTCGTCATGGAGGATACTGCTTGTGGTCAGGCCATCTGCTGTGTTCAGGAACAATGGCGAACTGGTTGCGCTGTGTGATAAGTGTGTTGCAGTTTCTACTGTACCGCAGTGACTGCTATTACTTCTGCAGCATAACTGTGGCATTCCACGAGAAAATGCAGACAGAGAAACTTAATGAAAAGGGAGAGTAGACTTCCATTCACGGTGCTTGCCTATTATTCGTGAGTTTAAATGATTGTAGGTTCTCTCAAGAGCGTTTGGGTGGTGTTACTTTGTTTGTGAAGAACCTTGCACGAGCACTTCTGAAGAAAGCCAGGATAGAACATGTATTGTAATGGAATGCCAGAAAAAGTTATATTCGTCCAAGATCTCCACACATGCCACTAAAAATGTTATACAGTCGAATCCCCCTACAACGAATGCCGCTATAACGAAAATTTCCACCACAACAAAGATTTTCCGATTTCCTGTCAGCTGTCCATAGAAAGTAATACAAAAAAAGTCTCGCCATAACGAAGACGTTTTTTTTCGGTATTTCCCCTTCATTGAACTTTTAGAGAACGAAAGTGGAATTGAGTTGAAATTGGAACTGCCAAGTAGTCAAATTAGAAGCCCAGGTGAAAATTTCCAACTGGGAATGCAACTGGTTCCAGTTAAACTGGTTTATGGAACAATTCCCAGTTGGTCCCCGTTGCAACTGGTCCCAGTTGGTCCCCGTTGCAACTGGTCCCAGTTGGTCCCCATTGCAACTGGTCCCAGTTGGACCCCGTTGCAACTGGTCCCAGTTGGACCCCATTGCAACTGATCCCAGTTGGTCCCCATTGCAACTGGCCCATGCAGAAGCCTATCAAAAGTGTATTCTGCTGATGGATTTCATACAACTAAGGCAGTTTAGCTATTTTTGCTTAATTCCCTATCAAAAATTCTAATACAAACACTAATAGCCTATTAGGTTATTGACACTACTACAGTCTGTTAGTGAAAGAAAATGTTGCAATGTACCAATACATAACGAAAAACAGGTAAAATTGCTAAAAGCATTTATTAGCACCAGCATGTATTTTTACAGATTCATCTTTCGAGATCTTCATCAGGTCAGCAATCTTGATTTGTCAGAATCATCTTGCTTTTCGTTGACTTCGACCAAAGGACGTCCTTTTGAGGAAGTGGTTAAAAAACCTGGGCACAAAAATACACACATATAGAAGAATTAGAATACAGAATTACCAAACTAATTTTAGGACAGTGATATATGCTAGCTCAAAATGTTTATCATAATAAAAAATGATGCCTCGTGACACGATAGGACAATTATAAAGCACACAAAATCAACATAAGATATGTGTTCCATCGAAACAGAAGGCAGATATAAAGAACTCTAGACAGAAATCTTGCACAGCGTTGTCGGAAACAGGCATGTCATTGCTGCAACGCACACAGCAATCGGCCCGACGGCACTGTACAGAAGTACTTACGTCCACCGTCAGGATAAAAAAAAAAAGAAGAAAACACTTCATACTAAGAAGAATAAGAAGTATAATTACCTCGAAATGGTGAATCGGCGCCGGGGAGAACACTGCACATCGATGTACGCTGATAGATCCACAAAGCCGCGAAGGGCAGGGGTAAAACAGTTGCCTTGCGTTGTTTTGAAGTCAAAACAGCAGCCATAGATAAACCTATCCAAATATACTACTGCACGAATCAGATTGCGCAGGCGCTAACACCACGGGTTCCTTAAAAACACATCGTTCATTCACTAACACGCACGTACGCCTCGCCTAGACATGGCAGCCGCCATTACACACGTGCTGTGCGCAACTACGGCTGATTACGGTAGCAGTTTTATGGCTTTCCTGCCCGCCGTGTTCCCTTCTCTGCGATACTGCTCTTTGATGTCAATAAATATTACGGCCTTTTATATGCGGTATCAAGTTAGCAATTTACATTAAAAGTTCAACATCTACTTTATGTGCACTTCAACACAAAATACGACACTGACGAAACTTCAGCGGCAAACAAATATTACGGTGTCTCCGTACAAATATGGTTGCTGCTATTGACCGTCGTTCGAAAGCTGACCGGGCACCGCGATCTGACGGCTGGTTGTTCGGGTTTTTTTTTTTTTTTTTTTTTTTTTCGTGTGCTGTAAACACCAGCTGTTTCCTCGACTGATCCCGACGAGGCTCAGTGAAGCAAAATTGGCAAGACCATGTAGGCGCACGTCGCTTTTGTGTATGTCGCTGAGAGATGGTGCGCTGAAACAAATGCAAACGTGCGAATGCAATCTGCTGTCCAATTGTACAGCAGCATTTTTAATTATTCAGTGATTAATTAGAAACACCTCTCCATGCAAGCAAGCGGTCCGCTAGTCTAATTTTTTGTCGATTAACTTTCACCAGCAAACAAGAGCTGCAGAATCTAGCAGTACATGTTGTATAAGACCAGCAACAATCTTCATAAGGCCAATAGGACCTATTAGTCTAATAGAGAAACTAGTAGACACGCAACACTGCTTGTATAAGACTAATAAGTCTAATACACACGGCCTATTGATCTTATAGGTAAATCAGTACGACTAATAGAAATTTATATTGGTCTAATACAAAACTTAATACAAACGTATTAGACTAATTATTACAAACTTCTATTAGAATGTTTGCTAGGATTGCTAAAACTGCCAAACTTAATTGCTCAGTATAAGTAGGACTAGCTGCTGCTGTCTTAACAAGCACTGCATGTTACTTGCTTTCATTTAAACTTCTGGTCACCATTTCATTTGGATTCAAACTGGAACCAGTTGCTACCAGTACAACTGGCCATTGTTTAAGTTGGTTCCAGTTGCTACTGATACAACTGGTCAAAGTTCCAGTTGGAATCCAACTGGAACTTTGATTCCAGTACAACTGGTGAAAGTTCCAGTTGCCTCTCTACTGGGACCAGTTGATTCCAGTACAACTGGTGAAAGTTCCAGTTGGATCCCAACTGGGTCCAGTCACTCCCAGCATAACTGGAAATTGTTCCAGTTGGATCCCAACTGGAACCAGTTGCTACCCAGTTGCTTTCCAACTGGGACCAGTTGGTGTGTAACTGGGACCAGTTGGTTTCCAGCTGGAACCAGTTCATCCCAGCTGATCCCAGTTGGATCCCAGTTGGAAATTTTCACCTGGGAGGCCCTTCCAAAGCTGTGACCATCGTATGTCCGCTTGAATGAGGTTTTTGTGAACGAAATCAAGTTCATCGTACCGATTTGCACCACTGCAATTCATAGCCACGCGTGGTCATCACGCGCCTTGCCGAGACTGCACGGGATCATCACAATCGCTGCCGTTTTCTGTGGTGTGTGTGTCCGGTCGAAATGGCTACGCCAACGAAGAAGTGTAAACTTCTGTTTCTCGAGAAGGCACATATGATCGCCAAGGTAGAAAGCGGAAGAAAAACATTTTGCAGTTTCGCCCAAAAGGCGAAGCATCAATTGGGATAGCATATTAGTAGACAGCTATACGAACTATGGATCGTAGTTTTATCGGCTGCATAAACTAGTAAACATTCGCTTACTAATGAAATTAGTACCAAGCACGATGTCACGCGCACACAGGTAAACATGAACACATCCTGCGGAAACTCTGTCAACATGATGGAATGAGAGGGCTCGGCAATAGCAGCGAGCGAATTGAGCTCCGTGCCATCTCTCACTTCAACGCGAACTAAAAAAGCACAACGCACACGACTCTACCGGCACTAGTTGCACTTTGGCCACATCGTAGATCGCTTTGAAGACGAGGCATGCGCGGGCGCACACTTAGTGCACGGCGTAAATTGCTTTCAAGATACGGCGGCGGCGCGCCGCAGCCGCTGTTGTCAACATGATGCCAACGCCTCGTCGTCTGGGAAAAATGACAACCTGTAGACACACTGACTGAGGCAATTACTTTGAAAGTAATGGATCCTTTTGACCTCATCTTAAAAGTTAACAGAGCCCACGACAATGACATTGCTATGGCTCTTTTAATGGACTGTGAGACTCGCGTAACGCCTTTGCTTGCCGTGAAGCGTAAGAAATACAGGTTTACTCACTTCTGCAAATAAAACTTCTGGTAAGCGCAAGCTTGCCAAGTTTGCAGACTTTGTTATAAATATGCAATGAAATTCTGGTCATTCAAACTGCTTCATTAATTGCAACGGTGCATGTGCCACAAAATGAGAGTTTCACGATCGGCCGGGCACGCGTGTTCAGTTCGGCGTCGGCCGCAGTGTATGAAAAATGCTCCAACAGCGGCGCGAAATGCATTCTCTCGTGAAGTTTACATGTTATTGACCGCCTTCGGTACGTCTCAAACTTTGCCCCCATGCCATCACGAAGATTTCCCGGACGATGGTTTCGGTTTCGTTCGCGGCTTTGCCGTTTGGCGCACGTATATACGTACTAATTTCGCGTCAACGAAGTTCGTCCACAACGAAATTTTTCGCATGTCCCGTGAATTTCGTTGTAGCGGGACTTGACTGCAGCTAAAAACTGAGCCCGAAAACAAGATGGGACAAAAGAGACAGGTGCTACATGTTTTACTATGAACACAACTAGCCTAGCAGTTCGTTTTACTAAATATCTTACAAGATGTTTACTGGGTTCTGCTCACTGACCGCACTACATATCTGCTTTTTATACAGTGAAGCTGTTAGTGCGATGTTCTCATGGTGTCCTGAAGTGACTGTTATTCACCAAGTTTATATTTAGAGGAAAGGGGGAGGGCCACATTACAGGCTGAATAAACCTTTAAAATCCTCATTTTCTATTTATTTAGAGGTGTTATACACTCAGTTCTTCTGCCAAATATGGCAGCAGTTTTATTTTCTGAGAAAATCGGAGTCATGTTGTGGAGTCATTTACAACCTTTGCAGTAAATTTCTCTTAAACCTCGAGATAACCGACCTCAATATAACAAAATTCTCACGATAACGAAGTACAAAACTTTTTGTAACTTCTTGTTCATAAAATACTTTGCATTTAGAACCTCATTATAACAAAGTATATTTACACACGATTTCAGTATAATAAAATATCACTGCCGTAGCAAAAGAATATTGAGGCAATGAATGGAAACGTCCGCGGATGCATGTCATCAAAAGGTTAAATTATAAGTGGCTGCTTGCGAATGCACCTCTCTCAAGTTGCGTGCTGTGCAACCAAAAGCCGGATTTACTACGAACGTCCATAGGACGCTTATGCGCAAGAAAATTGGCAGTCCGTCGAACATCCGATGGCTGCCAGAACCGTACATTCGGACGTTACAGGGACATGCAAAGCCATGCACTTGGGCCTTTTCAGTACATCCATCGGACATCCATAGGAACAAAGTTAATGAAACTTCTGAAGCGATGTACGAGGTTGCAAATTCGTGGCGCTTGAACTGTGGGCATTCTTATTTTGTTTTTCTTTTGGAAGCGTGCAATTTTGCCACCAAAATTCTGTGAACTCGCGATCGAGACTTTATGCGATGCTCATTGCAGATGTCGCTTGCACCATACGCAGTGCAGAAACTGTTGAGAAATAATCAAATAGATGATGTCCCATGGATGTCCCTCTATTGTCTGATGCAGGACGTCTGTATAAAATCCAGTGCAGATGTCCTTAGGAGGTTCGAGATTTTTAAAAAATGAACGTTCAATATAACCGGAACACAACGTACCTGGGTATTCCTGGGGATAATCGCCTCTGGACGTGGATGTTCGGATATAATTCGGATGTCCACTGGATTTTCATGGCCCATTGGGAAGCAGTGGGCATGTGTAGATGGCGAGGCATCATATTCGCTCTCTTTCTGCGTGTTTAGTACTGGAGGCTGCGTGATGTCCAGTTTTGAAGATGCGTTGGAGCGAGAGGCAGACACTGCATTCGCTTTTTGCTGCTGGCTCTTTTCATGATGGCGTCGTCTCAGTACAGCAGACACTATAAGGCATGGGGGTGAAGTTGATGTGAAATGGGCGGAGGCTATGCTTCGTACCGCCTCACAAATTTAACACTGAATTTTTTTCTCATTCAAGTTTTGGTCTTTTCGATGCCCGATAATTATGAAAATTTGCGGCCCTTACAGTGTAAAAAAATTTATCGGTGACTGTGCTAATTTGCATAAAAGGCTGAATTTCAGTAGCCCCTTCAGACATGAATTAAGATCTACTGTCGATACGTGTGAAACGTACATAATTTTATGCCAGGATGTTTGAGACTCAAGTGAAAGCAAATCAAGGTGGTAGAATGACTCTGTGCATTTTATGATGAGTCACCGTAATTACAGAGTAGCTAAATATTTGAATATTGTAAAGTCAGTCGTGCTATGTTTCTTCATAAAAAGGATTGAATCACCCGCTCGAATTACATGCAGAAGTTATTTATTGGCCACAAGCATTTCAAGAAAGAAAGAAATGATTTCGATGTTGGCTACTGACGTGCCCCACGTCAAACGTCACGTAAAACACGGCAGTGCCTTCACCAAAGCAGTACTCTGCAACGATACGTATCACTCAGAATTAAAATGGAAATAATTTAGGTTAGCAGAATGTTAAATTTACCCCAAGCTTAATGTTCGTGCTCTGTTCTTTGCTACCACTGCTAAGAAATGGCAAAAATAGGTTGTGGACAGGGGATTTAACGAAATTTTGGTACTATAATGATGCAAATGGCAAATTTTACCGCCTTAGTTGTATCGAGGTATAACTGTTTAACTGTGACAATTTAATGAAAGTGAAAATGGGCCCATCACGGACTTTGTTGTGGCACCAATTCTAAAGCATTATGTCATTGGACATTGATAGTGAATAAAGAAAATTATTGTGCCTGAAATATTGTTGACCAATATTTGTGATGCAGGTATTCAACTGTACAGTCAGAGGTCAGTGTAACGAACACGAGTATAACGAATTATTCGACATAACAAAGTGCATATAAAATGGCTTGCCAATATCAGCGTGTAACATGTACAGTACATCTGTGGTAGTTTGACTCTGGTTAATTAAATTTTCTGGTTAATTCTGTCCTTGCCAAAAGTCCCGGCCGGCACCCATGCATTTCTATGGGGCAAGCTTTCGTAATTTGGTCATAAAATTGGCCTTGCCACGGATAATTTGTACTTCACCAGTCCCTGTCATGTCAGTCACAGCATAGCTTACAGGGAACAGTAAATGCATTAAGCACATGACCTCTCTCGTCGAAAATGCCTATTTTCGGCCTGCCCTAGGAAGATTTTCAAGCAATAACTGCTGCGTCATGCAAGCCTGTCGTCAACTGACAGCAGAAAGCATATCTCGTGACTCCACCTTGAGCCACAGCATACTGCCAATCACCATCACGTCGCCGCAGTAGCATATAAAAACGATGCACGCAAAATAAAATGGGCTATTTTTCTGCTTGTGTTACCGAGACGTTCACTCGAAACACAACGATAACCATAGCTCACAATCTTTGGTTCTGGTGGTTACCTGATTCTTACACGTCTTTCTTTTTTTGGAGAAAATTATGCCAGAAATCACCGGCACGTCGCAATTAGACACGAAATGAAAATCACCTTCACAACATTTGCATGCTTTGCTGGATGACAAAAGTGTGCTGCAGCAAAGCTGATTTGTAACAGAAAACGTGAGGTGAAGCTGACTCCTAAACCGGCTGCCATTGTGCTACAATTTTTCTTGCTAGGAAATCGGGTGCGTGTTAGTTTCCCACTTTGTTTGGGAGCTTTAATGTAATTTCTATGTTAGTTTACTACTTTGAGCACATAGCAAGTAGGTGCGTTTTGATTCAGGGGCATGTTAGAATCGGGCAAATACTGCCAAATGGATCAGCCTGTTTTGTCGTTTTTTGCTGCATATTGTTTTAATTCAACCTGTCGGATAATTCGGTCTGTTTCGTCGGTTCATTGAGGGTAAAATTAACGGAAGTCGACTGTATATGCTTATAATGACTATCGGATGTAGCAAAGTTATTTTCATGTCGACTCTATTATTAAAGTGTGGTTTGGCTGTATGTTGTAGGTGCAGCACTGCGATACTGAAAGAAGCAAAACTAGTGATTGAGTTGTGCTGATGTACAAATGATCGCAGTGAGGATGCGGAGGGTGGTGATGCGGCCTCGTACAGTCCACCGGGCGACGACTTCCTTGACTTCTACTGCCACTGGCTGGCCCCCGAGGTGCTCACTGGCGGTCGTCCCACCAAAGCGGCTGACCTCTACGAGTTCTGTGTTGTCCTGTGGGAGCTCTTCACCGGTACGCACGCGGGGCTTCCCGTCTTTCTCTGTAGCTGCCTCCACTGCTATACTCTTGTCACACTAACTCTGTGTGGCGGTTTGGAAGCTGCAGTGTTTACCGTGGCAGCTTGAGATGTGCAAGAATGTGTATTTTTGTCATCGGACATTGCCTGTGGTACACACAATTTCTTTTTGCATAAAGGTCGTTTGCAAGCCTCCCAATCCTGAAGTGGTAATCACACGGGGGAGAAATTCCCCACTTCGCATTGAGGAATGCACATTACTTGACGTTAACGTCGCACCTTTTTCGGCCCAAGGCACTGATGCAGACATCGCTGGGGGAACTTGAGACGTTTTGCTGCACCGGTGCACCGGCGAATGAGACAGCGGGCATCTTGCCCACTTGAGTAGCAGCCTATCGCACCGTGCTCACTGGCAGTTTAGAGGCAGCATCAAAATCGCCGTTGCCTTCGTGGTCTTGGTTTCTTCACGGATTGTTTTAAAGTGAAGATTTGTTTGCGGTCACTCCCGGACTTTCCTGCGTGTAGCTGCTGGGTGCTTCCGTCTTGCTGAATAGCTCACACGTTAAAAGACGAATTTAATTGCGTACCCAACGGTGGGATCGAAATATTAACCACCATCACGCGTACACTTCTATCGTGACAGCGCGAACTAGCTCTTTGAGATGATTGCTGCGTGTGTAAGATTGCGTAACGCGGGTGTGCGACAGCACATGTGCGCACGCCAGTTTCCTTAATGCAGGGGTGGAAGTGCTGCGCCATTTGCACCACGCTGCGCCAGCCCGCTTTTCCTGAGCCGTCCTGCTCCAAAATGCATTCAACGTGCCGAAACTGCCCCCAAGCAGTGCCGTCAAATGTGACGCAACAATGAGATGTTCAACGCCAGTCGCTTTGCACAGGGAACAGGAGATACGCATTCGTTCAGCTGTCATCCGTGACGTGGTGCACTTCTAGCGAACTCCCTGCTCTCTCTGTGGCAGCGCTTGTTTGACGGGACCAGCCAGAAATTGCTAGCGAGCGGGAAAGGGCAGGAACATTTATTTTTATGTCTCTGAAGTGTAGTCAGGCTTAGTTATGCAGTGGATCGCTTATGTCTAGTTTCCGCTTAGTTTATCATGTCAGCTGTGACGCTTTAATAATGGGCGCGTAAGTTGTTTTTTTCATTTGGCCTAGATTCCCATTAGGTTTAGAATGAAGGTGCAAAAGGAAACATTTCGCTTGTCTCTAGTCTTCTCTGGGTTGTTGCTCATGTCAGCTGTGGTGTTATATTAACATGAACATTTATCTATCATTTGTCTGTGTCAGGTCTAGCTGTTACAAGCATCGCTTATCTCTAGTTGTTTGCTCTGTGATGGGAACATATTTTGTTTAATTTGTGAAATGTGTTGTCGGTTCAGTATTGAATGTTGAGTAAAAGCTATTTGAATTTTTGCTTTTTATGTTTACTAGAAATAAAAAATTGCAATTAACATTGAGGTTTGACCGTAGAAAGCTGCTCCAAAACTTGCCTTTTGATGCTCCGAAGCTGTTCCAAAACTGCCCTTTTGTTGCTCCAAAGCTGCTCCAAAACAGCATTATTCCTGCTCCCTGAGCTGCTCCTAAAGGCTCAAGCCCACTTCCACCCCTGTTAATGCGAAGATGCAGAAGTGAAATAGGCACGTTTACAGCAGTTGATTAACCACTTAACGAAAGCTTTGTTTCAAATACATTAGAAGATGTTCGTTAGATCTGCATAACTTTTTTAGTGGCAGGAACAGGTTGAAGCTTTGAAGCAACTGTTTTTCATATCACTTGTGGAGGAATTCTCGTGCTTTTGGGGCAGCATACATACGCCCGTGTGCGTGCTCGGTGTTGAGGGTGTGGGTCGTTTTAAAACTGCCAACATTGACCTCTCTCAAATCCAGCAACATAGCTGCACAGTCAGTGTGAGCACGGGAGCAGGGGGAACCAGCGTGATGGCTCATGACGTCATTCTCCCCTTTTTTGTCCAGGGCTCCCCAATGTGGAACCACTTAGAATACTGCTTCATTGAATACTTACCAATGTGCTGACTTTGCAGCTTTGTGCCTCTCGAGGTAAGAAGCTGGACTAGTTGACTTTGGTTGGGGCTGAACATGGTGGAAAAAACTGCCAACCATCCTGTTCTCTGTTCACTCTGGTTCTTTCTGATAGAATGATCTTTTGTTCTCCTGCCTGTCTGTATCGAACATGCTGCTAGAAGTCCCATAATCCTTGAAGACTTCTTCCGTCGATTAGATGAATTATTCTTCACATCTCTTCTGGCGGTGGGGCTGATGGTAGTGAACGGTAAAGGCATCGTAACCACTGGACAGATGAACCTGCAGAGGCTGTCTCCACAACCCTTCCCACCAACAAAGAACTTTCTTGAACAAAAGCAATCTCCTATCTCAGCGTGGAGTTCTGTGGGGCCTGTGCTGCCTGATGGAAGAGTGACATTGTCGTCACCTGGTGTTCTCCCCTCGAACTAGGGAGGTGGATTTCTCCCTCTCGTCTGAGTAGCCTTTTACCATATTTACTTACACAGTAAAAGGTGTGCATCATGTGTTCTTCCCTTTTTGTGCTGCCATCATTTTGCATGCTGATCCAAAGACCTCCATGATTGAAAACTGAAGGGTTTTTTTTTTTACACCTTGCACAGTGGTCATACTGACCCACTTTGTGCCTCGAGCAGTCGGTAGACTATTTTGCATGTTGCCAGGTGGTGTGAAGCACAAGCTAGAAGACCTGGTTCTGAACGCGTGTCACCCCCTCTAGCTTGGCCATGGCTATACATGGCTGAGCACACACATTGCTGTGCGCACTATCTTGGAGTTAATCTGTGGCGGGTGCAAACGCTGGTGCATACCGAGATGGCTGGTGGCTTCATGTGCGCTGTGTTTCTGCACATTCAGTGCACGAGGTCCCGTAATCTCGAGGTTCAAAGTTGCATTGCGGTGAGTGGCAGAGGAAGCCTTCTCTTCCCTCTGCGTGCACTCTTAACCACGCCAGCATTGTGCAGCCAGTGTTCGTGCTCATTGAGTGAGATCTGTTTGTTTGTGTGCTCATGCCACCATGCTTGTTAATTTAATTATTGTATTTACTCGCGTAATGAACCCACCTTTTTTCAGAAAAGCGGATGTAAATGTGTGGGGAAGGTTTGAAAAAAAAAATCTGGAAAGAAAGTTTCGACGTATTTTTTTCCAAGAGTCGACATTTCATATCACTATGGAAATAAATGAAAAAATTGCGATCAAAATGTTACCTTTATAGCAAATACACGTACGTGATGTGAATAAAAAAATGCGCCATTCACAATGTCCTACTGGCCTACTTGTCGATCTTGCTATCTGAACCGCGGAACTATCAAGGTCGCTGGCCACTTTTGGGACATTGTTGGCCCACAGTACATTGTCTTCCGTGCCGTCCAGGCAATTTGAGATGCCCATCTTCTTAAAAATTGCGGATGACCATGTGACATGGAACTGAGCTGTATGCTTCCACAATCCATTTGCAAAGCATGTCGTTGGTCAGCCTCTTTATCTTGCCTGGTTCCCCTCTGCCATCCACTCTGTGTAAAGCCGCCACACATTCTCTTTGAAGGGCTTGTTGATTGACACATCAAGGGGCTGCAGCACTGATGTCATGCCACCCAGTATCACAGCAAGGTCTGTGTGCATGTCCTTCATTTGGCGGCGGACGCCATCCTCGAGATGGTTGTGGGAACTGTCCACAGCGAGCAGTGACGCCAGAAGAAGAGGTTGCTGTCCTTAGACTGTCTTGAGCCAGTCAGCCATCAGTTCCACTCACATCCACCCTTTTGCTTGGGTGCGAATGGGCATCCCAGTGGGAAGAGTGCCCTTTGAGAGCGTCTTCCTTTTGAACACCGTGAACTGTGGCAGCCTCCTGCTATCTGCTGTTATGAAGTAGGGTCGATGGCCATGAAGTATCCTAAGAATGCTAATGCAATAAAATTTGGCAGATAGGTTAGCCCAGCATTTAGGGGGTGGCCGGCACCCTTACACCACCTTTAAACAGAGCGTAGGCATGCATATGAAGGCTCCCTACAGTTGGTGGGGTAGTGATGCCACGTATTGTGTGAGTGATCTCTAAAGCAGACGTGCAGAGTTGACAAATCTTGCAATGGTGCATGCGTGCAGAGGAAGTGCCATGGGGCTCGGCAGAGCGTGCGGCGGTGGAGCGCGCTGTGACGCAGGAACGCCGAGGACTGTCCCACCGGTCGGAGATCCCGCCACCACTGGACACCCTGTTGCACACTGCCCTGGCGCTGGACCCCGCCGAAAGGGGCATCGACCTCGAGGATGTGTACCAAGCACTGGCTGCCGCTGTGCAGGAGGTGGGCATTGTGATGCTTGTGCCTTGCAAAGCTCTGGGTTTCTTATACATGCAGTAGACTGTTGTTGATTCAACTCTGCTTAAGATCCTGATCAAAGGTCCCGGCCAGCCCCCGTGCGTTTCTAAGGGACCAAACATTTATTTGATGCTGAAATAGGCCTTCATCGGATTATTAAAACTTGGCTGGTCAGTATGCAACGCGTCCAACCCCAATGATGACCCCATTGGTGACTACAGTAGCGGCTGTGTACGTCTCGGTGGTGCTTAGGATGCAGTGAATCCATCGAACACATGTCACCCCTCATTGAAAGCACCTATCTTAGGCCCGCCACAAGAAGCGCTAAAGCGAAAAATGATAGCTCACAATGAACTGTTACAGTGCAGTGAAACCCACTTATAACAACATAGAACAATGAGCAGCCAATGCACTGTCAACTTTTGCATGTGCCCTATGGCAAACTAAACTGCTTACCACAATGTCCCCATGCGGTGTTTCGGTTATAAAAAAAAAAATAATCTGACTACTGGGTGTGTGTGTGTGCCAAAAAAAAATGCAAATTAGAAAAAAAAAGTGAGTCATCGCAGCCGTGCACCGTACATGCACGCCTTAATCGCATGGCCAGCCTCTCTACCTTCTCCTTTCCATCCCTTTGACGTCGGCGCAGTCTACTCATGCACCGAACAAGGGGAAGGGAGAGGGGCGTGCGAGGCTGGCGATGTGTAGGGCGACGCAATGAAGGTGTGTAGTGTGGGGTACGAGGGTGCCTATTGGCACATATGGGTGCTCAATAAGCGAGTCTTCAAAATATTTACTTCTTAAGTTGGCACACCCCATTAGCAAATTCTTACGACTCCTGAGTTGTGTTATCTGTGAGAATGGGGATAGACCTAGGCAGAGACACTTGCCTTTCCGAAGTGCCTTACCTTGCCAGTTCTGCCCCATGGCCAAAACTTCGTTTCAGGAGCTCCGCAGAATCACTTTTTGCTGAAGCTCCCAATTTGGGTGTTATAGGTCAGCTTCCTACTATTACTAAATAAACGGTAGGACATACACGCCAGTATATAGGGAGAGCAAAAATGGCGATGTTCTCGAGAAGGGAAAATAAAAAAGCCAACGAGTTCATCAGTACGGCTTCGTTTTACAAAATTCGGCAGAACCCATCTAACAATTACTGTTGACGATAATGCGTTCAGCACTCAATTAATATAGCAACACAACATATTAAAAGCGTAGCTGTTTAAGCCAAGCGTTAGTTCGTAACGTGCGAACTGAAATTGTGGGCCGATCCTGGCGGTAGTGCAGAAAGGGTCCAAGCGCAATGGCACATACCCCTGTGAACTAGCGAAGCTGAGCCTGGCTAAGTCTAGCTAAGCATAGTTGGGACTACTTAACCTTAGTCAGTCATCGATAGCTAATCAATAATCAATGAATAATCAATAAATTCCAGAAAATGTTGGGCATGACTTGGTAGTGCTTAGCCTAGCCCAAAAGCCAGGACTAGCTAGGTGCCCATCAGCTCCGCTGTCTCTTTAGCATTGCACCTCCAGTGCAAGCTAATTTTTTTATGGCCTCTGTCGAAATGAGTTATGCATGAGGCATGGTATTGCAGTGGGACTCTTCTTTCATAGTTCTTTAAAAGAAAACTCGGCACCATCTATCGCCTCCACCGCGAAGCCTGCTCGTGGCCTCCCAAATGCACAGCGCTCTGTTGCGTGAAAATGCTTAGCAACGCGTTAAAGTGTAAACCGGGCTCCGCTCTCGCGCTTCTATCTGGACATGCTTCGCCATCTAGTGGCACTGCCGAGAAGCCCGCACCAAGATGAGAAGCATGGCGCGCCAGTGCGTGTGAACGCTGAGAATTGTTTGCTCGCTTGCCACACACCCAGCGGCACATACCCAGTGCTCCAAGTTGGTGTCAAAGAATTCCGTTGAACAGCAGTACCTATCCAGTCCCGCGTGTACAGTGGCCCATGTCGGCGTAAAAGTGGTTTGTTGAAGAACGGCACATATGTACACATTGCCACATGCTGCAGTCTCTCAAGTTGGTCCGATGGTTACAAGGTGACTCACATTGGCAGGAAAATGGTTAGATACATAAAAACATAGACTCCCGGAAAATTTGTGAAGCACCCCAAGATTGCAAACGCATTTATTAACACTTCGGTTGCTAATACGAATGCTGTCACCATCTCAGTGTGTGGCAGCACGAGAAATGTGCTTTTTGTTGCGTGCCGTGATTCAATGTGCGTTTGGTGCTTCCAGGCAGGTTACAGTGCTCTTACATTTTGCAAACCTTTACCGGGGCACAATGTGCGTGATGTGTCCGTGCTTAGTCAGTGCAAGACTCTGCGCAACGTGAAGTTGCGTAAGAAAGAATGTTGCAGTATTTAGCACGAACTGTCCTTCATTCACTAACATCAGTGTCTTCACCTGATTTCATTTTAAAAGAAAGAAGAAAACTGAATGAGTTGTCAATTGCTAGCTTCTTTCATTGCTAGAGACTTGAAGTAGGGAGTAGTTTTTTATGTACTACAATGTGAATGTTGTGCTCTCTCTGACAAAGAAGAACATACAAAAAGTGCACAAAGGAAAAAGAAAACGTAATCCAGCATGGAACCGCGCGGCATCGCAAAGCCTGCATATATGCTGCATCCTCAAGGCCAATTGTTATACAGTAAAACCTCGATAATTTGAAGGTCGCCGGACCGCGAAAATTCTTCAAATTAAGCGGATTTTCGAATTAACCGAAATGAATAATAAAAAAAGAAAACAAGCAAGAACTTGCCGCAAAAAGAAATCACCTTTATTTTCCATGTCCGAGAAAAATTACTCAATGTAATCACCGATGCGGGATTACTTGGCGCGCTGGTTCGCTGCCCCTAGTGCCATGCTCTCCAGCTGGCTCAAAAAACGTAGCATACAAATATCACCCGCACTGCACTTAACAAAGTTGCGGACGATGTTCACGGAATCGATAACTGTCGCGAAAGCGGGCGTGGTGGTGCTTGACTCCAAAAATTTGGACTTGCTGGATATTCTGGACTTCAAAAATGCACCGTCAGGGTTCCCATTGAGTTCATGCATTTTCGCACCCAATTTTTCGGACGAATTGAGACCCCAAAGTTCGACTTTGCGGACTAAATCGCTCTTTCCGAGCCGCGCTACCCAATCTTGGAGGCCGCCATGTTGGAGTTTGCACTGGCTTGGATTCCAGTGGCTCGCTGTATAGCCTCCAAGATTGGAACGTGCGCTATCAATAGAAAGCTCGCGCAAGCCTCCAGTCTCGGAGGCCATGCCCGCTCTTCCTTGGCTGACAAAACGCTCCAGAGTACTGCTCTTTTTCTTTTTTCTTAGTAATGCGCTCGGCACTATCGTTGTAAGCATTTATTGTGGGATGTTTTTTTATTGCGACAGCAATTATATGGACACTTCAAGCGGATTTTCGCCATCGGCGTCGCCGCCCTGAGGTTCCATACAAAGTCCAAGGGCGATAAAATCATCGCCGCGCGCCCGCCGTATGTGCGAGTGACAGCGCGCCTTCATGGAGAGCGAACGCACGGTGGAGCGTAAACGCAACTTCCTCCCTCGTGCGAAAGGCCGTGGGAGTATGGGAGGGAAGTGGGGGGGGGGCGACTTCTACTCACAACTGCGTACTTAGTGCCGGAGCGGTTTCTCGCGCGCACCGTATCTTGAAAGCGATCTCCAGACGGCTCTGACCTTTTGTATGCGCTGTGCTCTTGCCGCTCAGTTTCCATTGAAGCGATAGACCGCACGAACATTCGCTCGCTGCGGCGGCCGCGCTCGTTCGTGCGCACTGACATCACGCTTGTTAATTCAGTGAGTTGTTTTTTTTTCTCAAGTTTCGGTTGCTATTTTGAACGTGGCGTGTACACTGAGCAGGTGTCTCGGAGACCCATGTCTCAGTGATCGGCGCTACTTCCTGTACCTTCGCGAGAGCTAAGCGGTGCGAAGCTAGTTTCTTGGATCTCCGTGGCGAACTCCGTTGGCGGAGATCGCCAACGCGGTGACGTTCGTGTCGACTGTACACGGAGACAACAACGTCATTGCTGCGCAAATCCAAGCAAGTCGATCCCCTCCAAGCGTAGTATGAGGCAGGGCATCATTAGAGATTTTTTTTAAGCCGCACTAATAACTTTTTTTTTTTCGGCCGAACGAGTTTTCCGAACTATTTTTCAGTTCCCACGAGCTCGGAAAATCGGTTGGCGACTGTACGGAGCACCCTAACCTAACCGCCGCACGTTGCTACTAGCCGGAAACTTCGAATTATCCGAATAGAGTCGCCCGGGCCATTCAAATTATCCGGTAGAACTTGCATTGCGAATGACGGGACCGTTCAAATTCTTCGAATTAACCGAAATTTCGAATTAACCGAGTTCGAATTATCGAGGTTTTACTGTAGCTTCATTCGAATACTATGAGGGACAACATTTCATGCAGTCTTCAAGAAAAAAGACTGATGTAAATGAGACGTGCACACCAACAGCCATCGAATAAGCATGCCTCGTCTAATGCAGCCTGTGAATTCGCTGTCTCGATTAAGACAAAGCAAGTAATTATTTGCACCATCTCGCCATGTCTGGATCCTTTCAAAATGATGTGTGGTGCTGTAGTATTGGCTTCAGCTCTTTCAGCAATCTACTAAATGCATCTGGGACATGCCCCTCCTATTTTT
Source organism: Dermacentor silvarum (assembly GCF_013339745.2). Lineage (NCBI taxonomy): Eukaryota > Metazoa > Arthropoda > Arachnida > Ixodida > Ixodidae > Dermacentor > Dermacentor silvarum. Next base: position 159,657,158 of record NC_051158.1, on the reverse strand, counting down.
CGTTACTTTTTGTCATTGTGCACCAGATGTGATCGTATTGTATCACATCTGGTGTACATGTATAAAATGAAGTAAACAAGCATTTTGTTACTGAACAGACTCCACGAAACTTTATATTTCACTATTTTTAGAAATTGGGAATATTCGATGTTCAACAGTGATTTTTCTCGAATACAGTAGACTTTCGTTAATTCAACTCTGGTCAATACAATTTTTCGCCTAATTCGAAGCAGATAAAGTCCCGGCAGGCGTCCATACATTTCTATGGGCCCAAGTTTCCGTTATTTCAATCTCATAATAATTGACCTTTGATTAAAAAGTCTTAAAGCTCGATTTCGTTTCTGTTTCTGGTTGCCATCGTAAAACACTACGCAGTAGGAAAATGACAGTGCGTGTCTTGGGTCACTCGTGCCCCACAAGCTCGATGCGTGTCGGCGTCCCGTGCCGCAACGATTCTCTCCGAGTGGGTGCGTTGAAACCTCCCACCCTTAAATTCCTTGCCCGAAGACGCTGCCGATACAGGCCGAATTTGAGGAGCACAAATGTAAGCTTGCGGAAACCGCATAAGTGACAGCGTGCATCTTGGGCAGCTTGGGCCCAACAGCTTGGCATGCATCAGCGTCGTGTGCTTTAATGATTTGCCCAATGCTTCACATTGCATTTATGTCAACTGCAGTTGAGTATTCCATATTTTTTAGTGACTTCTGCTCGTACATTTTGCCAGTTAATACGTTTTTACTCGCATTTTCTTCCAGAACGCGTCAACACGGTTCTACTGTATTTCTGCATGGTGCATAAGTGAGCCTCTATTAGCTGATTATTTATGCCAGCCATATTTTTGTGCTCTTTCTTTGAATATATGCAAAATCTCTTAATTTGCTGCTTGGTTCGTTGAAAGTGTGCGGGTTAATAAAATGTGTGCCGTGGCATGGCATGTGTTCTACCATGCAGGGCCAAGGCAACGTCGGCTTTGCCGTCGGGCGGCTGGAGCAGGCGGGCGACACGGGCCGAATCAAGTCTACGCCTGGCAAGCCACTTCCATCCCGTCAGGCCTCGACCGTCGAGGTGGAGCATGCCACCTTTGTTCACCGGCCAACCGTAATAAGGTGAACGTGCAACTGGGAAAGGAGGCTGGCTGAATGGCTTCGCTTGAATGGGTCGGCGAACAATGACGTGAACAACATAGATGATGAGAATTGCACGGGACAAGCGTTCAGACTGGTTGCTTTGGCACAATACTCCCTTTTTGTCCTTTGCATACGTAGAAAGTCTAGTTACTGAATAAGTGCCAGGGAAGGGAAATTTCAATGAAGATGACAGAGGAGTTTTGAAATTGCAAAATACTCGACCCTAGGAGACTATGCACATGCAGCGCTCGTTCTGCTGTTCATGCTTTCACAGTGCACTGTATTTGTGCTCCTGAGTACTCGTGGCTCACAAACTGCACAATGGAAGCCGCATGCTTGCATTTTTATGCTGACAGCCCTCCTTTACATGGTATTACAATTATTATCACACTCCAGCTTCCTGTGCTGCAAGTGCCTGTTTCACGCACATTGTGGTCAATCATCATGAACTTCCTTTCCATGCTAAGCATTAATTCGTTGAAGGGCAAATGTTCCACAAGATTCTGTGGCCATTGTATGGCTAATTGTGGCAAAGCCTTGGCCAGTGTGCTTTCAAGCACATTTGACCCATCAAAGAATTTTCCAGGGACACCTTTTCCAACCCCACTCTATTTTAACCAAATTTCAGACTTCTCACGGTTAGACCTCGCAATATTTCGCTATATTTATCTTATATCGTCGGGTACAGCTATAGCAGATAGCATTGCAACTTCACAAGCAAAGCGATTCAAAGTACCGTTTAATTATTACTGCAGAAAGCAACTTCACAACATAGTTCAGCACAGCACTATAACACAGTGTGGTAACATTGTGTGCGCGGTTCGCAGGCGTCGTCCTCCATCCATCGCTGCAGATGACGTGTCGGATATTGTGGAGGAGCTGATCTCCCTTGCGGATGAGGATAGGGCGGCCCCCCTGCACCGTACTCCGCCACGGCGGCCCAGTCGGTCACAGCCACCACGGGGAGGCTTTACTGCCACCGCGGCATCAGTTCAGCAGGACTTGCTGGACAGCAAGTTTGACCAGATATCGCTCTCCTCCAGCCTGGACCCAATGGACTTTGCGTGAGAGAGAAAGAGAAAAAGAACCTCGTGCTTGAATCATCCTCTCCAACTTAGAGTTATTTACAGTTGAACCTCGATAAAACTAACGTGGATATAACCGCCTTTGTGGCACTCATATCCTTTTCCGCATAACGCTAGTGTATTGCGGCGAAGCTGCCCTTAAAAAACAGTGTGGCGAAGCTGACTTTAGGAAACCAGCAGCCATTGATTACCCCATACTAGACCTTTGCCCGTTTTTCTTGCAAAAAAATCGGGTGCCTGTTAGATTTCTACTTTGTTAAAGAACTTTAATGTCATTTCTCATTTAGCTTTCTTCTTTGGACACATATAAAGTGGGACTGAATTTGATTTGGGGGAATGTTAGGATCGGGCAAATGTTGCCAAATCAATCACTGGCATATTTGGGCTTCTTTTTTTTCATATTCTTTATTTCAACCTGCCGGATAATTTGAAGAATTTCGTCAGTTCCCCGTCATGTTCGAGTTAATCGATGTTGATGGTATATCACATTTTCCCAGTTCCCTTTGAATTCAGTATATGCAGGCTTGATTGCAGTTAGAAAACGTCTTTGTTGTTCAATAAACCAATGACTGTGGCTGTGCACCACGAAAGAGGTAAAGCGCACATTTAAACTCTTAAATGCTTCCTTGTTTCCTGCATTGGCGAGCACCTGTTATTCAGTGCCTTTATGAATACTCCATGCACGTTCAGTTGCGTAGTAAAAAAAAAAAATAGTATTCAAAACGAGACACAGGCTGTGAAGCAAACCACTTATGCAAAACACATGAATGACCATGTTGGTATATCTAGCCTATATCTCTCATCCTGCATGCTGTTTTTCTTGCAGTGATCACTTCTTGCATTCACTTGTTCTGGAACGAATTTGCATCCGTGACCAAATATTTTGGTCTAATCCGAATATAAAGAATCTGGATAAAGGTAATTATTGTTTATATAAAAAGTGCAGAACTTATTGAGTGATACTGCTACAGTAGAGTCCCATTAATTCGACTCCGGTTAATTCGATGCTGACTGGAGGTCCGGCTGGCGCCCATACATTTCTAAGGTCCCAAACTTCCGTTATTTCGATCTCAAAACTACCTTTCGCCAGATAACTTGACTTGTCAGCTTCGCCTCACTGCAGTCGTGTTATGCGGTGAAGAATATGCAATTTATTAGCATATTTAGAATAGAAAAAGCCATTCTCATCGGACATAGTACATGCTATTTAATTATACCGGAGCGCACATGCCATTTCCGGTCACAGTACGAGCACCTAGATGCCTTATAAGCATACTGCTAGCCATTCACAGCTGTTTCTGACGTTTCTGTGGCGATTTGAGCCTTCATTTCGCCCGCCATGCGTGTCTCGTATATGAGATCGTTAACGGGGCCTAGTACACATTCCTTAATTGTATTAAGAAGTGGCGAAATTAAAAGTGGCTTAATTAAGAAGTGGCGAAAAACTGTCTGTGTTTTGGAAAAGCTAGAAAGCTCTGAGAGTCAAGGAGATGCTTAAAGCCAACAAAAGAGTGGGGATCTGAAACTCTGAAGGCCTGCCAGTAAACTTTCTAGGCGTCTCCGTCCTCGTACTGTGACCAGAGGCGACGCATGTGCGTGTGCAAATTGAGGAACACGTGCTATGTCCCTTAACAATTGCACCTTTTCCCGCTTTTATTTCACCCACAGCTGTATTGCGGCAAAGCTAGCTTTATTCATTGATCCTTCTGTAAATTCGATCCTTCAGGACTGAATTCACGGAAGTCAACTGTAATGCCAAATAAGTCCCTAATAACGAACTGGACACTGGATACATCGAACCCTAGGCATCTGCTGACAACATCATGGAGCCTTTCCATGCCGCGAATGCAGCATTTGTTTATTTTATGCCTTTTTTTCGAGCATTCATGGGCGAATCTGCGGTGTAAGACTTATTGTTGGCCTAGTTGGTACAGGTTCATCACTGTAGAGATGGCACAAAACAAGACTACACATAAGAGCTAGTAGACAACACATGTGACAAGGCACCATTGTTGGTGTGTACTCTTATGTGTAGTGTTTTGTGGCATATTTACCAAGTTGAATGCTCGGACCCTTGCCAGAAGTATATCGGAAGCATATCAACGTGATATGCTGTCAAGTCACCTGCATGTGTGTAACTGTTTGCCCACACGTGCTGGTGCGAGTCAGGTGGACAGACTTGTTAAGCCCATTGTGCAATCAAGAAATAGATTCCTTCCTTGCTTCTTTCCTTGGTGTGTTCCAAATCACAAAAGCTGATTTAAGTTTGTTATGGGTGAATTTGGGTACATAGAATTAGCTGACATATCGAACTAGCTTGAGCCCCTAAGCCTGTTGGTTAAAAGCGGGTTTGACTGTACGATGTGGAATTGCATTGTGATAGTGCCACCGGGTTTTGATGCCTTTGCATTTTTTTTTGGTTCCTCGTAGCACGGACCCGCCCAAGGTGCCCACATTCTCATCAAGGCCTGTGGACAAGCCCTCCTATGAGGTGCGTCTTATTGTTTGCAGCGTCACTGCATCAGAAACTCCACTCTCTCCGTTTCCCTGGATTGTAGTTCATAATGCAGGGTGCAATAGTGGAATTATCTCGACTTTTGTTGCATAAATTTGCAAGTCCCTGCACTCGTGTAATAGCCTAACTGGTAAATACTAACTGTTAACTCATGTAACTGTTGTACTGATAATGAATAAAATGTGAACTGAGGGGCTCGTTTTTTTTGTTAGTCGCAAATAGAGTTAATGGGGCCCTGAACCACCCCTCGAGCTTCGTGAAATAACATAGTCCGCAGGTAGCATACGCTGCTGTGAACATCTCAGCCAAGCTTTGCTGTCGTACGTGGTGCGGGGAGCTCGCAAGCGGGGCCCAAACACTCGTTTCAAAAGACCCCATGATCCTCGCTCTTTTCTATGTGCTTTATTTCATAGTAAAGCACACTCCAATGCATGGCTGCTATTCGTCGCTGCGGTGGGCTACACCGTGGCCGCCGCGAGGTGCCGCCGCGAGTCCAGTGGCTAAGCACACAGCGGCTCGCTGAGGACAACCGCGTTTGGCTTACATTTAGCGCGTCGTAGGCACCAAAATCGGAAGTCCAAAATGAAATTTGAACTGCGCGCCGCAGTGACGTTTCGGAGGCGGAGCGTTGTGACCCCACCCCACTCTGCCGTAGCCTTCGCAGTGCAAGGCATTGAAGAATGAAGGGGGAGCATATTGGAGGCAGTGTTTGATTGCCAATAACTCCACTTCTGCTGAATGCATTGAAGTACCTTTTGCAGCAAAGTATTTTTGAAATAGCCTATTTTCTCTTCAAATGTCTTTCTCCACTTCGATATATAAGCGGTTCAGGGCCCCTTTACCACTTTTGTGACCGCGGGAAAATCAGTAGTTTTCGGGTAGTCTGGTAATTATTTTTTTTCCTGCCACAGGACATGATTCATGTTGAAGTGTATGGTATCAAATTGTACAAGAAATTATCTTTCCAACGGTATTAATTTCAAACAACATATTTAATTAATATAGTATGAAAAACATTATCAAAACAAAAAAATTGCAACAAGACTGAGAAAGATCGATAAAAACAGCAATGCTGCTTTCCAGAAAAAAAATATTTAAAAAAATCGAAATATACATTTTCAACAAAAGGGATATATGAAATCAGCCTGCAAATATAAGCTCTGTATCTACAAAAGTTCTTGAGGCACACGGGTACACGCAGCACTCCAGAGCGCGATTCCAAGGTGCACTCCCGGCCATCTTCATGGACAAAACTCCTCTCTCTGCGTGGCCGCTGGCAAATGATCACGTCCAAACGACGTTTACACCCTGCAGATAAGAACTATGACCTTTAGAACACGCAGGAAATTCTTACGTCGATGTGTGGCAGCGATAACACGGTCCGAGAAGAAAGCAAAACTCAACGGCGGATACCTGTCGATGTTCCGGGGTGGTTTGCCGCACTTTCGTCATCCGTACTGAAGTCCGACGAATCGAAGTAGTCTTTCGAGTCTGTGCTGCTACGATCATCCGCAAATTCGAGCCCAAATGCATCGGAATCCGTTGAAACTCGCCGTTTCCATGGAGCAGACGCGCGCGGCATAGATGCCAAACGACGAGCGCTCGTCACCCCGGCTATACAGGCGCTTTAAAAATCCCCGCGCGGTAGAAAAGACAAACACAAATCAGAAACTGATAAAATAGTCTCTCTTTAACCCACTCGATGGCGCTAGCTGTCCGAAGCGCTCGGAGAAGCGCCAAAATTCGAACTTGTATTATCGAGAAGATACTGTCAACGGGAATAGGCGCGGTCACGAAAGTGTTAATCCTCGATACAATGAAGTTGGTAAAATCGGCAATTTGCTTCGTTATGTCAAACATTATTCTTATATTGAAGTCCAACCTTTTATACAAGGATGTGCAGTTGCCGATGGATTTTTCTTGCACACAAGGGTCCCAACATTTTCCGAATTTGTAGACAACTGGAAAAAGCAAATTTGAATGAGAAATAAAGTTATTTTGTTGAATTTTAGTTGGCGACGAATGATATGAGTTTTCTGCAATTTCGACGATATCCTAATATCGGCAGTACGAAGCAATGCCAATAAACATAAAAGTGACTTGCACCAGCACGTGTGAGTCACGCTTTTGTATCCATTCCGCCCCTGCGGCTGATAGGGCTGATAGTATTGCCCGTAGTGGGACACAATCAAGAAAAGCGCCGGCAGTGGGGAGCAAATGCTTTGTCTGCCTCTCGCTTCAACACGTCTCCGAAACTTGAGATTACACAATCTCCAGTACTAAACAGCGCACATGATGCCACGCCATCTCGGCACGCCCGCTCTTTGCACATGCGGCAGATTACCTCAAAAACTAGGAACGCAAGCTGCATATCCGCTCACAGTGATGCACAGTGATGTGCAGTGCTAGAAAAGGAGACCTGCTCGAGTGCATAATCCATCCCAGCTGTGCATCATTGCATGTAGCTGCATCTGTTATGTAGCCTAGATACCGCAGCTGCTTCGGGGTGCTGTTGCGACGTTCGGATAACTATGTGCTCTGATTATTCGCTGTGGTTCTCCAGGCATGGCGGTGCGAGCCAGCCCAATCACCCGGTGCTAATTGTGGCGCGCTGAAAAGTCTTGAAGACGGTGTGCTGGGACTTATGTAATTGGCGACAACACCCGGGTGCACAGGTTGTCTACTTAGGTGCTCTTTAATGAAAGGCTTCTAACAAGAAAAGTATACAATTATCAGCCCTGCAGCTTTCCAAAGATTGATTCAGTAGTATATGGTACTCATTTATAACATATTTAGCTGAAGTGAAATTTCGTTGCAGTTGGCCTTTAAGCTTTCGAGAAAGAATATCTTTTAAGATATTTTGTTGTGTTACACAGCCAAAATTGGACCATAGTGCACAACAAGCAGCACTCTAGAAGCACTCTGCTTTGCATAGCTGTGTCTGTATACTGTGGGCCATGCATGCAGTCCTATTTGTGGCGTAAATGATGCTCACAGTTCTATGCAGGAGATGCCACAGCGCACTACTTGTGCATGCAGCCATTCTGTTTCACTTCACAAGCACGGGAGGCATTGCAGCCATATCCGAGACTGTCGTCTGTCATGTTATGGTCTTCAAAGCACTGCAAATCTGCCAAGTAGATTGCTATGCAACTTGGTTTGTTTCATGGATGGCGAACGTGAGTGCAAACAGTGTGGTAGTGTGGGAGAGATGACGCTGGTGCTTATATTACTGCCGTAAGGACACAAACTGTAAGGATGACGTGACGGTGGCTGACAAGGTGTGCTGTCGTCCCTACGTTTATTAAAAGAAGAGTGAAGGCAAAGCGGCGAGTGGAGTGGCTGCGGCAACCAGCACTGCCGAGAACAAAAGCGCATTCTCCCGTGGCTTGAGCGACATGCACAGTGCTGATGATTATGTCTGATGAGGGCTCGTGGTGATGAAGATTATGCTACAATGCTAACCGTTATAGGAAAGCAGTGCACTTGTTTGTGATGTGGGCTAGACTGTAGCGTCGCATACTAACACTAGGCGCTCTTGGCGTAATCAGACTCAAACAGTTGCCAAGAAGTGGCACTACTGCTAACTGTATTACAGTCGAACCTGTTATAACGATACTGTTTTTAACAATATATCGGTTTTAACAATAAGAAGCTGCACCGTCAACTTTTGCATGTTTTCTATGGTGAAATAATCCACTTACTGCAATGCCCCATGCAGCATTATCAATTATAACGATGAAGTTTGGCTACAGGATGTCCGTGCTGAAAGAGAATGGAATGGGAAATCCTCGAAAAGAAAAAGAATCGAGCTGCTGCACGCTTCCGCGCGCAGTTTTCCAGCCTTTTCCGCATCGCCTGCCTTACGCGCTTTACTATCGCCCTTCCACCCTTCTGAACACGAATGGGTTGCGCCCATAGCTTTACACCGCACCACCGTCCAAAACACAAATGGACCGCGCCAAATGCGCTGATAGTGCTGGCTGCGATTGCTTGCTGGCTACTCATACTGCAAAGTTCTGCTGACGGATTAGTATGGGTGTTGTGCGGCGCACTTTTCATCTCGTTCAAGCCCAATCCGTATTAAATTTCTCAGCCAGGATTGACCCCTTTGCCCAAGGTGTGCGAGGGAGCCAATTGCAGTAGAGAATTTCAATCCGGATCGAGCTTACTCGCGATCAAAAGTGGTCGTGTCACACCGATATAAGTCGCTCCGGGCCACGTTGTTTCTCAGCCTCGTTTGACTCACCGCCGAAATGGAAGATGGCTGATCTGCCCACTGATCATCGGCAACGCATGATGTTGCCACTGAATAGAAAGTGCACTGCTATGGATTTGGAAACGAAGTGCTTCTAACCGATAAGGCGTCTGTCGTGAATGTGCTTGCATTGGATAGCGACGGCGACGCAAAGCTGAAGGGCATTTGGGTTTTATTGTGCAATCCAGTGAGAAGTATGTGATGAGATGCTTGTGGCAATCTCGCCTCAGCGTTTCTCCTGGTTTTCTCAAGCTGAGAGGCTACCACGGCAGCCTTCTCGCAATTTTTAAAAGACCCCTTTTGAGGCCACCAAAGTGATGCCTCGGCGTAGACCGCATGTCCCTTGCCGCCTGTGACCCCACATTGCAGTTGTATAGCAGTGCCATTCTTGAATGCCGACAGAGTGGCACTGGCCTCCCCTCCATTATAGTTTTCTCAAAACAGCTCTGCCATCCTCTAGCTGCATCGATTTTTTTATGCAACCCGGTTATAACAATTATCGGTTATAACAATGGAATTTTCGTGGCACTTGATTATTGTTATAAATGGGTTCGACTATATATATATGTATATTTATATATGTACGTGTGATGCATTGGAATAAAAGGAGTTCCTGCGTGGCATGGTTTGAGTGCAATTTGCATGCGCTCAGTCTCTTTGCCAACACAACATCACCTCTCTCAACATCACCTGTGTTCTTGATGGCTGCTAAAGCAGTGTTGTGTGTTGGATGTGTATGTTGTACAATCCCAGCTATGTTAACCTGGGCACACGCACAATCCAGCATACACCACATGGCAGAGTGTACAGGAGCTAGTGATAGTTACTGAAGCAACTGTGGTGGCACACAGAGAGCTCAAAAAGCGGATACAGGAAGGGAGTACAAGGTATTCGCACTTGTCATGTCTTTTGTTTAACTATGATGGCCACATTAGTTGCTGGTACAAAAGGTTAATTGTGCACTAGTGTAGCTTTTGAAGTGCACCAGCCTGAATGATCATTTGCAGCCCAGCGCATCTTTCTTCATGCTCATCTTTCCATTTCTCCCTTTCCTTCGCTCTCAGTTGTAGTGTAGCAAACCAGACACCTGTCTTATTGCCCTCTCTGCCTTTTTCTATCTTTAGTCTCTTTTCAATTTCTCTCTCTACATTCATCTTATTGCATTGTTGATTTGTTAACATGCTGCTCTACCATACTGCCCAACTTGCAACACATGTTGGTCATCAACAAATCGCAGGACAGCGGCAAACTGAGCTAGTGATGTGTTTGCAGGCATGCACTCAGACAGATCCCGAGACCCCACCGACACTGCGGCCACGCACCAGGGGTTTTGTGCCCGGAACCAGACCAACATCGGTAAGCGACCCGAGGACTTCGTCGCACTTCTCGGACAACCTGCTGCTCGACTCTGAAGATGTGCCCGCCAAGGTGAGGGTTGGGAGCCTGCAGAACAACGCACACGCCGAACCTTGCCCCGCACACTGCATAGAAAACAAAGCATGTGCATGTGGAATAAAGCATCACATTGTGCGGGACCAGGAACTGCACCCAATGAGTAAATAACATGCTCGTCCCTGTATTCTACACTCGGTTTCATACACGACAAGCAACGCTGTAGAAGCTGTGCAAGTAGTGCAGTCATAGAAACATTGCTCCATGCATTCCGCAGTCCATGGTTGATTTGCGCGGCTTTCTATGGAATATTTTCATTGTATACGGTTAAACCGCGATATAACGAAGTCATCAAAATCACCTGCTTGCTTCATTATATTGACATTTCGTTGTATTCACCAAATGCTTCTTCTGCCTCTTGCTTCAATGCATGTCTCCGAAACTCTAGATTATGCAACCGCCAGTAGCGAGTGTGCGGCAAAACTGCGCACGAGATGCCAGCCATCTCGGCACACCCACTCTTTGCACTTGTGGCAGATTACCTCTAAAACAGGACGTGCAGGCTGTGTATGCGTTCAGCCGCATTGACAGCCATGCGCAGCCACGGCCGCACTAGAAAATACATGCTTGATTGCATTACACAAGCACTAGAAAAGCGCTTGTCTAATGGCGTACAGCGTGCATATTGCGATAGGATATTATCATACGGGGACTTAATACAGAACATGACGCTCCTCCACTTTAGCGGTCGCTCTTGGTCGTCCAATTGGAGAGATGCATTTGTAAGCAGCCACTTTTATTTCAACCATTTCACCATCTCTATCCATGGAAGTTTCCATTTATTGTTCCGGAATTCCTTTGCAGCTTGTATTGTATGGCAGCATTGTATTGAAATCGAGTATTGAACTCGTGGGCCAGACCGGCAACAGCTGGTTCCTGAGCATGCTTCGTGCATGGGTGCTGGCTGCTGGTGTCTTGCCGAGTTATACGACAACTTGGGCCACTGGGTATGCGAGCATTCTCGGCCTCCAGATTGGGTATGTGCCATTAGGTAGGTGCCTGGATAGACAAGCAGAACGAGAGGAAAGAAATGAATTCAACAAAACAAAATATGAACCCGGCTGCAGAGAAGTGCATAACTTTTCCATCATTTTGCAGACATCAAAGAAAAAAAAATGAGCATGGCTTCTGTCAATTTTTTTTTTCACTCACTTCCTTGAGGTTTATGCACGAACAGTTCAGTGAAGCAATGAACGGGGCTAGTTGGTGGACATTCATGATTGTGTTGTGTTTAGTATTATGTGACGGAAGAACTAAAGAATGAGCATAAAATAAAAGCTTTTTGTTCTTTTATGGTCATTCTTTAGTTCTTCCGTCAGTGGGACACTAAGCGCAATGCAATCATGAATGCACCAACTAAGTGAACGAATGGCTCGAACAAAAGAGAACGAAGCGGGTGCTGTATACAGGCATCCTCGGCAAAGGTCGTCCACCAGCCGGCTGCCGTCACTGCCCAACAGCAGCCCCAGCAGCAGAGCGTGATCAGCGGCGGCAGCGGCAGCGTGCGGCGCACGGTGCGACCCTGCAAGCCAGCCAGCCACTCGTACGGGGTGTCGCCGTTCGTGCATGGAGGCACCAGTCGGATCATGTCCTCTGCAAGCACCCAGCAACACCGGTGAGCATCACGTGACGCTGCCTGCTTTGCTGATAACTGCCTGGCGCTGTTCCACATTTACGAGTACAACACTGCCCATGCACTTCTAGAAACTCCCGAATAGAAAATTTTGAAACCAGGCACCAATATTCAATTAAGTGCTGTGGAGTTTTACAAGGTAGAATAAGTTTCCCAGAAGAGAAACTGCTGTTTATCCAGTTGACACACAGAATTTGTTGCACAATGCTACAGGCTTTGACCATTTCAGTGTCGAGTTGTTTCAGAAGTGACGCCCCCACCATTGGCTTTTTTTTTTCTTAGGTATTATAAAATTAACACAACGGTTTAATTTTGGTTATGCAAAAGAGATAAAATTGATTTGGATAATGGTAAATGCTCTCTTGGTATGGTCCTCACGTTCCCATCTGACAAAAGGAATAAAGCGCGCAGCAGTCCCGATAACGCATCATTCTCAGTACTTTTTCACTATGTCGGGGTCAGAATTCTACGGAATTCCAATGCTTCCGCTTGGCGGCCGCATTTCAATGGGGGCGAAATGCGACAACACCCCTTTACTTAGATTGAGGTGAACGTTAAAGAACCCCAGGTAGTCCAAATAACTCCTGAGTCCCCCACTACGGCGTGCCTCATAATCAGATAATAGTTTTGGCACATAAAACCCCATAATTTAAATAATTAATTTTTCCAGTGCTTTCGTGCGTGGATGACAAGCTGTCGTCGTCAGGGTCTGAGCTTTGCTTGTAATCGGAGTCGGAAGCACTGCCTCTCCAATCAATAGTTTAACCCTTTCAGGGTCAAACTGTACAAGTACGACCTCCGCGAACACCCTCAAAATGGTCAATGGCGTACATGTACGGTATCGCTTGTACATTTAAAAAGCGCACCTCTTTTGATCATTTCTTTCACTTGGCATATACTGCCACTCGACAGGAAGACGTGGAATTTTTTACTTGCGCCAATGCCTCTCCGTTTTTTGTTTTTTTTTCATGGCAACGGCGCGTCAGCTCTCGCTTGCGCATACGGGCGCGCGCGCGCGCTACACCGGCAGCAAGTTACGGTTTTCTCCTGCGACGGATCCCACTTGTTGCACTAAACTGATGGCTATCTGGTTTCAAATCTCTTTTTTATCGGTGGTTTATCGCCCACCGCGGTGCGATTACACCTGTTCCCAGGCAGCCGCGTATATACACAAACGATGCTGCCGTTTTTGCGGTTCCTTTTTTGGAGACCACAAATGCTCTATAGCCCCTTGTTGGCGATAAGACGAAGGCTTCTCACTTGTTTCGGTTTCCGGACGTGCACACAACCATTTTTCAGTGCGCCTATCTTCTTATTCACGAATAGACATTGTGTATTTTACAACACAAACAATTTTTTTCCTCACTTTACTGTCACTTTAAAAAAATTACAACCATATTTTTTCGAAATAGGTTCTTTCGAAGAATTTAAATCAGCAATAAAAAAAAATTTACCCTGGGGGGTCGCATTTGGCAAAAAAATTCGACCCTCAAAGGGTTAAGATGCCGCGTGAGCAGCCATCTCAAAGTGATCGTGCAGCCATACTAATGGAAGAACACGTGCGAAAATTAGCACAGAAAAGGGTACTTAACTGTAGGAACTGTGTTATTCACAGAATACCTTTGCAATATGGAAAGAGTTATATCGGACAAACCGGCAGATGCGTCAATGACAGGCTTAGGGAACATGCCAATAAAGTTAAGAAGCCTGCAGCGGATGGCTTCCACGCAATTCATTGTCACAAGTGCCAATGCGGCATTACCCGCTTCGAGGTTATACAGTTATTATTGGGAGAAGCAAATGCGAATTAACTCGTCTAATCATTGAAAGGGCTCACATTGAAGATTTTGGCGATGCTTGTGTTAGCAAGTCGTCCCTGTCGCTTTCCAAGAAGCAGTTCGAATTCCTACGCATGCGTTAAACTTAATGGTTTCCTTTGCCTAGTCTGCAAGTGTGTCATCTTACCATGTGCTTTGTTGCCTTGCCTTAGTCTGCTGTCATGTACCTGGTGAGTAGACACGTGCTTTTGAAGCGAGAGGAAAAAAAAGTGAGGGTATGAGAGTGGCGTCCGTCCTGGAAATAAATTGTTGTTGGAAGTTAGTGCCTGTGTGTGTCTTCATTCTTCTTCTACGTCCGTGTGTTTTTTGCGCTACAAGAAGAAAATCTGCAAACATAAAGGAAGGAGCACTTTCGTTAGTTCAAACGGCCAGACAAAGTAGAGAAAGTAACAGATAAAAGAGATACGACAGAGGGCCGAGCCTTCCTGGAGGAAGCACACCGATGAAAGGAGCACCCTTGTCACTGTAAATGAGGTGCACCATAGTGGAGATAGGAGGCAAGTAAAAAAGAAAGGAAAAAGAGAAAAAAATAATCTTGCATAAACATACGACAGATGGCAGAAACAAGCAAGAGTGGAGGCCTTGTATTATGGCACAAATATTTGATCGGAGAAGCACTGCTATAGAGGTGCACCAAGTCCAGAATGCACCCCTTCTATTTGCAAACGATTATGTTCCACGTGCTGCAACCACACCCGCATTGGGGCGCATTTCGCAGCCTTGAACAAAACAGAGTGAGGAAGGCCTGAGAGAGGAGAAAATATGCTTCTAGAATTATACAACAGATGACGGAACCACCTCAAAGCTCGCCAACTTTGTGTTGCTCTGCATATTCGACTGGAGAGAGTGAACGTACGGGTACATCAGTGACATGGTGGGACAGAAATGTGGGAGCATACCGGTACGTCAGTGACACTGAAAGGGTTAAGCACCTTGAATTGCTAATTCTAGAGTACCTGTACAGAACACTAAAACTGGTCAACAATTCAGAGTGCTTAATGGCTTGTAGCATTGCAGTACAGTCATGTGGATGGACAGGGATTTCGTTTTCATGAAACTGCTCCATTCTACTGGAATCCAAAAGCTAACGTGCACCCAATTTTCACGTGTTTAAAGCACGTGAACCGTGAATTTTCACGCCATCGTGAACGTGGCAAAAGTGATAGCATCTTCAACAGTGATTGACCATGAATACTGCTTTAGGTTGTAGTATAGTACAAATTAAATTTTGCACGTCGATCTTGTTCGTTCCTACGAAAAAAAACAAGACATGCAAAATTGTCTTATTCAGAAGTTTGTTTTTTTGTTTTTTCTTTAAGCTTTTATATTGAAAGCGGTGTGTCGTCTCCATTTGCGCATCATTAGCCGAAGATACCGGGCACACAGGGGTGGTATTCTCGAGCAGTCACGTAAACAGTCTACTACCATCTTTGCAAGGTTTCACGCGGGGCTCTGCATTAAACTTGTCAAAGTGTGCGGCTGACAGCGAACTTGGCACAGTGCCAGGAACTCTGTCGGCCGTATACGCCAATGCATCCGGTGCCGAGTCGCATGATCGAGATCTCGCAAGAGTGATAGTATCTTCAAAAGTGATTGGCCTTTGATTGTAGTTGAGTACAAATTGAACCTGTTGTGCAACCTTCACGAAAACGTGCTTTGCCACACTTTTGTGATGGGGATGACACTGCGTCTGACTGTGACTGGTAGGCTGTTGCCAACACCGTGAACGTGGTATTGGATCGGTGTGCTATTGTAATGCACAGGCAATTTTGGAGCTCATTTTCTTGGAAAAGAGTTGTGTTAGATTCGGGTACATACAGTACCTCCACCTTGTGGAATTCTACAGCACTTAACTGAATATTGTTTACTTCTTTAAAATTTAATACCCAGGTATATTTTAAGTATGATTGCACCCAAGTGAGCTTTGTGCTTGTCTTTTATATGCCGCTTGCGCCGCCATTTGCTGGGCGCAGTCATGTACAGAACTCTTATGTTCAGCAGATAAGCCAACTCAACAGCTGCATCACCTGTTCTATTGAGCACCAGCATTGGTTTTGTTTGTTATAGTATCCACTTGTGTCATGTCACGACGGCCTTGCCTGAAAAGTGTTTTCAAACGTAATTATTGTTGGTGCTCTCCTACAAGAAACTAGAACTGCCTGTGTGTTGCGTAACTATCAGGGACAGGCAAATGTTTCTCTCCTGTATGCCGTATCATTCCATGAGTCATTTAGCATAGAGGTCATAATATTGAGCACAGTTTGTGTAAAATTATTTTAAGATTAGTTACGATGCTTGCCCCCGACTGTTAAAAATAAACCTAAGTATGCCATGAACCACAGGGAAGGTAGGAAAACTTCAAAAAATTCAAAGTGATTAAGAATAACAAAGCAATGTCAGCTAAGGCGTCTAGCCAGAAGTAGCTAAGAATGAGTGTGCACTGGTAGACATCTCTTGTAGATGCAAATTGCTATTCCGCGCGAGGTGCGGCAGGGATAGCATACTTGTGATCTGGGCTTAAGCTACCATGGTTTGAGGCTAGTTGATTGTTCAAAACTAATCTAAATTAGCAAGACCCTACAGCTACCAAACCGACGAGCCTTGCGGCCAAATTTTAATTTCTACTTGAGCGGTCGTGGCCCATTGGGACCAGACAATAGTCAGTGTCTTCCCGAAGTGCGTAATTGTTATAAATATTAAAAATGCAGATTTTGGCTTACATCACCCTGTTTATTTACTGCATCAATTAATATAGACTGTAACAGTAAGAAGAAGCACACTGATTTAAGCATCCTTCTGGGTTGATGTTGACTACCAGCCAATAGCAGCTGTCTGTGGGAATCTTACATATGATGACATACAAAAGTACTAGCAGCTTTGAAACAGCTGAGAAAAAAGTGTGTTTGAGAAAAAATTTACTTCCCGCTCCACTTGTGAACTCCACGTGCCGTGCACAACTGTGAAATTTAGCTAAGATATTCACAGCAGCATATTCTATTCGTGGAATGTGTTTTTTACCAAGCCCAAACAGTGATTCGGACCCCTTTAAGCTGGCACATCAAAGTTATGCACACAATAAATATGCATGCACCCTATGCAGAAGAAGGAAAAAGGCACTTAAGGGATCGATGTTCATTTAAGTGTTAGTAACTGTGCTTGACTAATAATAGACTAATAGTGAAAAAATAGTTTTTCACACATTTTTTTAATGCTGGTATTGTGGACTTACACGTGCATCTACTCTTTTGACTTGTCATGCTCATTGTGTTTGCCTGTGAAGCTAATGCTGGTAATGTGTCCTTAATTGATATAACACACCACGGTCCCTGACTGTTGTGGCTCTCTTGCGCAGGACCGCGATGGACTCATCCACCACCACGTACAACACTGCACACACTGAGGTGGGTGCCATGACTCTCCAGTGATATTATGGTCAGGGAATGTTTTCTTTGGGGAGGCATCTCCTGTTGAAATTTGAATGAAGAGGAATTTTTGCAGTACTGCAGAGAATTCTCAAGGATTCATGCAGTAAAGGAGGACTAACATGAGTTCTACGGCTTGTCATATTCTTTTTTTTTTACATTAGGTGAAGGCACAAACCCTATAAACCCAAAAAATGGATACTGGCAACAGTCGGAATGCGCTGAATACTGTATTTACTCGCATAATGAACGCACTTTTTTTTCCCGAAAAATATGCACAAAGTTGAGGGGTGTGTTCGTTATGTGGGGTAAAATGTTCAGCCATTCTTTTTCTGCGGCTATCTTTAAAAAAGTTGCAGTTTTGCCCGAAAGGCAAACCATCAATTGCGATAGCAAATGCGTAGACAACTACACGAAGTGAGGATAGTTTTATCGGCCGTATAAACTTGCAAACGTTCACTATCTATTTAAATTAACAAGCATGTTGTCAGTGCCCATAGGCAAACATGAACACATCACACTCGATGACCGCAGACACTCGTAAAAATGCTGGCGTGAGCAAGCGTGGCAACAACATTGAATGAAGTGACCTTCATGCTGTGTATCGCTTTAGTGCAAACTGAGCGCCGAGAATGGAGCACGCACAAAGGTATAAGCCGTTGCCCCTAGACTCAGCCCCCGACAGCAACGCAGACCGCTTTCAAGATCGCTTTCAAGCGCGCGTGGCCACGCAATGCACATTTGCTGCACCACCCCCCGGTGTCATGCGTGCGACGAAATACGGCACGTTTTCTTCCTGCTTTCCTCCCTTGAATGCGGGAGATTGAGCCACAATTGTCGGTGCGGATGGCAGCAAAATGCACCTGGATGGAGTCCATATGATTGCGGTCGCAATAAAAGTAGGACACACACAGTACCATTCAGTGTCCGATTCGGTATCAGATACAATCGTACCCACCGGACGCCATATAAGATGCCGAATCGTACCGTGTCTCTCCTACTACATGGCAGCAAGTTCAGGGTGCATTCATTATGCGAGGAAAAGAAAAACACACTTCTTGATTGGAAAACTGGGGGGCGCGTTCATGATGTGAGCAAATGCGGTAATTTACTGCAATATTTGTTCCTAAGAACCAGTTCTCGCTTGATACCCAAAAGGTGGATGCATCAAGGCGTCATGATACATTGGCACTCACTTTATTCCTGCAATCGCTATGGCTGTCATGCGCTAGTGCAGCCAGAAGAAACACACATGGCGGTGTTGTTTAAAATTTTATTGCGATTAGCATTATTCGAGAAATTTATGCACTTTTTTGGTTTGTTGTCTTTTTCTAACCTCTTTCATGCCAACTTGGTATGTGCCGGAATAGACAACTTGGTCCGTGGGTATTTGGCAACGTGGCACGTTACACTAGGTTCGTTAACATTCTTGGCCAATCCTGCAGCGTGGGTTAGTGCTGCTGAGTAGGTGCCCGGACAGACGAGCAGAACAAGGAGTGGAAAAGTCAGCAACAGGAAATTGAATGACTCAGCTTCAGAGAAGTGACAGGTTGGCATCAAGAGCAGCCGAGTGTGAAGAAAGAAGTGAACAGAATGCACGTGCATTCAGTGAGGAGTGTTAAGCTACCGAGAAGTGAAAAAGGTGTCTGTAACCGATAACTGAAGAAGTCCCCTGCTCAGAAGTCAAGAATGTGGCAATACAGCGTGTTACTGCATTGCTTCAGTGCTAATCGCATTAATGTCAATGTTCATTGTGAGGTGGGTTTCGCCACGAATGCAGCCAGAAACTGTGTGCCCAGGCTGCAGAGAAGCTTGACACAGCACTACCACCTACTACAGTATCTAAAGATTTAGACACCATAAATGTCTTGAATGACAACACGTGCGTAGCTAAGAGGTAGTTGGTGCTCGGTGACGAATGCACAAAAAATGTAATAGGTTACACTTGGCATTCAGTTGCGTGCTTTTCCAACAAATGGCAGCACCGACACATTCAGCTATGCAAATGCTGCTAATGATTAATGCATACATAACAGAGGTTTGTAAGTTTAGCTCGACAAACCCAGTAAAACCGGTCAAGTGCTCAGTTTTTCACAAGTATCGCTGTCAATTGGAAATAATACAGTAAGAATTTTGGACAGAATTGTCATCTTCGCTTTTTCACTCATCCCACAGTGTGCGAATGCAAATTTGGCATCCGAATGCGAGTGTGACATATGAGCTTGCATGCTAAAGGCGATTTTGCAAAAATGGCCACTTCCTGGATTGAGCATTTTGAATGAGTGCGTGACTGAATTTGCATTGCCATGGAGTCGTACAACATCTATCAGAAGACGGTCTAGTGGTGCAGTCTTCAGCCGTCGTGTCAACATGGGTGACATAAATTTTTCCTGCATTGTGATGATTTAACTTTGTACAAACATGTTTTGTGAATTTTATACACTTTCAGTTTGTCCTTAACGCAGTGTTCCTCTACATCAACCTTGTGTTTGGCATCATGATACGTTTCGGTTTATTGTGAGACGTATCTATTATCTGTTTGGCTACATGGCGATGCCCTCCACTGTTGCAATATATCATATTTACTCGCATAATGAATGCAACTTTTTCCTGAAAAATTTGCGCCAAGCTTTCGGGTGCGTTCATAATGCGGGGTAAAAATTATAGCAATTTTTCCCCGCGACCACCTATAAAGAGTAGAAGACAAAAAGTAGGATTTGGCGTCCGATCCGATGCCACGGCACGGCAAAATGCCTTGGATCTGGCTGCTTTTCCGGCGCATCGGACACTGTATTGGACGCCGAATTGTACCGTGTGTGTCCTACTTTTGTAGCACGCCATGCATGTTTGATCCAGCGGCATATGGCATGACAAAATGCTTGAGATCCGACTACTGTTCCGGCACATAGGAAGGCGCATCGAGTGCCAAATCGTACCGCGTGTTTCCTACTTAACAGCAGCAATTTCGAAGTGTAATCATCATGGGAAGCAAAGAAAAAAACACACTTTTTGATGGGAAAAGGGGGGGGGGGTCCATTACACGTGTGCTGTGTCCATTATGCGAGTAAATACAGTTACTGTTACTGAAGCAAGGACACCAAAGAAAAACACGTGCATCACAGGATCAATGCTTGTAATGTGGTCTTTGTTTTAGCTGTGCTGCTTAAACTTACATTCAAGATAAATAACATCTAGGTACATGTAGCTGTAGCTCATGCATGATGCCATTGTATAGTCTGTATCTGCTGTACTTTCGTAACACTGCTCTGAAATTTGAACAGGCTGCTTATGTGGGAAACGGTGATTCTCAGGCAAAACAGTTGTATGGCTATTTTACTGTAGAACCCCACTGTTACATTCCCGGGTGCTGCGTTTTCCCAGCTATTGCGTCGTTTTCGGCCGGTCCCGACACAGCTCTCATAGAACCCAATGCATCGGTAACCCCTCTGTTGCGTCGCAACTGTGTCACCGTTCCCGCATTATACATTGCGAACTGCCACCCCACGCCAGCCCGAGTGGTAATTTTGAATTTTCATGTCGCTTGGCTTGATGGCTTGACGATGGCATTGGCCGCCCAAAGTGCCGGGGGCGACACTATGACGTATTTGCTATCTAAAGACGGTGTCTATGACACGTTTCAGCCCTAAAATTGGTTTTGGCTCATAGATGTTCCGTATAAAGTCCAAGGGCGATAACGCTGTCGCCGCGCGCCGTATGCTGTACGTGCAAGTGAAAGCGTGCAAGGGGAGCTGACGACTGCGTCTAAATCTTGCGCGCGAAAAAAAGAAAAGCAGGGAGGAAGCGCGCCTTCTTCCGTTGCGCTCGAGGCACTGAGGAGGGATAGCAGGCAGCGTTGTGCTCTGGCATCAACTGCGTACTGCATGACGTCGCGCGGACCATATCTTGAAAGCGATCTACGTTGGGGGCAAAGTCTAGCTGCAGAGTAGGTGCGTCGGCGGCTCGTAGCTTTGTGCGTGCTGTGTGTTCTCGGCACTCAATTTGCATTGCAGCGATAGACAACAGCACGAAGGTCACTTCGCTCGCTTGCGGCGCCTAAATTCCTCACACCAGCGTTTGACAGCGCGCGTTCGCGCTCATCGAGTGTGATGTGTTCATGTTTGCCTGCGGGTGCTGACACCATCGCTGGCTTGGACACATGGACAGACTACGGCAACCCAATACATTAGGCACCATCACCGTCACACACAGAAGCATGCTTATACACTTCCGTGTGTTATGTGACTGTGCAGCTGTCCAACCAACAGCAGCAGCAACAGTGGCGTGTGCGTCAGGGCATTGTGGAAACCCGCCACCGTCAGCAGACCTCATTTGCCACCAGGTGGGTGAATTGTCTTTGCTCATGTGCATACTGCTCTAGTGGACTGCGCACAACCGTCGTCAACCAGGAAGCCAAAAAAGAACATGCAGTTTTATTGCAATCGCTAATGCAAAATGTTGGGATAGTATGAAACTTGACATTGTTAAATACTTCCAAAACTTGCTTAGAGGAATGCTGGTATGATAGTTCATTTTTTTTTTTAGTTAAATGAAGGTCTAGGACCCCCGAACCCGAGAAACAAATACTGTCAAGACTCACGGTGCTCAAGAAGTTGATTAAAGTAAACAAGTTGACTTGTCTAGTTTAACCAGGACACCAGAGAAACCAACTGCAAACCTGGTGTTACACATGAAAGTAAGGAACAAAATAAGGGTTCAGTAATTCTTTGTAATGCTTCTATTTAAACTAGAAAAACGAAAGTTTTGCTGCCATCTAATTTTTACGTCCATCTAATTTTGCCAAAATTGAAGTTGGTGTCTTCTGCAGTTGTTTTAAAACTTGAAGTAGGTGTCTTGTGCAGTTGTTTTAATACTGTTGTACAGTTGTTTTAGTACTTTGGTGAATATAGTGAATTGCAGCTGTCAGTAGCGCACCCAGGATCTCTGCCAGGGGGGGGGGTTGACAGTTTGCCAATACCATCTAAACAGCAATAATTTCGATTTCTTCACGGGAAATTGTCAAAAAATACGCTTTTTGCGCGTGTGCAGACGATTGCGCGTGTTTCATATTAGTTGCAGTACTCAAATGCGTAAGGAAAGAAAAGGGGTTAAACAAAAGTGGGGGGTTAAGTCGGCCTCAGGGGGGGGTTACAACCCCCGAATCACCCCCCGTTGGTGCGCCACTGGCAGCTGTATGACACTTGGAACGCTTGGATAAGTAACTACTACAGAGGCTGTAATTAAGCTACAGAGTAAAACATTTATTGTTTGTCACGCACAACATGCTTCCTACTTCAACGAAATATAAGCCTTGCGCATAGTTCATCCAGTAGACCGAGGAACAGCAACTACGTGCTGTGTATAAAGTATAAAAATTGGGAGAAGAAGAGTATTAATTATTTTTAAAGCACATAATTGCCTTAGACACTCCAAGGTTTTGGCCCACGTGCCCCATAAAATTGCCCCCATTTCTTCAAAATATAAAATCTCTGCCATTTATGGTCCGCCCACAGAATGTAGAAAAAATTTATTATACAGGGTGTTTCAGCGAGCACTTTCAGAAATTTTATTGCGACAGCGTTAAGGGCCCCGTGTCGCAGAAAATTCGGTGTCGGCAACCGGAGTGCAATGCTGGTGGCGGAGAAAATCCCCGACCACCCCGACTGCGCAGGCCCTCCATGCGGTGCAAGGTTTTGGTGAACAAAAATTGAATTTCTCACAGTGAAATCCGTCAGGAAAATGGTAAAGTACGACTTTACCATTCGCCGTCGGACTGTTTACCAATCGGTGTCGGATTGTAATTTGAATGTATGAGAAAACCTAATTCTGCTATGAGGAAACTAAAACACAAACCCCTTTTCCAGGATTTCTACCAGACCTACAGCTGCGTGTCGCGATGCGGACGGGTCCCGATAATGCTATTGCGTTCTACTCTTAAAGGCGAAGCTTAAGCATCCTTGAATTTTTTTAAAGTTTGCCTGTGGCAGATAGCACAATTCTATAGTTCATGAGCTGGTCTACTCGAAGAGGCGGACATTACTTGCACAAAAAATTTAAATGCATAAACGACTAATCAACGCAAGGTTGATCCACTTGGAACGAATTCTCAGAATGACACCAGTTTCGAGATATTAATTCCTGAACTTTTCGGAGAAATGCATTGGCATCGTTTTATGTATTGAAGCACATAAGTGCAAACACGGGTAACGTGCCCCGAGCGGCCAGTCGCGCAGCAATTTTGCATGTATTCGCAAGCTTATATCGCGCTCGGAAAGACACTTTTATGTAGCACGTATTGAGCAACAGAAAGCTGTATCGGGAGTTTTTTTCATGTTCATTGCTCTTACAATATTCGAGAAGTTAATTAATTAAGACTAAATATGTAATTAGGCAGCATTTTCAAAATAATCTGAGTACCATATTTCCCGGTATACAGTTAAACCTGGATATAACGAAATTGACAAATTTCCGAAAAACTTCGTTATAAAGAGGATTCCGTTTATGCAGGTTCGGCACGAAAATTCGAAAAAGAAACGTTTACCGTATTTACTTGATTATAACGCGCCCTCAATTGTAACGTGCACCTGTTTTCCGTTTTTGTCGAAGCACTCATCCTTGGAATGTCGCACCTGGTACCGGATGCGTGGACGCGTGTCATTTCGCATAAGCGTGAGGCATCGGAACCAAAGAGCGAGCGTCACGATGGCGTTGTAGCGTCGTATAGTGTTACAGTAGAACCCCGCTGTTACGTTCCCGGGGCTGCATTTTCCCGGCTGTTCGTTTTCGGCCAGTCCCGGCACAGCTCCCATAGAACCCAATGCATTGGTAACCCCGCTGTTGCGTCGCAACTACCTGCATCATACGTTGCGAACTGCCACCCCGCGCCGGCCCGAGTGGCCATTTTGACTTTTCATGTCGCTTGGCTTAGTGGTTTGACGATGGCATTGGCCACCCAAAGTACCGGGGGCGACAACTATGACGTATTTTCAGTTTCCGCCAGAAAAAGTATGGCCCTTGAGATCCGTATTTGCTTTATAAAGATGGTGTCTATGACGCATTGTTGGTTTTGGCTCATAGATGTTCCGTATGAAGTCCAAGGGGGATAGCACAGTCGCCGCGCGCCGTATGCTGTATGTGCGAGTGAAAACGTGCGAGGGGAGCCGACGACCGCGTCTAATCTCGCGCGCGCAAGAAAAGCAGGGAGGAAGCGCGCCTTCCGTTGCGCTCGAGGCACCAGCGAGCAAGCGAGGGGGGAGGGATAGAGGGGCGGCGTTGTACTGTACTCTGGCATCAACTGCGTACTGCGCGGTCGCGCGGGCCGTATCTTGAAAGCGATCTGCGTTGGGGCAGAGTCTAGCAGTGTAGGTGCGTTGGCGGCTCGTAGCTTTGTGCGTGCTGTGTGTTCTCGGCGCTCAGTTTGCGTTGAAGCGATAGACAACAGCACGAAGGTCACTTCGCTCGCTTCTCCAGCGGCGCTTCCACACGCCGCCGGCGTTTGAGAGCGCGTGTACGCGCTCATCGAGTCTGATGTGCCACAGCATGTACCAGCGCGTCGGCAACATCAGCTGGAAAAGGAGAGAGTGCCGGCTTCGCGGGCTAGGCCAGCTGCAGCAAGCGGCAGGATCATATTTGAATGAAGTGGGGGGGAAAGGTCACGTCCGTGGCGGCAAGATCGCCGGGTCGAGGGATGCAGGGCCGTCTCGCACACGCACGCACACGTGCGCTCGCTTCGCATTCCGTCGCGGCAGGCAAGGTGCTTCCGGTTGCCGCTCGCGCAAAAATGACAATATTTGGGGCGAAATCTCTAGGTTGTCGGAGGGGGAAATTCGTTATGTCGAGGGGGTCTCCCGCTGCCACTTCGTTACGTAGAGGTCTCAAATACATGTGCTTCTATGGAGTAACGGCGGGGAATAGAAAAACTTCGTTATATCCAGGAATTCGTTATATGGAGGTTCGTTATAAGCAGGTTTAACTGTATAAGGTGCGGTTATTTTCTGTATTTTTCGTCGGTGTGTCTTGTAGAACAGTGAGACTTATGTTTGTTTTAGTTTTTTCTTCCCCAGGAAAACTGCCGTCAAAATCGGATTTGATGTTATGGCCACATGAAGTGCACTGGTTGACTTAATTGCTCTGGGCTGTGCACGTGCTATGGAGGTACCGGGCTCTTCTCGTGATTAACTTGCCGAGCGCTGTGCGAGGGCGGAGCAGCAACGCAAGAGGTGGCAAGCCGACTGCGAGTCGACCGATCCCGAAGTCGTCGCATCTGCAGATCGCTGTCAAGATATGGCGCGTGCCGTTGCGCAAACTGTGCAGTTGCTACCACAGTACAAGCCTGCTTATTGCACTTAACAACTCCCACATTTTCTCAAAATATATATCTGTGAGTGATTTAGTTTTTTAATAAAATCGTGAAAACTGGCATATAAAATTTTTTAGCAGTTCTAGTCGCAATAACAGCATAACTGTAAAAAGAACCCCGTCTTGGGCTACCACAAATTCAGCCATATGCTGAATGCCGGCTCAAGCTCTGCTGACTGACATGACAGGGATTTGAGGGACAAGTAATCGGGTTGGTAGAATACTGCCACCTGTAGGTAGTGGGTCGAGGGCAAGAGTGGGTCGAGCCCAAGAGAAGAAAGAAGACCGCGCGCCCCTTCTCTGCTCGAGCCAGCCCCGACGGTCGCGTCTTCCGAGAGCCAGCTGCTCTACGGGTTATTAAACCTTCAAGGCCACTTCGAGAGGCTCGTGACAAACTGGTGGAGGTGCTGGGTAAGCGTCCTCACGGATGTTGCAGACCCCTCCAAGGATCCGCGCTACGAATCCAGTGCCTGTCGACACTCCCGTGCATCGGGCCAGCCGCAGGATCAGGGGACTGTCCCCAGAAGTCGTCGACGCTACGGTTCCCACCACATCGACCGGTATGACCAGCGCCACCCTTCAAACCGCCCCAACCGGTACGGGAAGCACGATGTCGAACCGTTACACACTTGAGAGCCCACGGATCCCAAAGACGTTTCATGGCACAGTGTTCGAAGACGTCGAAGACTGGATGGTCGAATACGAGCGCGTGGCCTCCGTGAACGAATGGAACGACACGGAAAAACTCAGACACGTCTACTTCTACCTGGAGGATGGCGCGCGTACGTGGTTTCAGAACCGCGACGGGCAACTGCCGTCGTGGCGCAAGTTTTGTCGTCAGCTCCTGGAGACCTACACCAGTTCTGATCGCCACGAACGAGCGGAACGAGCGATTCAGGCCCGTGTCCAGTTGCCAAACGAAACTGTGACCACGTACGTCGAAGACATGACGCGCCTCTTCCGACGAGCGGATCCAAGAATGACGGAGGAGAAGAAGTTACGCCATCTGATGCGCGGGGTCAAGGAGCAACTCTTCGCTGGCCTCATACGGAGCCCTCCGAAGACGGTCGCGGAGTTCTTGTCCGAGGCCGTAACCATGGAAAAGATGCTTCTGCATCGCTCGAACTTGTATGAGCGGCAAGCGAACAGCATGTCTGCTGCTGACGTTTTCACGGCCATAGGAAGCAACGGCGACTCACTGCGAGAACTCATCCGCTCTGTAGTGCGTGAAGAGTTGCAAAAGGCCGCTGTAACACCGCAACCTACGGTAAGCTCCATAGCGAGCATTATCAAGGACGAACTGCACCAGGCGCTTCGTGATACCTTGCCTCCTGCTAACGCTGCGGCAGTACCTCCTGAATACCCTCGTGCGACCTACGCGGAAGCCCTGAAGCGCCCTGCTTCCTCTCCGCCGCTATTCGTTCGTGCTCCTCCTACGGTGTCAGTTCAGTCGGTGCAGCCGATACCGTACTACGACGCTGGGTACACGCCGCCGCCCGTTGTTCATGCCGCTCCATTTGCCCATCGTACGGAGCAAGCGGTTCACTACGTCGACGATAGACGCCCGCCCCCTCGGAAGTCGGATGTTTGGCGCACACCCGATTCGCGGCCTCTGTGCTTCCACTGCGGTGAAGCTGACCACTTGTACCGCCAGTGCCCATACCGGCGCCTTGGGATTCACGGCTTTTCCGCATACTCACCGCCGCCCCGATACGGCCAACGACCCCGGGACATTCAGGAATACCTGTCCCAGCAGCGCTTGCCACCGCCTGCCCGGCGGCAGTCGCGTTCGCCGTCTCCGAGACGATTTTCACCTCCGCCCCAGCGGTATTCTCCCGAGCGGTCGACCAGTCCCCGCCGGGAAAACTAACTGAAGCGATCTTTGGGGGCGAGGTCGCTGACGGTCGAAGCGCTGAAGACCTCCGACGGACGCAGTTACGGAAAGATACCGACCCGACACCACCTGCACCTGAACGAGACGACCGGCTTTCGCTCGATATACCAGTTACTGTTGACGGTTATGCCGTTAGTGCTTTAGTGGACACCGGCGCAGACTACACGATACTAAGCGGCAAAATAGCAACGCAGCTGAAGAAAGTGATCACGCCCTGGCATAACTCGCAGATTCGGACGGCTGGCGGCCACATCGTTACTCCGCTGGGCGCCTGCACGACAAGAGTTGAGATTCAAGGATCTACATTCGTAGCGAGCTGCCTTGTCTTACGCGAATGCTCCCGCGACGTTATCCTTGGGGTTGACTTCCTGCAGGAGTACGGCGCGATTATCAATCTGCAAGAGCGTCGTATCACTTTCTCTGCCGAACGAGCAATCGACGTGCAAGACGGCCGACGGCGCGACGACGTACTTCTTGTTTGTGCAGACAGTGTAACGCTTCCTTCACGAGCCAGTACCCTCGTCGACGTCACATGCTGTGGCTTACGCGATGGCGAAGCGGTGGCCGAAAGTAACTTGGAACACCTACTGAAGCAAGGTGTTTGTGTGGCTCGCAGTGTTATACAGATTCGTGCTGGTCATTCGCAATTGCTTGTTACCAACTTTAGCTACGAGCACCGACACCTGTTTCGCGGCACTTCGTTAGCGTTTGCAGACGCAATAGCAGACGTTAACAACTGTTTCACGTCAGAAGTAGTGGAGACAGCAGACACGTATCTGGGCCATCTTGACATCAATTCTGAACTGTCCACCGATAGCCAGACAGCACTGCGCAAGCTCTTGCTTGAATTCAGGACCTGCTTCGCACATTCTTCCAAGGTACGCCAGACTTCCATCACTAAACACAGGATCATCACGTACGACGACGCACGCCCGATACACCAGCAGCCTTACCGCCTGTCGGCAAGAGAACGCCAAGCCATACGTACGCAAGTCCAAGAGATGCTTGACGATGGTGTCATCGAACCTTCCAACAGCCCGTGGTCATCTCCGGTCGTTCTTGTCAAAAAGAAAGACGGAACGCTACGCTTCTGTGTCGACTACCGCAAGCTCAACAACGTGACTAAAAAGGACGTGTACCCGCTGCCGCGTATCGACGACTCGTTAGATCGACTACGGCGCGCCCAGTACTTTTCTTCTCTCGATTTAAAAAGCGGGTACTGGCAAATCGAGGTAGACGAACGCGACCGCGAGAAAACAGCCTTTGTGACTCCAGATGGGCTCTATGAATTTCGAGTGCTTCCTTTTGGCTTGTGTTCAGCCCCGGCTACTTTCCAGCGAATGATGGACACTGTCCTTACTGGACTGAAGTGGCAGGCCTGTCTTGTGTACCTGGATGATGTGGTCATCTTCTCTGAAACGTTCGAGCAGCATCTTCACCGCCTACGGAGTGTGCTAGAAGCCATCCGATCGGCAGACCTCACACTTAAGCCCGAAAAGTGCCACTTTGGTTACGAAGAGCTCAAGTTCCTCGGTCATGTAGTAAGCGCCAAAGGGGTCCGACCCGATCCAGACAAGCTTGCCGCTGTGGCCGCGTTTCCAGCTCCTGCCGATAAGAAGGCCATCCGGCGCTTCCTGGGTTTGTGCGCCTACTATCGCCGGTTTATTAAAGGCTTTTCGAAGATAGCGGAACCCCTGACACGCCTTACAAGAGACGATACGCCATTTGTGTGGCATAATGAGCAACAGGCGGCTTTTGCTGAATTACGACGGCGCCTTCAGTCAGCACCCGTTCTTGCACATTTTGATGATGATGCTGATACTGAGGTGCATACCGACGCCAGTAGCATTGGCCTTGGCGCAGTGCTCGTCCAGCTTCAAGATGGAGTGGAAAGAGTTATAGCGTATGCCAGCCGCTCCCTGTCCCGTGCCGAGGCGAATTATTCGACTACGGAGAAGGAGTGCCTCGCGGTCGTGTGGGCGATCATCAAGTTTCGCCCCTATCTCTATGGTCGTCCCTTCAAAGTAGTGACGGACCACCATGCCCTCTGCTGGTTGGCAAGCATGCGCGACCCTTCAGGACGACTGGCACGGTGGAGCTTGCGGCTACAGGAATTTGACATCACCATCGTTTATAAGTCTGGCCGTAAGCATGAAGACGCTGACACGCTGTCCCGCGCACCCATTGATCCTGCCAGTCAGGAAACAGAGGATGATGACGGCTTCCTGGGCGCCATTAGTTCGTCGGACTTGAGCAGACGGCAGCGTGACGACGGTGAGATTCGACCGATCATCGATCATTTAGAGGGTCGCGACACAACCATACCACGCCATCTGTCCCGCTCGCTGACGTCCTTCTGTCTGCGAGATAACGTGCTGTATAAGAAGAATGCTCGTTCGACCAGCCGTGCTTACCTCCTGGTGGTTCCAAGGGACATGCGCGACGACGTCCTCTTCGCTTGCCATGACGAACCGACATCTGGTCATTTAGGCTTTTCACGAACACTCGCTAGAGTAAGCGAAATGTACTATTGGCCCGGGCTTTCGGCAAGCGTCAAACAGTACGTTAAAGGCTGTCGTGAATGCCAGCGCCGCAAGACACCATCCGTTAAACCGGCTGGCTTACTTCAGCCAATTGAGGCACCTCACACGCCTTTCGACCAAGTCGGCATGGACATTCTCGGACCGTTTCCCCTTTCTGCCGACGGCAACAAATGGGTGATCGTCGCGACTGATTATTTAACACGCTATGCTGAGACGCAGGCGATCCCACGAGCCACGGCCTCAGAGGTAGCGCACTTCTTCATGCGCCACATCGTCTTGCGTCACGGTGCTCCCTCCACTGTAATAACTGACAGAGGGACAGCATTCACAGCGCAGCTTATGGACGAGGTTTTTGAATTGAGCAACACCAGGCATCGCAAGACGACCGCGTACCATCCGCAGACCAACGGACTTACCGAGCGACTGAATAAGACGGTCACAGATATGCTCGCCATGTACATAGACGTTCAACACAAAACATGGGATCGGATCTTGCCTTACGTGACCTTCGCGTATAACACCGCCGTGCAAGAGACGACGCGCTTCACGCCCTTTCGCCTTCTCTACGGTCGCGAAGTCCAGACGATGCTGGACGCTATGCTGCCGTGTCAAGACGCTGACCTATTGACAACTGACGCCGAGGAATTTGCAGAGCGTGCTGAGGAAGCCCGGCAGCTCGCGCGGCTGCATATCTGCCAGCAGCAGCAGGCAGACGCACGACGCTACAACATCCGCCACAGGGACGTGTCCTACAACCCCGGGGACCAAGTTTGGGTGTGGACCCCCGTTCGCCGTCGTGGTCTCTGTGAAAAACTGCTGAGCCGGTATTTCGGTCCGTATAAAGTGCTCCGCCGCGTCAGTGACGTAAACTACGAAGTTGTTCCGGACACATCATCGCAGACACGGAGTAGGACACAAAGACAACCGAGCTCAGACATAGTTCATGTTGTGCGCATGAAGCCGTACATTGCGCGTCCGTAACTTTTTTTTGTTTTCGTTTTTTTTTGTTCTCTCATTCCCTTCTTTGTTTCTACTTTTCATTTATCTTTGGGAGATTGCTTCTTCGTTCATTGACTGTGCCGGCGTGACGGCTACTTTTTTTTGTGTACTTTCGCTTTGCCTGCCTTCTTCGTCGTTGTCTTCTACGCCTATTTTTTTAGCATCGAGGCGATGCTTTTGTTCGGAAGGGGGGATATTGCCACCTGTAGGTAGTGGGTCGAGGGCAAGAGTGGGTCGAGCCCAAGAGAAGAAAGAAGACCGCGCGCCCCTTCTCTGCTCGAGCCAGCCCCGACGGTCGCGTCTTCCGAGAGCCAGCTGCTCTACGGGTTATTAAACCTTCAAGGCCACTTCGAGAGGCTCGTGACAATACTATCCTTGTGCATTTGAAGGCTCAAACACAACCAATGTCTTAAACATGCGGCTGTGCCAAGAGGTTGGCTCGAAGTATGGTGTTGTTTTTTCAATTTTTGCCCCAGACACAAACGTATTACCAGTTTAATAAATAACACAAGCCCTTGTAGCATAAAGGGCAAAGTTTTGTCGAATAACTTAAACGATTCATTCTTTCAAACACCAAGTGTTTTCTTCGTTGTGGGAATACAGCCTGCATGGACGCTGCGTAGACCATGTGCAAACATTGTTTTTCATGGGCAGTAGAGTTTGTTTATAGGCAGGGCTCGGTCCTCCTCTCGTCCTGTTTACGTCTCTGTCTTTGTCCATAATCTTGTGCTTGCACTGCCTATACTTTCTTAATGTACCAACTAGCCTAAACGAAAAGGTTTATTACAGTTTATTTATTTGTTTCTTCTTTTTTAATAATCTTACAGCTGTGGACATTGCGCTCTTGTGTCTCTCTTATTCATTTTTAGGAAGTCCTTGTTAGCGTGCTCTCTTCAACGATGCATGCTAACTAGCCCAGTTGTTGAGCGTGTCTTACAGGAAATGTGCAAGAAAAGCATGCAGTATACAAACGTTCCAGACGGTCAGTTTATATTGGAATGCACTAAAATGAAATGTAAATAGCTTTCTTGCCAGCACCCAAAACTGCCACATCACGGCCACCAAGTGTGAATGTGAGTGCGAGGAAGAAATGTACTCGTAAATTGTGAAATGTCTTTAAGCTATTGTGCCAGGCAGGTTGTAAGTCATTTCAACGGGAATATAGGGATCACCTATTGATAAGGCAAGATCGTATTTCAATGATTTCTACGATCTCTCACTCCCATGCACTGCTTTTCGGACAAAGCCAAGCCAGAGACGAAGGATCAATGCGTCGCTAGCTACCGTAATGTTGCGTGCCTCAAAAATGACGAGGAAAGATGCGTAGGAAGCCGAGGCGGATCCGGAACAAGCAGAGCAGCGCCCACCCTCTTTCCCAAGTTCAAGTTTATTGTTTGTTATTGCGTGTACAAAAACGGGCTTTATATTATTTACAGCATCAAGAGATCCCAGGGTAAGAAACTGCCAGGGAGACCTCCTATCATTAGTGGCTACATAAGAGTATTAGAGCAGCAAGAAGAGGGCGAACAAACAAAACAAAAAAAGAAAAGAAAAAAAAAAACGCGTCATGCCTAGGAAAGATGATCGGGCTTAAAAGAGCAGGAAGGAGCCTGCAGCAACTGCTTGATCACATTGCAGTGCGCTCACCTACGCCCCTCTCCTAGCATGCACTGGATCACGTGATCTCCAACATTGGGCACGCGGGAGTACAGTGTGTGTCAAGCCACCATCTTTCTCAACTCACACTCGCACGTTACCCTTACACCCACAGCAAACAGCGCGCGAGGCGCGCTCTTGTCACACTCGGACCTAGGCTTCTGGAACATGTTGCACACTGATGGAGGAAAGATGAGACCGTTTCAATGCAAGCGTAGTAACAGTTTTCATTTTGCACACTGTACCGCACAATTGATCGGGCGCTACATTTTAAGGGGCTCTCTTTTGTACGAACTCCATTTTATTCGAATAAATTTCATGTTCCCTTTGAGTTCGAATCAGTGATATTCCACCGTACTCGAACTTTATTCTGCTTTACAGTGCGAGCTTACAGTATGTTAAAGCATCAATGTGTATGTCTGTGCATTGTGAAAGGGAACACGGAATTAGCATTTAGTCTGCCGATTACTTTCCATGCACCATTTGTGAATGTGTACCTGCCTGATACTTTTATAAAGTGAATAAGGGCAGTTTTCTGCATGGGAGCCGGGTTATCTTGCATGAAAGTGAGGGGGCAGGAGGTCAGGTTGGAGGGGAGCGCTCCCTGGTTTTGTCTCTATCTGTGCCCACGTAACATATGTCATTCATGAGGAGCAGCCCGAGAGGCCGTTGTTGGAGAAACCTGCCCGATGGGAAAGGATACTGATAGGGGAACAGGAGGGTATTTGCCACTGTGGTCGGGGGAGATTCACTGCCGGTTGTGCTGCCATGTGTCGTTCTAGAAGCTCTGCCACTCACTTTGCTGGCCCTTTATTCGCCTAAAGTTTGAAAGTTTGCTGTAATCCACGTCACGAAATGCCCCCAAAATGAATCTTCACTGAAGAAGAGAAGCAAGCGCATCAATAGCACCGTGCTGACCAAGAATGCTGCGGGTGTGCTGTGAAATGTGTTGTATGAGACCGTCATCTCCAACAGATGCAAGGCGCCGAAGCCGAGCGTGTTATGGCTTTACCGCCTGACGAGTGGGATGTCTTGGTGGTTCTTCGTTGGGACTTCGGTGATCCGTGGACATTCACATAATTCAGTGGGATAAGAAAGCTACTTGCTTACTTGGATAATCATCTTCTGTGGTTTCTGCATCAATTTTTCTAGTGAAAGGTTCACCTTTGAAACCCTTTCTTCTCTTTTTTATTTTTCTCCTAAGTAAAAACTGTGTTGATTTGCTTTGACGACTGAGTGATTAAATAAATCTCCCCCACTATCTCTCTCCATCAGGGGTACCAATGTGTGCCGCATGGATGATGCCATCCTGGAGGGCCTTGGGGATGGCGAGCGATACCACGTAAGCCGAATGCCCCTCTGATTGCGTTTTCTCTTAGAAGTTTTGTGGTGCAGAGATAATGGGTTTTGGTACGACCGTGTAACTCTCTCAGGGGTGAATTTATGAGATAGTTAAAAGGGTGCTGCAGGCAACAATTGTTTTGTTTAATTATTATAATTATAGTTTTGCCATACCTACAACGCTTTTGCTCTCGGACTAAGCGAGTCGG
Organism: Dermacentor silvarum; assembly: GCF_013339745.2. Lineage (NCBI taxonomy): Eukaryota > Metazoa > Arthropoda > Arachnida > Ixodida > Ixodidae > Dermacentor > Dermacentor silvarum. The sequence continues at coordinate 159,622,831 of NC_051158.1, read as the reverse complement.
TTAATTTTTATAGAGGGCCTACAGACTTGTACATTGCAGCAATCAGATACAGTAAAATCTCGTTACAACAGACATGGGGCACTATAACGTAAAGCTATTCCAAACTGTTTTTATTCCAATCTCCTGACGTCAAATTTAGGTAACCACCGATGCCTGCATCGGACGGTGACCCGCAGCGTTGTCTGAGCAGCCCAGTCAAACTCTCTCCTCGTTTATAGGAGGTCGCGTTTGTTCACTTTTCAAAACCAATAACATTGTCTACACTCAGCAGTTTTTCTTATCTAATTGGCTGACAAGAGGAGAGGAGCACGCTCTAGTGGAGCGAGTTTCGATGGGGCTGAGCCAGCACAGTGAAAATAGATAACCGCATGAAGAGGGTGGTGCCGGCTTCTCCAATTGTTCCGCTTCGCCTTACTTAGCAATTGCGGTGGCTGATGGAAAGTCACGGCGGCGAGCAACGGAAGGATAAGAATGCCGCTAAAACGGATCATCAGCAAGGAAAAGTTGGCAGAGCGATGTCGTATACGCGCCAAAAGGGCTCGATAATGTTTTACTATCATGCAAAAAGGTTTATCATGTGCAAATAAATACATGCTCACCGGCAGGTGCGAGTAGCGAGGGCCTGAGCGATCGACGGGCAGCCATCTTCTATTCCTTTCGGAACGGGGCAGTCTCTGGCTATTAAGAAAAGCTTTCAGTTTGGTTCGGCATATTAATGCATTTTTTTTTTCGCTTACACGTCACTTTGACGCGGTTAGTTTTCGCGGTTTTATGAGGTCGCGTGACAGATAGGTGAAGTGGGCGCCCAGTAGCCCTCAAACATTGGACCAATAGCAGAGGGCTAATGGTGAAAAGGCGTCGAATCAGGAATAATTATTTTTCTTTTGTGCGGTTTAATCAGGCATAATCAGTGTGTACACGTTAAACTCAAACCTCGTTATAACGAACACGGATATAACGAATTATTGGATGTAACGAAGTAAACAAAAATTTCTTGCCAGTATTAGTGTGTAGCGAGTATATGCTTATAACGAAATAATGGACCCTTCAACTTCGTTATAACGAGGTTTGAGTGTATATGAGATGGGGAGCTATTGCGGTTTTTGTGACGTCGCGTGACAGACGGGCAAAGTTGGGAGTGGCCCGAAAATGTTTTCACCAATCCTGGTGGGCTGATTGCAGAATTGGAAGAGAAAAGTTTGGAATAGCTTTACGTTATAGTGCCCATGGTTACAAGAGACAGTTGGTTATAAAAGACATCTGAAGATGGTTTGGTTGATTTTCCTATGTTCACCATGTTAACAACATCGCATACAAGAGACATGATTACAAGAGACACTCTGTTACTAAGGACTTTTTAGGTCCCTAGAGAAAGTTCACTATTTAGAAGAGACACAACCCAGACACGGATCTTCCATCCAACCCAGGATGGAAGATCCTGTGCAAAACTGCCCTAAAGATAAAGCTTGGGCCTGCATCCAAGAGACCCCAGACATTCCAGAATCTCTTATAGAGTTTTTGGCTGCAGATGTGGACCTCGTGTGCTCCGTAGAGCTTACAGATCATGCAATCCTCGCGCAAGTAAATAGTACGTGCCCTAGAAAATGAACCAGAGGAGAAGGAGGACGACGAGGTCATTGCAAGGCCGAAAGTGTCGGCAGTTGAGGCTGACAAACATCTAAAAGCACTTCAAACGTATTGTGAGCAGCAGAAAGGCTTGTAAAGTGAAGTGCTTTGCCTCCAGAAGTTGGGAAGGAAGCTAATACAATCTGCAGTCACTTAAAATCAAACTACTACGAATGACTTCAAGCCATCCTAAGCAATTTCCTGTAGATGTGTTCAAACACACATTGATGCAGATGTATAATAAAGTGACCTAGTCTGACTACTCAGTGTCTTTAGAATTTTTGGTGGCAATTAAGAGACCTTGGTTACAAGAGAGATGTTTCCCGGGTTCCTTGAGTGTCTCTTGTACTGAGGTTTTACTGTATTATTTTGCCATTTCTCAGGAACCTGTCTCACAGCCTAATCAGTAATTATTCTCCTTTTATATATATATGTAATGAACCACACAAACAAGGACGGTGCGTTAGTGGTGAAGGAGGAAGATGAAGAGTAAAGGCAGTGTTTGGCCGACCATCCGCCTGCTCGCGTCACACAAGTCAGCAGGATGAAGACCTGGCAGTGACCTCATCAGCCGCACATCAACATGCAAGTATTTCACGCCATGCTGTGAAACCTCAGCACACAGATCTACCACTGAAACAGACCAGCATTATGACTGCACCATCGGAAGCCTTGGACGTCCCCAAGTACACTGGATCAGCAGACGATGGTACACTGACTGGATCAGCAACAAAGAAACTTTCTTATGGGTACAACACCCCAAGGAACCGCTGCCACTGCAGAAGCATCGCAAACCCTAAGCGTCACATTCTGCCATAGGATAATAGCAGACTAAGAGCCTTCTGTGAAGCCTGTCACAATGCTTTTGCCACCAGACAAGTCTCCCACAAGCGAGCAATACACCATCTACCCACAGATTACCACGTCGATTTTCAAAACAAATCAAAGGCCAAAATCTGATAGAAACACAACCTCAACAACTCCTGCCGCAACATCAGAAAGATCAACATCAACTCCATCAACAACTTCAGCGACCACTACGGCGACTTCGACACAAGCAGTCATGAAGAGCGTCTCCGATGACACGTATGCGACACCAAGAAAGAAGTGAACTCGCTAGCCAATTAAACACGAGGCTGACCCAAGTACGTAGTTTTTGTAGAAAAGGACGTCACGAAGGAACTCTTCAATGCCGCCACTCAGGACTGCATCTATTGCGAGGACAACTGCAACCAAACCGCATGCGATGGCGAAAAGGATTGGTGCCATTTTCTGGCCTCAGACACTTCAAACAATGAGCAGTCATTTCAGAAAACACGTATCTACAAGCATCAGAAACGAGGAAATTCACACGCCAACGATACCTCTCAGTTTGAAGAGCAACCACTGTTCCTGCTACTTCAAGGCGCTTGAACTGTGCGCACTTGCATCAGGAGGCAAACGTGGACTACGATTGGTATTCACGAGCTACGGCGCATGCAGACGTCGTCCGGAACACAAGTCAGGCTCGTCCACCAGAGCTATGCGAGAAGTTACCGGACAGCTACACTTTTCTATGAAGTTGCCAAAGGTTACAGAGTCATCTTGCGACATTGGACTAACTGCTCATTCTTAATTCATCCGCCCCTGCACCTACGACTCTCTCGAGGAGAGAGGGAAGCGTGTAACAAACCAAACAAGGACAATGCGGTGCATTAGTGGGGAAGGAAGACGACGAAGAATAAAGGCAGTGTTCGGGCGACCATGGTTGTCTCCGTCCGCAACCTCCTGCTCACGTCACATATTTATATTTATTAGGAAGGTTGCCCCCACTGCCACAGGCTTATGGCACCCTGAAAAGTACTCTATTTTCATGCGTCCGCATGGGTTCGGCGGGGGGGGGGGGTCGAAATTGCAACAACAGCTGTATTGGGGGATGCACCAGCACTTACTTTACAGCCACACAGTGGAGACAAAGATTTATGGCTTCCCAATGGGGCATTGGGAGATGAAGTGCCACGAAGTTTGGCCACAACTGGTTTGCGGGCAATAATAAGTCAGCTTCTTCTTTACATTTTCAAACTGATATTTCCAAGTGAGCTTCTAGTTGTTCGATGAAACTGTCAAATTTCAGTGTGTTTATGGTTGTGATAGTATCCTTTAATGAAAGCAGCATAGCTAATGAAGCAATTGCAGCTGCATTGCTTGAATGTAGATTTAATCAATGCAGCTGGATCGGGGTGGGAATGACATTGAGCATTGCCACCCCTGACCGTCATTTCTAGCACAAAATTTGTAAGCATTAAATTTTATGCTACGTTTTCTGGTATCTCATATTCAATTCGATATTTGGCTTTTTTTTTTATTTGGTTCAGTACTTGATTCGAAACGTACTATTCGGGATTCGCACACAGGTGCTTTTTTGAATTTTAAAAAATTTGAAATATTGTTTCATTATCAAAATTTCATTATAAAAAAGTGACTTGCAGTGTGTGAAAAAGAAAATTCAATTGAGATGTGGCCAGTTAAGAATACTTGAAAGCTAACTAATTGATTTGTTGATTGGTGGGATTTAATCTTTGAAAGCAACACTAGAGCTATCGCCTCTTTTGAAATTGGGCCACTACGGCTGGCAATTGAATAAGCTGTACAATGGCTCATTGCACTGGCTGCTGTATGCAAGTGGGTTGCCTTCCATTTTTCTTTTCCTTTTTTTTTTTGGTGCAGTCAATAACAATGAAAATTGAGCTAAACATCGGTTCATGTGTTGTCATTGCAGAAGCAAGTGGTGGGCCGCTCCGTGTGTGCCGAGACCACATCACAGCCCAGGAAGCTTGAAGAAGAGGATAGGACGCTGGTGGCTGACTACTGTGAGGAGCTTTATGCATGATCTCTTTCTCTCTAGAGAGTGTTTCTCTTGTGCCAGAATATGAAAATACAGTGGAATCTCGATGATACGAATCTCACGGGGTCACCAAAAATATTCGTATTAGCCGAAATTCGTATCATCGAAACACAATTAAAAGTAGCTAAATTAAGGGGGGACGCAAGGATCAGATCGTGAAAATCGCGAGAAAAATCTATTTTTGAAAACCACACGTTTGGGTATCTGCAACGCCTAATCTACGCTGCATCAAAATGTTTTGGCTGAAAACGCACTAAAAGTGCCCGAAAAACTTTAATGTGTCAGTGTGCAGGGCGAGAAAACGGCTTTAAATCGCGCAAAATCACCACAGTTCACAGATCCATATCTCGTATTTCCCGCCAACGAGCGCCGCCATCTTGGTATCGTTCGAAAGCTCAAAGTTTCGCCGTTCCACTTCTCAATTTGACCATCGTCGCCATCTTGTAACAAACGCACAAACACAAAAGAAGCGTGGGTCTGTGATAGGTAGTCACACAGGCCCTCCGATGAAAGCGGGCTCCGATTGGCTGCCGTGCTGAAAGGCGTCTCTCCATTGGTTGCTGCTGTGGAAGGGGCAAGATGGCAACCGCAGTTGTCTGCTTCGTAAACCCCGCCGGCGTCTTCACTTGGCACACAGAATTCGGATTACTGAGAACTCCCAGGTTAGTGATGGATCGTCGCTCGTTGGCAAATAAACTTTGGACGAAGCACGCCTTCGGAATACGGAAGTGCTCCTACGGCAAGAAAAATACGGCGATTAGCGGGAGAAGCGGAGGAGCACCCGACTGAACGAGCGCAACCTTGCACCGTGGATTACGTGCCGCGCTATCTTGCACCGTGTGACTCCAGCAGCGAAACCGACAATCGCCCTGTGCCATCGGCACCAATAACGCAGCCCGACGGAAGACGCGCCAACGGAGGCTCCCGCGCCTCGGCGTACGGCTGCGCGAATCAGCTAAGATCGTATCTCGGCAGACATAGCTCGCTGCGACTAGGCAAAATGACACAAACACAAAGAACGCGGCCCGAAGCATGGCAGCCACTCTGTCCGATGGCACTCAGAAAAGGAGGAAAAGCACAAAAGCAACAAAAGCGCCACCGCTTCAAACTCTTCGCACCCAGTCGCGGCCTCCGCACCAAAAGGGAAAGGGAGAAAGCGCGTGACTACGCGCTGTTATTTTTCGTGGCCGTCGGTGAGGCGGCGTTTATTTGTATCAACCGACGCGGGTCGAAAATCGATTCATAACAACCGTTTTCTAGCACGTTGCAAAGTAATAGGGCTCGGCCGGGACCGCAGGAAAATTCGTATCATCCGGAAATTTGTATTAGCCATGATCGTATCATCGAGATTCCACTGTATCATGTTTGCCATCGCTTCGAGCAAGTCAGATTTGCATTTCGCCTGATTACATAATTGGGTTATTATAGTTAGTCAACTTCATTAAATATAATATTCAGAGCAAAAGTGTCAATGAGAAAATTGTACACAATCCTGAAAAATTCCCAATCCAGCTTTCTGTTGCTCACAAAAGCTTTCTTCCAAGCCAGAAAGAAGTCCGCAAAAGCCTGTTAAAAGTGACACATGACTGGTTGCATGGCATTTCAAATGCGTGAGCATTTTTATGGTTACCCAATGAGAAAAGTGTCCGTGCGTTCGTCCGTGCGTTCAGCCAGCAGCAATGTTTTTTGCCAGCTGTGGAAGACGACGACGAACGCGCGAGCACTGGCACGAGCGCGTCTCTGTGATCGTGCGACGTGTGCAATCAGGCTCGCACTAGGCACACCTTTAGTAAGCCAGAACTGTGGAGTGGCCGTGGCTTCAGATCGGAACGTCATCAGCGCACCTGGCGCCCACCACAAGCAACATCAGTTCACAATGTGCCGCCTTCTGCCCGCTGCGCTGTCACATTTACAGTGATGGCGCCAAGATGACCGCAGCCGCTGAGCAGTGCTAGGATTACCAGCAGTCGCGTCGTTACTATGAAATGCTTACGCATCATCCAGGTAACTCCCGAGGAGATTCTACGTAAATTTCTTTCGTGTTTCGCGGACTTTCTTTCAGGCTTGGAAAAAGTCTTTTTTTTTTTATATTTAAAAGTACTTCATCATTTCTTTGCAAATTCAAATAGTGTGTAGTATTCGGTTCGTATTTGAAACTTTGGATATTCACTCTCCCAAAAATTTACTCGTCATTTCACACCAAATAGGCCGAAATCTGCCAGTGCACAACAACGCTCGTAACTTATTTGATGCAGTGGTTCAAGACTCCAGTAAATGTCGGATAGCTGGCAGTGCGCCTAACCAGCTGCGCTGCCAAATCAGCAGCCATGGCCACACTCTACCGTCGCCCACGTTACCGCTGCAATCTACTAATGCTGTGCCTACTCCTGCACTCTCATTAGTAGAACAGGTTATTGACCAATCTAAAAAAAAATGAAGCTTTACATTTCGAGATCAGCACAGATTCCTTGTTCAAAATGAGCTGGAGGGTTCTGGAGGTGTCCACCTAGCAGACTGTCCATTTCAGCCGTTGCTGATTGGTTGGAGCAGTACCGCCTCATACCGATCGTCATTTACTCAGATGGAGCTATGTTGCCATTTCGCCACAGGATCAGCAATTCTACGTGACACATGATAAGACTACTAGAGAATTAAATAGATTGTAGCATAATACAACCTCTGCTCTTACGTTCTCCACAATTGCTCGACTCATCAGCATTTTGGTTGGCACACTGCTGGAAGCGCATGATAAATTTACGAATTTCTTGCAGCACTCTCTGCTGAACACAGTTGTAAAAGACACTTTTCGTGTGGTTTTGTAGGTGCCTGCTGACACTCGGAAACAAGTGTTGTATTGTTGTATGAAATCATGTTTACAGTGCTTCGCTAGCAAGGTCACAAAAACACAGATAAGAGATGTTGCGCAGCAATTTTTTGCATGCACGATGACAGGGAAAATGGATTAGCGTTCACAGCTGCAATAGAGAAAGTGCTCGTCTTGCTGACAGACGCTGCAGAAAACAATCTCTCGCAGTCCTTTGACAGTATGTTGCAGGCTTTGGCATCAGCTTCAGCTTACCCAGTTGTAACTCACCACTGCCGCCCTCCTCCCCACCCACTCCCCCATTGTCGTTTTCTTTGCTCTAGAGCAGAATGTACTATGCACTTAATAGCCTGTGTCGTGGTCCTCTTTCTGATATGTTTGTTTCCTCCCTTCCCTGGTGAATGGCAACATACAGCTCTACCTTCTGGCTTGGCAATGATGGGCGACGACGTTGCCGAGAGCAGTGAGGTGAGTCTCGTGAGCCAAACATAATGGCACAGGAAAGCGAGGTGGGACCCCCTTGATGTACGTGCAGGTCAAGTCGGTGCAGACTGAGCCCCACCACGCGTACAAGGTGGAGGTGGTCACCATGACGTGCCCGGTGATCCAGCACACACTCACGGTCACCAGCACCAACCTGCTGACGGGCGAGACCACCGTGACCGAGGAGTCCACTGGCGCCGAGGTGGTACAGGTCCAGTGGAACCCCGACCAGATCAACATCACCACGCCCGACACCAGCCTCAACTCATCAACGGCTGCTGCCGGCGTGCCTGATGTTTCGCCAGCCACGGCGCCACCAGCACCAGTGCACGACTAGTTCGCACATGCGCCTGTTGCCTTGTGTTTGCAATTAAAACTGCCGTTTCAGTGCCTTTGAAAAAAAGTTTGTCTTCTTTAACACATTATGTGTTCCCTGATTGAAAGAGACAGATATGTCTTGGAAGATGACATGATTAACAATGGGCAAAGAAGGAAGCTATGAGCCTACACCCAATACAGTGTAGACCGTTTATAACGTAAGTCGCCGGAGTCACGAATATCCACACTATAAGTGGTACCTCACTATAACCAAAACAACTATTTTATTGCGATAATGAACACTCCAGGCGCATTTCTGCCATCTCTGTCACCGTGCTCTAGGTTCCGTATTCGCTTACTAAATAAATTAACAAGCACGGTGTCACACGCGCGCAAGCAAACATGAACATACCTCGCTCGTTGACCGCGGAAACGAACTGTCAAAACGCTCGAGTGACGAAGAGCGGCGGGCGAATTGACCTTCGTGCTATCATGCCTCTCGCTTCAACGCGACCTATAAGCGGCGAAAACACGGCCCGTGGCGGACTTTCCCCGTCGCAGATTGCTTTCAAGATAGGGCCAAGGCGATCGTATCGCCGAAGTGGATCGTTGCAGGCTTCGGTCCACTGAAACCGTTCCGCATTGCTTTGCTGGCGAAAATCCTCTCCTTCTGTTTGCACCAGTCCCGAACGCAAGTTTTGGATTCTCCAAATGCCCGTGATGCGGCCTGATTTCCGTCCGTCTCTGCACACATGATCACTTTCCTTTTAAATGCGGCATCATGATGAACTCGGTACTTCATGCTGATAGAGCAGACGCAGAGAACGTGAAGATAGACGGTAGACTATTGCCTAAGCACGTGTACTGCAGCACATGGAGGAAGCTACGGTAGCTAGGCTCGACGGCACATGCAAGGCAGCCATTTTTAAATGTGGTAATGCCAGATTTGGGGTCGTACTCTATTCTAACGCGCACATAATTTTTGGACCCGTTTTATCGGAAAAGAAGTGTGTGCATTAGATTTGAGTAAATACGGTATTTGTGGCTTGAGGGGAGCGTTTGCCGTCTAGGTTGACTGCTGAACTTCCAGGCAGCCGCACTGTAACCGGTATTTCGTGTCCTGCAACTGCACTATAAGCAATACGCGTATACATAGAGTGATATGGGAAAATTAACAGGAGTCTGAAAAGACCGTATTATATCCGGTCCTGCACTATAAGCGGTTACGTTATAAGTGATCTATACTGTATTTACTTTTGATGAGAGATTTTACCTTGTCAAAAGGCTTTTAGGTATTGTTTTAGATATTGTTAAATATTTTAGATATTGCTTTTAATTGTTTTAAAAAGTAACATTGGCCATGCTAGTGATTTTACCTTTGACGAGTGTATTAACATTTTAGCTGCTTTTCGGTGAGATGGGAAGGGCATGCTCTCTACACATGAAATCGTTTCTCATGGTGCTCTTCAGTTTAGATATTTGTTTTATCTTTTGACGATAACCATGTTTGTTGACAGTGCAGCCCACGTGCTCATAAAAACCTACCGTATGATTCTGCGCACTCCAAGTTAAAAACAGTATGTTGAATCAAAAAAAAATACTAGTTCGGTTCGGCTTCAACGTGCCCAGATTTTGTTCCAGTTCAGGGAAATGCAATTTTATAAGGGTTAGCAAACTGGTTTGCCGCAGTAGACTGCATCTTTCCCTATGGTGGCGACACGCTGCACAGTGTTGTGGACTTGTCCGCATGGCGCATGCACAGGTTTCGTTAGGAAGTGGAAGGCTCCCTGGCCATTAACTACAGTTTATAGGGGTGTTCGACTAGTGTAATTTTCTAATCAAATATCAATATTCGAGAAAAACTTGGAGGACACTTAAGCTTCATCTTTAAGAGTGTAATGGGACAGCATTCAGAGATCCCTGACTGCTTCTCACGCTTCCCGGCAACTGAAGCTTATGTAACTGTAATGTTTAGCGGGAAATGCTGGTGGCGAACGCTATGCACGAAGGCAAGCTTTCTGTTTTTTTTTTTTTTTCTTTCGCGGGCACCACGAATACGAGCACCCTCTAAATGGTGTTGCAAGGAACCAAGCGAGGTGCGCCGCTCCCACTAAGACATACCTCAAACCGCAGCTTGAAAAGCGGTTTTTGTGTAACAGAATGTGTAACAGACGTGAGAGTTTCTATGTAACAGAATGAAGTTTTTTCGTATATTCAAATTACGCTATCATGTCTAGGTTGTGCAAGTCGTACTTTACGAATTTCTAATGCATTTTACTTTGAGAAATTAAATTAGTTCAGTAACGCCTCTGCACCATGCGGGGGGCATGCATGGTTCGGGATGATTTTTCTCTAATGGACAATGCTGCCGACACCGAATTTTATGTGACATTTTATTGCGTTAAAATGATTGTCAAATTAGAATAAAATACTCACAATTTCTAAAAAAAATAATGAAATTAAAAGTTCTGTGGAGTCTGTTCGGCAACAAAAGGCTTGTTTACATTTGATACATGTACCCCAGATACCCCAGATACAGTATGATCACATCTGGTGCATGATGACAATAAAAGTAATGAAAAACAGGACGGGCACATCCAAGTTGCATTTAGTAGAGTGCGGTGCTCGTTGAAAGAGCTAAGGGCAATACTACAGCTCCGCTCATTGTTTTGAAGGAATCCAAACATTTTGACATTGGTCGAATAATAAATTGCCACAGCTCCGCTCATTGTTTTGAAGGAATCCAAACATTTTGACATAGGTCAAATAATAAATTGCCTTGTCTAAATGGAGAGAGTGAATTCATAGGCTACCCAAGACGAGACATGCTTACTCGACAGCTGGTAACTATTGTGCATAAGTGACCTCCTCTGTGCGTTTGCTCAGGAACTGAATCGTCTGCGCAACAATTGTGGTGCTGCTAAACCAGAATGATTCTGACGAGTCTCCATTTGCATCAGTCTTTTTTCTCTGTAGACTGCAAGAACTGTTGTTGTCCATTCCAGTATTCTAATGAAACTATAACAATTGGCCTTGAAGATGCAGCGTAGATCCTGGCATTCAGATGCCGACAAGGCACACAGCGGCCACGCGGTTCTCTTCCTAGCCACCACACCAACTGTCCAACCACCGTACTCCCTTTATACATAGCAGTCAACACTGCAAAAGGTTTGCAAGAGGTGTAATCACACAAGTCTTGCTTCATGCGTTTAACATTGCAGCTGTTCATTTGCAAAGTTCTTTACAAAACTACGACTTCATACGGGTTGGGGTGTTCTTTAAAACTTTTCTGATCAGTAATACAATTTTTAAAAAATTTACTCGTGCAATTTCTGAGCTAGAATACTCTGAGGCGTACATTATTTGCACAAGAAATAAAAATAAATATTTGAGTAATTCACAAATACTTGCTAAATAACTTTGAAACTAATTACTTTACGGCACATATCGCAATTTACAAATTCTAGAAGGCGACTTCGAAAGCCATATGCACTTTGAAAGAAGTCTGAAGACACCAGTTTTGAGGTATGTGTCCTTAAAGTTTGCAATGAAATGCATTGGTGTTCCAGAAATTTGGCCTCCAATGCATAAAAAAAGGCTTTTTGTTAAAAATATGTGCACAGAAATTTGGAACGATCACCAGTTTTGAGATAAGTGCAGTCAAACTTGGGGTAAATAAGCATTGTTGTTCAAGAGGACTTGCCTTGTCAAATCATTGGCTTCAATTTGTGTATCCTAATATGTGCGCTAAAGTATAATTATTAAAAAGTTGATTGCTGAAGTTTCGTTCATTAGTCAATTTTAAAGCTTCAGCCTCCAAGTATTAGCTCAATAAACAGATTTGAGCTGTGTCACAGACAATTTATAAAAATTCTGTTAATGTTATAAGTAAAACACCCAGTATATTAAGTACAAAATGTGAACATATGTCATGTGTTATTTGTACACATTTGTACTTCCGGTGTGAGACATGTTTTGGTCTGTAGCGAGTGTGTTGCACTGTGGCCGCAGGCCGTAGATATGTGTTGCTCTGCTCGTTCTGTGTTGACATCTGCGACGCCTTCTATGTGATAATTGTCGTACAGTATTTTAGCAGCATTGCATGATGCGTGTCTTTCTTATACGACATTAACTTTTGTGGTCACGAATGCCTGCTACGTGTGAAATGGCATACCATACAGCATCAGAAGTTCTCACACTCCAAGAAAGCCTTGCCATGACAAAGCCAAATGTCGAAACGTTGACTCCAAACCGAGGCTTCTTTTGGTCACCTGCTGTTATCGATTGGGCGTATTGTGGTATGGGCTGCATATGGCAGCATTGTGGCTAGTGGCAGTTAACGAGACTGCATGTCCACAGCATGTCCACATCATATCCCGACATTAAGTGACCACTTTGGAGACGGAACATCTGCTGGAGGTTGACATTCAATGGAAGATTGTTGTTGCGTTGTGAAGGCATCCAAGGTGGACAACTTGCTCATGCACTTGGACTCCATAGAGTCGGCTTTGCATTTTACAGTGGAATGCAAAAATTCTAGTTCTCTCCCTTTCTTAGATGTCCTCGTGAAAAAGAGAGCGAGTGAACCTGTAAGTCTCTGTATTCAGGAAACCGACACATACAGGACAATATCTTCACTTTATTTTGAACCATCCCACCTGCCACAAGCTTTCTGTAGTCCAAAGCCTCGTCAAGAGAGCCAAAACAATTTGCTCGCCCCCCTCCACCAACAGAACAAAGAACACAGTAATCCGTGACCCTAAGAGAAATTTTTATATAAGGGCATTCATTCACCGCACTATCTGCCGATGGAACAAAAATGAAAGGAAGGCGGCAGCTGTCAACCCACCCTGACAGCGGCGCCGTGTCTTGATACTTTTCGTTTGAGCATTCAGCAAGAGATTACCCTGTGTGCTGTGAGGGGGTAGAGCTTGATGTCACTCACAGGCCTCCCTCTATGTTTGGAAGCCTCCCCCCTCGGCTAAAACACCACCGTCCTGTCGAAAAAGTGCAGGGCACTGTGCACAAGATTACTTGCACTGAATGCCCTGCATGGTATATTGGCAAGCCTAAAAAAATGTCGCACTTTCGCCCGAAAGGCGAAGCATCGATTGCAATAGCAAATTAGTAGAGAGCTATTCGGAGTAGGGATAGTAGTTCTATCGGCTGCATAAACTTAAACCCATTGGCTTGCTAACTGAATGAACAATCGTGGTGTCAGCGCGCACAAGCAAACATGAATAGATCACACTGAATGACCGCAGCTAACGACTGTCAAAACGCTGGCAGCAAGCGCAGGTTCATGCGGTCTATCGCTTCAACGGAAACTGAGCGCGAATGCACAGCGCATACAAAGGTCAGAGCCGTGTGGAGATAAGAGACGTGCGGGCGACCTGCACCGCCGGGCAGAGGAGAAGTTGTTGGCAGAGGAGAAGCTGCCCCTCCTCCTCCCTCCCTCTTCCTGTTTCTTGCTTTCGCGTGGGAGATTGAGTGGCAAGATATGCCTTTGGTGCCGGAGCACAGCGTCGCCCCGCCTCCCTCCCTCCCACACCCCCATGGCCTTTCGGGCGACGGTCGCGTTTGCTTTCCGCCGTGCGTTCGCTCTCCGTGATAGCGCACGGGGGAGTTCGCCCTCCGTGATAGCGCGCGTATTGCCCTTGGAATCTATACGGAACCTCACGGCGACGCCGACGGCAGAAATCCGGTTGAAGTGTCCATATAATTGCTATCGGAATAAAGCATCCCCTGAAATAATATGTCAACACAAGAATGACCTTCGCCACATAAACTGCGAATGCAGTGCTGTGGCAGAACAGTGCAAGCTTTTTGACCACTAGATTAGCCCCGATGGTACCATCCTCTTGCAGAGAGAACAATCACCGGCGGTGGCTTCTTTTGGAATGCTGGCATATCCAAAATAGAAAACATCACTCATTCGCTCGGAAAACTTCCCACCATTTACTACCAAAACACTAAAAAAACATATACAGGGTGCGTCCAAGCTAAATGTAACGAAAGTTTTAAAAACGAACTCGGCAGAAACGATGAAGTGGGCAGAAACGAACTGGCTTTGCGGACAGCGCGACCTAGTCTGCGGTATTTTTTTACTTCACAAAATCAATTAGTATAAATTGCCAAACTTTTTGGCTTCAGCAAGAAGCTGTCAATATGAAAGTTGTAGATCACATTTAAAGGTAGCCGATTGAAGTGTTTGCAACTAAGTACCATTGATCTTGGTCTTGCCCTTAAAGAAAGCCCGCGAAATATAAAAACCCCGTGATAGCGCCACTATTTCAGCACCCCCAGACAAGTGGGGTGCACAGAGCGAGCAGCGGCGATGGAGGTGTGTTGCGCGTTGATGTGATGTATCATAAAGATATAAGCTCCACTTGTGGAATGAAGCCGGAGCACACAAGGCAAAAAAAAAAATTATAAATGGTTCGGGCTTGAGTAATTGTTGACCACATAACTGTTTAATCAGCAAGGAAAATGAAATTGTCATGTTGTTCTATTCGTTCGTGATCACATCTTACTAGCGAGAGTTGCTGGCACGTATCTTGGGCCACCGGAAACGCCAAGCGCGTCCCGGATAGCGCTGCTGAGATAAGCGGGTTTCTTTTCTTGATTAGTCATCTGGGAGCACTGAAATAGTGGCGCTATAACGCACTTGTTTTTGTATTTCGCAGGCTTTCTTTAAAGGCAAGTACAAGAAGCTCCATCAATGCTAACTGGTTGCAAACACTTCAGTCGACCATTTTTAAATGTGATCTACAACTTTTGCATTGGCACTTTCTTAGTGAAGCCAATATTTAAAAAGTTAGGTAATCAGTTGTACTAATTGACTTTGCAAAACGGGGAAAAAAATACCGCAGACTAGGCCGGGCGATTCTCAACACCACCGAGTTGGTTCCAGCCCTCTAGCACACACCGTCATTTTTTAAGCATTGGTTACCTTTAGCTGGGTCACCCTGTATAAGAACTGCTACTCCTCACCCCTGAAGGAGGAGCCAGTCGAGCTCAGAAACGTCGGGATTTCAAAATAAATTTTGGTTGGAGTTTCATTATTATTTAATTTATTGATTGATGCATCACTTGTCGATAAGGTAACTACAAACGACTGGTCCCGACAAAAAATTGTGCCACTTATTCAAGAAAAACTAAAATGCACTGAAGGCAGGCAAAATCGACAGTTATCTTTGGCTAGATTGCTGCCTTGCGCACTTTTTTGATATTTCACAATGGCAAAGGTCAAACAACAGTGTTTCTTATCTGATACGGTTGAAGAACTATATATGCACAATCCTGCTAGGTGAGTGGTTGCACATCTTTCTGGCAGACCTTGTGGCATATAAGGCATTTTAATTACCTAGCACTAACCATTCCATGGGGAAGAAATGAAGAAACAAACCTGCTGGGAAGAAATGTTCACTTGCTGAAAAATTAAGCACCATATTTATTAGAAAAACGTCACACATGTGCTATATTCATCCTGCCGGATTGTTCAATGAATGTTTACATGTTAAAGTCACAGGCTGGATATGAGCCATACCTGGAAGGCTCTGAGCAGGCTTGACCTTCACTGAGCATGGTCAGTGGCATGTATGAATTACTTGAAGGAACTTCCTGTAGAAATGCCTTGAAACAAGAAGAGCCCCATGCAAACACTGCCATTTCCTGGGAGCCAGACCAAAAAGTTAGGAGAAAAGAGGCGCTTCAAATGAACGAAGGTGTCCGCTTTCAAACAACATTGTGAAAGTTGAATACTTGAGATCCTTAGCCTAAATAAATCGATACAATGGATAGTTGGGCTAGCAGGTGCTTCTACCATGCCCAAGAAAAGTGAAACTGACGGTGACACATGTTGCGAAGTCTTCTCAGTCTAGTGCACAATGACCTAAACAGCATTTCCTCATGTGAGAGGCCGATGAACGCCTCGGCCATCCACAGTCAGTTTCAGCCATAGAAGTTGCCGTGCAGTCGTGATACACTAGCCTCCGCACAGAGGGATGTGATGATTCTTCAGACGGGACAGATGCCAGTAGTAAGATGGCTTCTGTCTGTGCATACGCGTACTCGTTCAGGGTACACGTGCTGGCGTCGGAAAGGTCTGAGGGGCGGGAGGTGCTGCCCCCAGGGGGGGCTTCAGTGCAGATGCCATGCCAGATGGTCCAGCCATCGATGTCGATGGCTTGGCTTCATCGTGGCACTTGACTGTCAGTGACACCTGGACAGAGGAAAGGGGGCGATCATTTAGTAACCAGTTGCTAAGGCCGCCTACTCCAAGAGACAATAAAAAGGAATACAGTAGACTGGTTCAACTCCACTTATTTTGATTGTTATTCACTTAATTCGGTCTTGGCCAATGCCCATACATATCTACGGGGCAAAGATTTTTTTTTACTCATGAAATAGACCGACGGAAGACACATGAACATCCGTTAACTCGAACTCAGATATGTCGAAATATTGGTCAACTTTTTCCACACCGCGGTGTCAACCCTATCTGTTTTTCACCCTTTATCTCAAAAAGATTCACTCTTTATTTCACCCAGATATTACGAAATTTATACAGCAAAAAACACCAGGAAGAAGTCACTACCCTAAGGTTTCCATACTTTGTGTGCAGCTGCGTTATCACCAAAAAGTGAAAACAGAATTTTCCGGCCACGACAACTTCCAATTAACGACTTCAACAAATTTTGACACGTGCCTTGTGGTTGCCTTGTGGTTGCGTCGGGTTGTGCACTATTTCGCACAAGAAGCCCCAACATGGCCTCCGGTGAAGCGTGCCTCTGCACCTTGCGCCGAGCCGACCAACACAGAAGGAGCAACCAGCGCCCAACCATGTTTTGCCCCACAAACAAGGGGCGGGGGCAAATTCAAGATTGCCTTACAAAATGCCTCATGATATTCTTTAGTGCTTTTTACTGCACATTACATGCATATTATCCCAAGCCTTTCTGTAGTGCCTTTGGACCCTGAAAGTATGTTTATAAGTGAATCGGTAATTAAATTCAAGAGCAAGGCAGGAACACTCGCCTGTGGGCCGGTCTTCCACAGGGTGTGCTGGGCGTCGAGCACGGCTGTGTCGATGGTGACCGTGTGCAGGCCCTGTCCCGCGAGCGCAACCAGGAACTGGGCCTGGAAGTAGTCGTTGTGCGGCTGCACCACCTCGCTCAGCTGCACAACGTCGCCGCCACCTCCCGCCGAGCTCTGCGCAGAGGAAACAGAATCGGTCAGCTCGCACATGCTGACCGGTGGCCACGTGCCCAGCAAACCAGTTCTCTCTTCTTTTTTAGTTGCCTTTAGTTTATTGCAAAAGCAAATATATGGACACTCCAGGCAAATTGCCGCCATTGTTGTCGGCATTGGTGTCGCTGTGATGTTCTGTGGTAAGACCAAGTGTGATAACGTGGCCGTGCGCCGTATGCTGTGGGTGCGAGTGAAAGCGTGTAAATGAAAGCGTGTGAGGGTTACTGAGAAGGGTGGTGGCTCAACCTTGCATGTGCGAGGGAAGAAGGCGGGGAGGAAGCGTGCAGTCTTAGATCATGCGCAAATTAGTAGGGGTTGGAGGGGGGGCTGCGTAGTGCACGGCTGATTGTGGCCATGCGGGCCCGATCTTGAAAGCAATCTGCAGTGGGTACAGTGTCTAGGCGCACTGAGCACTGATGGCTTTGCGTGCGCCGTGTTCTTGCCGCTCAGTTCGCGTTGAAGCGAGAGGCAGCACAAAGGGCAATTCGCTCGCTGCTGCTACTGCTCTTTCCTCGTGCCAGTGTTTTGACAGCGAGTGTCTGCGGTCATCGATTGAGATGTGTTCGTGCGGGTGACACCACGCATGTTAATTTAATTAGTAAGCTAATGTTTACCAGTTTATACGGCCAATAAAACTACTATTGTCACGTCGCAGAGCTGTCTACTATTTGCTATCGCAATCGATGCTTCGCCTTTCGGACGAAACTGCAACCTTTTTTTCGTTACTTCATTATTTTATTCCTCACCTGATTAACCTAACCTACTCATTTTTTTTTTCTTTTTTATTGTGGTACATAATATCAATATGAATGCTTTGTGTTTATTTACACTGAAACCATTTAACCTGAAACCTTAATTATAGCAAATACTGTAATACTATAACAAAGTGAATCACAAATGTGTCGCCACAACATCGCCATGTAATACAGTCACTTATATAGATACCGGTTTTAACAATATATCAGTTATAACAACGAGAATCTGCTGCACCGTCAACTTTTGTAAGTTTTCTATGGTAACCCACTTACTACAATGCACCCATCATCAGTAATAACGATGAAGTCTGGCTACTGGGTGTCCACGCCGAAGGTGAATGGAATCCGAAATCCTTGAAAAGAAAAAAATTCCAGCCGCTGCACGCCGTCGTGCGCTGTTTTCCAGCCTTCTCCGCATCGCCAGCCTCGCGCGCCTCTCTCCCTTAGCCCTTCCACCCCTCCGAACAGGAAGCTCTACACCGCGCCGCCCTCCGAAACACGAATGGACCACGCCAACTGCGCTTATAGCCGATATCGCGGGCGCCCGGGGTCTAGGCCGCTGCTCCCCGATTGCGCGCTGGCCCCTCATTCTGTGTAATTCTGCCAACGAATTAAGTCGCTCCGTGCTTGTCTTTCTTGGTTGAAGTCGTTCCGGGCTACGTGGTTTCTCAGCCTCGTTTGACTTGCCCCTGAAAGGATGGCTGATCCGCTCACTGATCATCGGCAATGCACGACGTTGCCGGTGAAAAGAAAGCGCACCGCTATAGATTTGGAGAAGAAGTGCTTTTAACCGATGAGGCTATCGTCTTGAATGTGCTTGCATCGGATAGCGACGGCAGCCATGACGCGGTAGGGCAGTCTGCCTCAACGTTGTCCTGACAGGAGGCCCTGCATATGATTCAGCCCCTCCCGAGGCTTCGTTTTGGCGAGGGACCTTCGCGAGAGAAGGATGTTGGCAAGCTTCACGTAAAGCAAGCAAAGCCGACAGACAAGGGGTTTTCTCGTGCAAGCCAGTGGAATCGGCATCACCCTTCTGCAGAGTGCGGGACCGGCGGCTACCAAGGCACTCCAGAGCCAGCCAGCGACGTCGCAAACGGTAGCTGCTGGGTGCAAACATGCCCAGCAGCTCCCGCTCCCGCGCTCTACACAAGGGTGACGCCGATTGTGCGTGGCGAGATGCTTGTGGCTATCTCACCCCAGCGTTTCTTCTGGATTTCTCAAGCTGAAAGGCTGCTTCGGCAACCTTCTCGCATTTTTTAAAAGACCCCTTTTGAGGCCACCAAAGATGCCTTGGCAGAGCTCGCATGTCACTTGCCGCCCGTCAGCCCGCTTTGTAGTTGTTATAGCAGTGTCATTCTGGGAACGCTGACAGTCGCGGCTTGTTAAACATGATTGGAAAGCGCAGGAAGCAGAGTTGAATAATTAAACGAGTCAACACAATCAGCAGCTGGATGGCGGAAGATGGTGGGAGGGGGCACTGACCTCCCTGCCATTATAGTTTTCTCACAACAGCTCTTCCATTCCCCTATTTTGATTTTTTTGCATGCAACCCAGTTGTAACAATTATCGGTTATAACAACGGAATTTTTGTGGCACTTGAATGTTGTAATAAGTGGGTTCGACTGTATAAATATATGCTTATCTAATATCAGATAAAATGAACATACTTTATTTTTCGTGTATACTGCCTATAAGCATACCTGCCAACCTGGGAACTTTACAATTATTCATCACTAATTACTAGGGGAGCGTGAACATTTGCACACCCCTACTAATTACTATTCACTTAAACTTCGCTTCGAACCAAAGAGCAATATTCGTAAAAGCCTAGTTGGCAGGTAGCACAAGAGCAGCTGACAGGGCTGAAAACAAAACACTTTCAGCCACATGATCCGGTATGAAGGCTAGCATACATTCAGTGTTGAGCACACTGCTTCAAAGGGCATTGCCATGTTTAATGATGGAGTATGGCAGACACCACATCACAGAGCCCGTTAAATTATGCACATTTATGCTGTGGAAATGCCACATTGAAAAAGTAGCTTCAATGGCTGTGGCTGCTGTGTCTGTCCATGCGTATGCTGGAACAGTTCCTGCTGAAAGTTTGAAGGACTTTCGCTAAATGCAGGAACCCACGATTACTTTGCCATGATTATTCAGATCTAATGCAGGCATTGCTAGGGTGAGCTTGATTCCATCACGCTAAATTTTTCGGTAGCAGTGACCAATTCCCAACTCAGTTTTTTTTCTTACGAGAGCGTTTTGCTGGCACAGATGGCAATTAACGACTGCGAGAAATTGCTAGTTGATGCAGCACATAGCAGCTGTGCCTACACAAATAAATGGTGTACACCTGGGACAGCGCCTTGATAATACAGACAACTGTAACTGGCAGCACTCAAGCAGCGCTGGTGGAGGTATAAACTGTAACGAAGCCACCACAGTAGCCTGATAACATGGTGCTCTACACCTAGCGTTCGTGCCGAAAATGCTGGTGATTTGTCTGCTTTTGAGTTAGTGCATATTCTGTCACCTATGAAGTACACCAGCCAAACAAAATCTGCATAAATGTGGAACATACATACGCAGTGAAGTTGTGTGATCCAGTGTTAGCATCAACAACGGGGTCACAGGTGCTGCATTTACACAACCATCCTTTGTTCCCAACTTAATGCCAAGATTGCTCTCATGTGTCTCACTGTTCTCCTCACACGTAGTCCTATCCTGTGTTCGGCACGATAACAACAGCATGCGCACTGCTACCATCTACAGACTATCCGTGCAACTGGTGCTCACCCATACCACTGCCCTCTCATCACACCAAGAATGCCATTATTAGAAGTATCTATACCGGAAACGCACTTTGGGGGAAAATGAGAAAAATCATCATCATCCTCCATCTGCCTATATGTCCATTGCAGGATGAAGGCCTCTGCCAGCGATCTCCAATTAAAGCTGCCTTGCGCTACCTGATTTCAAGTTACGCCTACATATTTCTTAACTTCATCGCACCACCTAATTCCCTGCTGTCTTCGACTGTGCTTCTCTTCCCTGGCATCCATTCTGTAACTGCAATGGTCTACCAGTTATCTGCCGTACACATTACACAGAATGCCCATCATCATTTTCCCCTCTTAATCTCAACTAGAATATCTTGTTCGCTCTCAAATCCACACTGCTGTCTTCCTATCTCTTCATGCTACACCTAAAATTTTTCGTTCCATCACTCGCTTCACAGTCGTTTAACTTCTTCTCAAGCTTCTTTGTTAACCTTCAAGTTTCTGCCTTGTATGTTATAGTAACGGTAGAATGCAATGATTTTACACTATTCATTTCAAGCACAGTGGTAAGCTGCTGGTCATGACCTGTTAATGCCTGCTGTATGCTGTCCAACCCCATCCTTATTCTTCGGTAAATTTCCTTGTCACTAGGGTTGGCAATATCAATGAACAATTAATCGATTAAAAGTATCCTGCAATACGATTAATCTTCACTGATGTCTACCTTTCACTTAATCGATTAGACATGACCGATTAATCGTTTAGATTCTAGAGTTTGACAGGAGTGGCGTGAAAATTTCGAAATCGTACTAGAATGGCAGAGCATGAAGCAGGTGTGGTAGAGCGACGATCGACCGTTAATCCTAGTCCCAAGTGATGCCGAGCCGTGTGCTTCCCCTCTCTTCACCCACACCGCACATGCCACCCGAAGCCGGAGGCTTGAAATGTCCTTGCAATTCAAGGCACACTATAGCGACCCAGGCATCGATCGTCGCGTCACTCCCAGTCCACTAAAGGCGTGGCACAGCATTCGTGACAGTTTGGAGCATGTATTTGACATAGGGATGGAGTTCCTGTCGATTCCAACAAATCTATCGCATCCGAGCATCTTTTCTCGCATGCTGGTTGTGTGGCCATTCAAAGAAGGTGTCGGCTTCACCCAAACATCCCAGCCAATTGACATTCTTTCGCCTTGTAGAAAAGAGCATGTTTCTTATAATGCTAAACCAGTAATTTTCTTTTCCCCTGCGCATACTGCAATTTCTTACATATTTTAGTTGGACTTCACTTTTCACTTTTTTCTTATTCCTTGTTTAACTGTGCTGTACAGGGATTCATTAGTGCCATGTGCTTTTTTTAATTCTAATAACATATATATTTAATAACATATCTTGCTTATCTTTTCAAAGGCCACTAGTGCCAACTCTATTTAGCCTTCAACAAATTAAAGATTATTCTTTATCAAACTTTATACACTTGTATTTCTAACTTGGTTCCACCTGACAAACTTTAAATTTTGGTCGTACAAAAGTAGATATAACTGCGTTTAACTTTTTCTAATGTGCCCAGCAAAAATTTTGATTAATCAATTAATCTATGAAAAATGCTGCATCGAAAGTGATTAAGTGATTAAAGGCTAAAACGATGAATGATTAATCGTTAATCGAAAAAAAGAAATTACTGACCATACCTACTTCTCAAGATCAGGGTTCTGTGTGAATAACTAACCTAGATAAATGTACTCTTGCACAGACTCTAAAGGCTGACTGCCAATCGTGAATTCTTGTTCTTTTCGGCAGGCTATTGACCATTACCTTTGTCTTCTGCATATTACGTAATCTTCAACCTCGCTCTTACACTTTCTCGGTTAAGGCTTTCAATCATTTGTTGCAATTCATCCCCAGTGTTGCTGAACAAGACAATGTCATCTGCGAACTGCACATTGCTCAGATAATCACCATTGATTCTCACTCCTACTCCTTGCCTTTTAAGCATGCAGTGAATAGCACTGGAGACATTGAGCCTCTTTGCCTGACCCCTTTCTTGATAGGTAGGCAATTTTCTGCTTTCCTTGTGGAGAATTTAGGTCGCTGTGGAGTCTCTGTAGGTATTTGCTATTGCGAAAAATATTAGTGCGCAGCCAACCTTGGTGTCCGATGCAGCGTTCTGGCTCCGGCCGGGTGGCGTTGTGGTGAGGGAGACAAGCACCTTGTGGACGGTGCGGGCGGGTGACCCCGGTGGTGACCGGTGCTGCACCACGCCCTCGACTCGCAGCGCCAGCTGTGCCTGCTGTGCCAGGAACAGGGGCTCACCCGTGCCTTTCTGCTGGGGAGACACTGCCAGCTGCGTGTAAGCACGGCACAGCGGGTCAAGGGACAATCACGTGACATGGCCGTACAGATATTCATGTAAAGCCATGCCAAGGCTTGGCACAAAGTTAAGTATGCAACGCACAGGTTGGGCTCTTTGATGCTCCACTGACTTAATGCAGTGCACAAATTGAACAAAAGTCTGCGTTGCTCGGCCCCTGTCCTTTGTTCAATTTGCGCGCTACAATAAGTCAATGGAGGTATGCAAGTACTGGTAAGACTTTGCCATAAAGCATGAAACCACAAGATGATGGCACCTCAGCAACGTATAACTAGACACCTAATGAATTGATTTATTGATTGCATATTAATGAAGACAAAGAAAATGGAGAGAAAGAAACACATGGTGGCAGAAGTGGAGAAGAGAAAGATGTGCAGTCATGGGAACTACAACTGCCTCCTGCGTTAAAGGCACCTGAACTGTTCCAAGGCCAAGCAATGGTAAAGAGATTTTGTTGTGAGTAAGGGGCAAGGCAGTGGAATGAATTCAGCAGTAACGAGTTTGGAAGATGAGCAGAAAAAGAGAGACGCGAGTTCCGTGGACTCGATGGCCCTGCTTTTTTGGTGCACATTCTGCACGGTCACACAGCCATGCACAGTAGAATGTGAGGTGCTGGGTAATCCAAGCATCGTCTAAGAATGTCGCCAGACTTTCATATACGTGAGCTCGACGTTTGGCTGTGCCTGTCGTGAAGGGGAGAGCTGCCGTCGTGTCAGGTCATGGCTTACAAGCTATGTTATCTCTTGGTGCAACAGAAATGAAATCCATAGAGCACAACAGCTTAACCCTTTGAAGGTTTTTGCCGTATCCGTACGGCGGCGGTTTTCTGTCCCGCAAGGTCTTTGCCGTACGGGTACGGTTTCGATCCTCCGTTTGAAATTTCGCGCCATAATGACGATGCATGCTCACCGGGAGGTGCTGCCACCTTTTAGGACTTACAAGAAGCGTTTGACATTTGTGCTACCTTCTTGCGGAGATAAACAGAACTGATTTCTAGTTTCAGCGCGTGCGTCGCCCAGACTGCGCCAACACCCCTTTCGCGGTTTCGGTTTCACCGCGTGATCGCAACGGAGGCGCGCGAAACGTGATTTCTCTCTGACGGCACTCTCTTGCAGGGGCGGCGGAAGTTGATTTCTATCTTGATTGACGCTGTCTTAGCATGTTTATCAGCGCCGCTCACGAGGTATTCTCGCTCTCTGCGGCAACGCGCTTACGCGGTTTCGGTTGCGCCGCGTGATCGCAACGGAGGTGCGACAAACGTGAGTTTTCTCTCTGTCGGCACTCTCTTGCAGGGGCGGCGGAAGTTGATTTCTATCTTGATTGGCGCTGTCTTAGCTTGTTTGTCAGCGCCGATCATGAGGTATTCTCGCTCTCTGCGGTAACGCGCTTACGCGGTTTCGGTTCCGCCGAATGATCGCAACGGAGGCACACGAAACGTGAGTTTTCTCTTTGTCGGCACTATCTTGCAGATGCGGCGGAAGCTATTTCTACCTTTATTGGCGCTGCTCTTAGCTTGTTTATCACCGCCGCTCACGAGGTATTCTTGCTCTCCTTGTTTACTGAGTTTCCGTGGAGTTCTTCAGATGCACGGCAAAGCGGCAATGTGGCCGAACGCACTGCCCGTTCTCTTGACACCGACAGTGCCAACACAATTCGTCGCCCCAAGAGGAGAACAGACACGCGTTTTTGGTGTGCAGACTGCGATAAGGTGCTGTGCGTAGAACCGTGTTTCAAGGAATACCACACTCTGAAATATTATTGAACATTTGGAGTTCTGAGCGATGCCGACATCAAAATACTGTCTCTAATTTTTTTTCACTATTTATTCCCGACTTTATACATTTTGTACATACAATATCCGCAATAAAGTAATTTTACCATCTGGGAAAGTTTTTTTCAAAATAATTCGACCTTCAAAGGGTTAATCACAGCCTTATGTGTGTACTATCGAAAACATGATCACTGTTACAGAATACTACCATGCTTTATGCAATGCAAAAATTACATGGTGAGATTTTAGTAATTAAATTGTATATTCTAGAAAAATTACCTTTGAATATTGAGTGAAATACTTAATGAGTCAAACCTCTATATAAAAACATGGGTATAACGAATTGGATATAAAGTACAGCATTGACATGAATCTAACGCACACTTTTTTCCAAAGGAATGGGTCCGAAATTTGTCTGTGCATGACAATCGAATTAACTGCCGTCGTGACTTTGGCAATAGCCTACCATCAGAGCTGCCAGATGCAGCATCAAGCTGACAGAGCACATTTTCGTGAAGGTTGCTGCGGGCATGGCTGTGGGTTCATTTTGTGCTCGACGGTCAATCACTTTCGGAGATTTTGCACGACTCCGCACAGGATGCATAGGTGCATATGGCTGACACAATTTCTGGCGATGTGCCAAGTTTGCTATATTCGCACAGTGCCAGCAATGATCTCGGCCGCATACTTCAACAAGTTCAATGCAGAGGCACGAAAAATCTCGTGAACATGATAGCAGTATCTCTAAACGTAATCGCTATAACATATACCGCACCCGAGTGCTTGGTATCTGTGGCCAACGAAGCGCAAATGGTGATGACGACACACCACTTTCGTGAAGGTAAAATCTGCATGTCTAGTTTCTTGTGAGTGCAAACGTGGGGAGCATGCTTTACATTTAAACAAATTAGATCGGGTGCATATTACATTCAAGTGCACCTTTTTTTCTTACTTTATATCTCGGAAAACTGGGGGCATGTTAGAATCGTGTATGTACAGTAAGTATAAAATTTGATTGGTCATGCTTCAATTCAATGGAGTACTCTTCTGCTGTAACAATACAAAAAATGTGGGACCAGACCCAGTATCAGTTATAGTAAAGGAAATTTTTTTTGCACATGCCTCAAGTATACATTCAATCAGCAGAATTGTCTAATACAGTCGCTGACTGACTGTTTGATGCCTAGTAGGTGTAGGACCCTCAGTCGCGATTGAACTAACCAATAAATTGAAATAACCAATCGAATTAATGAGTCTACTGTACCAAGATACACCAAACATATCTCTGTGGCTATTGACTGTACTAACATAAATGAATTATTCAACAGTTTAGAATAACGAATGAAACTGTGAAGATAATTTATTTTTACTAAAAATTTTGAATATTTGCACATCCCTTGTTGTGATATACAAGTGCCTGGAAATAGCTATTAACAACATTTATGCATAAAAGAGGTTAAAAAGTGATACGGAATTTACATTTGAACTTTTGCCATAGCAGATGCTGTGCAGTGCATACTTCGTGAAATTGCGCACAACTGATTTGGTGTGTGGCCCAAATTCACCTTCAGCTGAGCCTCTAGGTGCCCTCTCACGTACGCAGTGCTTCTAAGCTACAGAAGAAACAAGCGTCCACTCTGCTTACAATTATTTTTTTTTTCCAGAGTTTAGGAAAGCTTTGCATTCATTAGCATCCCAGCTACACCGCTTGCAATCCATTTAAACTGCGAGCCATGCTGGTTGTATAGCTTGATAAAGAAAATGCAGTACAAGGTATTTGAAAGAGCTTTTTTTTTTGGGGGGGGGGGGGGGGGGGGGTAACAACGTTCTTGCCTTGACAATGAAGGCGAGGGCCAGGATAAACAACTGCCTCACTGTGTGTTGCTTTTTAATGGTAGCACTATTTTTCTTCCTCATGCTTCTGCGCTATGAAATCTGCGGTGTCCATGCAGCACTGGTGGCCGATCACAAGGATGAGCTGTGCCAATTACTTCTCTGCCGGCATTTCACAGCAGAAGGATGCCTTGCACACCTTTTCCCCATAAAACTTCATGCAACATTCATAGGCAAATTTGTAAACTTTCCGAAAATTAAGGAGAGTTGGCAGCTATGCGCTCGTATTGTTTGTCACTTGTCTTCTGGCCTGTTTTATGCTGCCTGTAGCCACGGTTGTATTGCTTCAAAAAACTTGTGAATGGAAGCATGTGGTTGATGCCCAGTACCTTGATTGTGGTAGCCTGCAGGGCTTGGAAGAAGAAGCGTGGCAAGCACGGGGCCACCAGCACCAGCTCCTGGCTCAGCCGTTCCACCAGCTGCACCTGCTGCTCGTGCGACACAAAGAATGGAGACAGTCGTCCCTTTATGCCACTGAGCTTGCTAAGGAAAGCTAAGCTGTGTGTCCCAGAGGCACAAGTCAACAGAATAAGTGGATACTCATCCTTACTCACCCATATTCTTTAGAGCAGTGTACTCACTTGCATTCAACACTCTCACTCCTGCTCTTACTCGTGCACAGACATACTTGCGTACACTCACACACATTCACAGTTGCTTCTTTCTATTCACCCTCACCCGCCCATGTTCATACTAACATCTACTCAACCTCACCAGCACTTATATTCAAATCAATCAAATCAAATCTATCAAATCAAAATTTATTCCAACATACAACCGACGTTGAGGACCGTGGACAAAAAGCCAGCAAGGCATGACGTGGTCCATGGCCCCGTTTTAAAGGCAGCAACAAAACAACAAAGGATAAACACAGTTTAACACAAGAAAATACAGTTGAACCTGCTTATAACGAATCTCCATATAACGAGTTCCTGGATATAAGTTTTTCTATTCCCCACCGTTACTCCATAGAAGCACATGTATTTGAGACCTCCACGTAACGAAGCGGCAGCGGGAGACCCCTTCGAAATAACGAATTTTCTCCGCCGACAACCTAGAGATTTCGCCCCAAATTTTGTCATTTTTGTGCGAGCAGCAATCGGAAGCACCTTCTTCGCCACTACGGAATGCGAAGCGGCGGCGCGCTTGGCGCACTCGAATTCACGGGGACTGCAAGGCGAGAGCGAGCGCACGTGTGCGTGCATGCGAGCATGCGCGAGGCGGGCCTGCACCCCTCGACCCGGCGATCTTGCCGCCGCAGGCGTGACCTTTCCCCCTGCCTTCATTAAACCTGATCCAGCCACTTGCTGCAGTTGGCCTAGCCCGCCAAGCCGGCACTCTCCTTTTCCTGTTGATGTTGCCGAAGGAAAAAAAAAATGTGTTTTTTTTTTTCAACGCGCTGGCAGCGTCACTCTTTGGTTACTGCGCAAGTCTCTGCGCTTCACTTCACTAACATGACACTAGGTGACACTATAAGATGCTACGACGTAGGGTGCCTCGATGTCAGCGCCGCCTCCCGACGGAGTAGCGCGGATCGAGGCACCCTACTACGACGTGATCGTGTCGCTCGCTCTTCGTGTCCGATGCCTCGCGCTTGTGCGAAACGACACGTGTCCACGCATCCAGTAACTGGTGTGACATTCCAAGGATGAGTGCTTCGACGAAGAAATGCAAGATATTGACCTTGTCTGCAGTTCGCTTTGAAGATAAGCCTGCGTGGGCACACACTTTTTCCACATCGCAGATTGCTTTCAAGATACGGTGGCCGCCGCCGAAGTAAACGCTTCCCTTTCTCGCCTCCCCCACCGTGCCTAGCGCAGAAGCGCGCTCGCCTCCGCCCCTCCCCCTTCTCCCTCGCGCGCGGGAGATTGAGTCGGCTGACCCCCGCAAGCTTTCACTCGCACACACCGCATACGGCGCGCGGCGACGATGTTGCCGTGTTTGGACTTTACACGGAACCTCAAAGAGACGTTCACGGTGACGGCACAAATGCGCTTCACAGTAAAATGTGCTTCTGCGCGGTTACTACACCGACGGCGATAGCAAATTCGCACCTCCTACCGGCAGCTTCTCCGTGTTACCGGGAACTTATCTCTAAGGCCATGCTTTTGTGTGCGGCAATCGGCAACAGCTGTACAAGCAGGAAATACGTCATGGTGGCCATGTTGTAAGTTTACTATCGCTGGCGACTGTCGTCCGGCGTCGCAACTCGAGAATCGAACGTCT
Source organism: Dermacentor silvarum (assembly GCF_013339745.2). NCBI lineage: Eukaryota > Metazoa > Arthropoda > Arachnida > Ixodida > Ixodidae > Dermacentor > Dermacentor silvarum. The sequence continues at coordinate 159,593,649 of NC_051158.1, read as the reverse complement.
GCGCACATGAGATTTTGCCGATTTTGTGCCTATGCGTGTAGAACAAGAAAAATAGTACGCACTAACCGTTTGGTGGGCAATGAGCGACTACGGCTTAAGCGGTCAGCCAATACATGGGGTTCAATGGGGCTGGGTGGGGGAATCTTTGTGACTACGTTTAAACCACAAGTACGCATTAAGCGGGTACGTATTAACGAGGTTTGACTGTACTACCCTTACTTTGTATCCTTACTTCGTCTGCTAATTTGCTGTCGCAATCGATGCTTCGCCTTTCGGGCGAAACTGGGACTTTTTTTGTTCATCGCAACTTTAGTGTATTGGGAGTAAATCTTGAGCGAGAGTACATACGGTAAGCGTTTCTCTTTCGAATTTTGGTGCCGAACCTGCATATAATGAAATCCTCTTTATAACAAAGTTATTCGGGAATTTGTCAATTTCGTTATATCCAGGTTTAACTGTAGAAAAATAGAATGTCCACACTAACTGTGAAGCCATTACCAGGATTACCATGAGGAAGTAAAGCACATAACGTAAAGCATATGACATACATATTGAGTAATTTTTTTAGAAGTACAGCTAGTACTTACACAATTCATTACCAAAAAAAAAAAAAAAAACTGAACAACAGTCACAAAAAATGCAACACTATATACACAAGCTTTATACAAAAGCTTTATAAAAGCTTCTATGGGACACAATATATGTAATATTTTATACAGCTTCATATGCAGAAGGTCTTGACACGCATAGTACAAAGGGAAAACAAAAATAATTATTATACAAGAAATACACTGCATCAAAGAAAGAATGTTTGCATATGCACTTGTATTTATATACATGTTTATACTAGCACAAAAAATAAAGCATTATGTTATGTTTGCCTTGTTTAAATGGTAAGGAAGTCGAAAACGTAGCATTTGATAGGTATAATTTGTTCTACACCTCGGTAATGCCCACATTTCCAAGCTCCTTGTATTGACCGTTTTATGCTTTGGTACCAAGTTAGATATACGTTTTAAGGTGTTGTTGCTTTTTTTTAACACTGGTTGTATAGCTTCGTATTAACATATTTTCGTAAATGTTGGGCATAGATAGCAAATTCAGCTTTCCAAATAAACGTTTGTACCCGCATCCACTCAGACTTGCCAACTCACGTTCACACTACATCCCCTCAGACTCATCGTCACTGACTTTTATTGATACACTCGCATTAACCGGCAGCACTCATGCTTGTACATAGCCACGTCCGATCACAGCCTTCGTCACTCACTCACACTCTATCCCACGTCTGTGAAATCAGTGTGGAGAGAGTACGCTCACAAGTGAACACGCTGTCCTATGCGCAGAGTACACGACAGAGCATGGAGCGGCACGTCCTTGTGCTACAAGAATTAATGGTTCTATGTACAAAACCAACCATGGAGTCGTTGGCCCTGAAGATGCCACTACGCTACAAGAAAAGCTTGCACCCTTTTGGCACCCTTAATAATCATCATCTATCTCGAGTGTCTTTCTTTTCCTCAACCCCGTGAGCTCTGTACTTCCAGCTCACGAACGACATGCGCATCATCGGCGTGACATCCCGAGAGAAAAGTAGACAGCGCATAGTTTTTAAGAAAGGAAATGTAAGCCAGACGGGTGACGATTATAGTTCGGGGAGAAGATACACCCCAGAGGGTGTAGACTTTTTTTTTTCTAGAGTGCACAGAAAAGCCTCACCTGTGGTGTGAGGGTGTTCTGGTGGCGCAGGTCGCGCAGCCAGAGCAGCCCCCGGTGTGCCGCCTCGAGGAGCCGGTGCTCGCTGAGCGAGGTGGAGCCGGAGCTCGGCTGTTGCTCCATCCACATCAGGCTGCCACCTTCCTCGCTCGAGCTGAAGATGAAGAGCACAACGGCGGGCATCGAAACAATAAGCTGCACCACTACTATGGAATAATGAAATATTCAATCAATGTGAATACACCACTTCTTCTTTCTGAGGTTTTACGTGCCAAAACCAGTTCTGATTATGAGGCACGCCGTAGTGGAGGGCTCCGGATTAATTTTGACCACCTGGGATTCTTTAACGTGCGCTACAACGCAAGCACACGGCCGTATTTGCATTCCGCCTCCATCGAAATGCGGCCGCGGTGGCCGGGATTCGATCATGCGACCTCGTGCTCAGCAGCCCAACACCACAGCCATTGAGCAACCACGGCAGGTACAGCCGACTTCCGTTAATTATAACACGACGGTACCAATGAGTAAATTATTCGGTGGGTTGAATGAAAAAAGAAGCAGAAAACACACCAATACACATTGCTGATTCCTATGGCAAGTACATTTGGCCCGATTCTACCAAGTTCTTGAATCGAACGTATACCCCCACTTTTTATGGGTTCAAAGCAGAAAACAACACGTAAATATGACATTAGGATTAATGATGATGATATGTGGCGTTTGATGGTGCAAGGGCCAAGTGTGGCCAAAGAGCGCCAAGGCAGTAATGATGAGTGCTCAATGGACTAATGGTTCATGTGATGTGGCTCTATAGAGGCCTAAAACTCAGAGCTGTAAATTGCTTAAAATATATAGGAATTAAAAATATGACAGTGACTGACGTGGGGTATGCTATGAGTATGAGATGTGTAACGAGGTTGTGAGAGCATAAGATGTATTTAAAAAAATGAAATAGCACTAGAGCCTCACTGGGTCCCTTGAGTACAAGGGCCCAGAGGCATGTGCTATAAACAAGGGTTCACATCGCAACAGCGGCCTCTCGCAGGAGGCCGTGCTACGAATTTCTTGGACAGAATAGGTTGAGGGTATAGACGTCATTCAAGAAGGCTAAAACGGATTTCATTTCGAATAGTGGTTCTCTGCCTAGAAACAGTGCCAGGTGAAGCGGTATACACTGCCTATATGCTAAAGGGAAGTGTCTTTTCCTCTCGGTTTGTGTTTCGCGACGTTCCAGGAGGACATGCTGAACACTGAGGGTGTCCTCACATCTACTACACATTGGAGGTTCACCGCCAGTCAGCAAAAAACTATGTGTACCATAAGTGTGCCCTATTCTGAGACGAGAGAATAGGACATCACTTCGTCTTGAGTTGGCCAGTGATGGCCAGTACCCTAAATGTGGCTTAACCACGTGAAGCTTAAGGATTTCAGCGTCCCACTCATGTTGCCAGTAGGTTCGGAGATTGTTCCGCAAATATGGCTTCAGGTCTATAACTGGAACAGCTATGGACGTGTTGCAAGATTTTGTATCTAAGGAAGTTGCCATTTGGTCTGCTAGCACGCTACCTTCAATACCTCTGTGTCCAGGCACCCAGCATACCGTTACATGTTCGCCAGAAGCATAAATAGTACATAGGAGAGAGAAAAGATCTACAATTACTGGATTTCTATGTTTGCAGCATGACATCAATGTTTTAATGACGCTTAACGAGTCTGTGTATATGACCGCCTTATGTAGTTTTAACTGCTTGATGTGTTTCGCAGCGCACCATAGTGCATACGCCTCTGCTGTAAAGATGCTTGTATGATGGTGAAGAACATCTGACTCCGAATAGGATAGGCCGACGGCCGCATATGACATTAGGATTAATAAACAACATAGAAATTTAACATGCACCCGATTTTTTAGCAAGAAAAACATAGTGGCATGCCTCCGATTATGGCATTAAACAAAATTTAACCAGACGTTACCTTCACAGAATGAAAATGTATTAGTAAATGTCCATCACTCTCGGACAGCACTTTATCGCTGTCTATGAAAAACCACAACATGTCGTCCTCCGTACAGTCCATAGCATGTTTAATATTTTGCATTTATCAAACGTATCTGCAACAATATGAAACGGGATGATGACCCACACCTAGAATAACCATTTCGCTAGTTTGACCTGTGATGCACGCCCTTGTCCGGAATGCCAAGAAAACGTGATCCAACTTGTTGTCACCAGCTTAACATGTAAAATAACTTATTGTTTGAATGTGCTTTTGTAATCAGGCTCAAAGAAGTGCGTCATCATCATCATCATGCTGTGCGAGAACTTGTTCTGTCGTAATATATGGCGACATCTTATGATGACATTATGATCCATTGGCAACCACTGTCAGCCATTGTCATCTTGTGATGGTAAAATGGCGATGACACTGGCTAGTTTGGCTCTGACAGCAGGCTGTTGCATAAGCCAGTAATGAACGAGAAGAAAGGGAACCGAGGGGCCGGATTTTATTAATAATATCATAAGAAGCCAACAAACAATGACACCAAGGACAACATAGGCGAAATTACTTGTGCTTACTAAATGAATTAAAGAAACGATAAATGAAAATAAAAGTGGATGAAAAAACAACTTGCCATAGGTGGGGAACAATTCCACGTCTTTGCATTATGCGTGCAATGCTCTTGCCATTGAGCTACCGTGGCACCGTTTTCCCATCCACTCTCCGGGGTATTTATGTTTTACAACTAGAACTAACCTTGGGAGTGTTAGCCAGCGCCACCACTCACAAACCTTCATGGCGGATGTGGAACATCCTTTCTGCCACAGGCATCACGAGTACGTGATCTTTTTTAGGTGATGGCAACTGGTCAATAAACCCACACATGCTACCTGAAGGCATCAATGTTGCCGGATTCGAGCGGCAGTGCTGGAACAGCCCAATGCAGGAAAGCACTCACAGGTTTAGGCCCGGTTTCACCAGATAGCCACCTTTTTATCAAATCATTTTTTATTGCGATGGCAATCATATGGTCACTTCAACCGAATTTCTGCCGTCGTCGTCGCCGTGAGGTTCCGTATACAGTCCAAGGGCGATAAAATCGTCGCTGCGTGCTGTATGCGCGAGCAAAAGCGCGGGGGGGCCGCGTGCTATCACAGAGAGCGAACGAACGACGGAAAGCAAAAGCGACCGTCGCGCGAAAGGCCGTGGGGGTATGGGAGGGAGGGAGGGAGGCGGGGCGACGCTGCTACGGCACCAAATGCGTATCTTGCAACCGGACGCAAGGGGAACTGGCCACTCAATCTCCCACGCGTAAGCAAGAAAGCGGGAAGGCAGCGCGGGAGGGAGGGGGCGGGGGCACAGCTTTCACTCTGCCAACAACCGCGCTCGTACTTTGCCCGACTGTGGCGGTCGCCCGCACCATCTCTTATCTCCACACGGCTCTGACCTTTGTATGTGCTGTGCATTTGCCGCTCAGTTTCTGTTGAAGCGATAGACCGCATGAACCTTCGCCCGCTACCGCGACTCTGCTTGCTGCCAGTGTTTTGACAGTCGTTGTCTGCGGTCCTTCAGTGTAATCTATTCACGTTTGCTTGTGCGCGCTGACACCACGCTTGTTAATTCAGTTAGTAAGCAAATGTGTCCAAGTTTATGCAGCCGATAAAACTACTATCCCTACTCCGAATAGTGTCACCTTCTACTTGGGAGGCGGAGAGTTGCATACATGCGCTACTCTCGATGGAGGAGACACGACTGGCAGCACAGCAAACAAGGATTTCATATGTACAAAGACGGTAAAGGCACGTGGCACATAAACTAAAACTATAATTCAACAAAAGTCTTCACTCGAACTCAAACAACAAACTCAGATTAACTACAAACTACTTAAACAGAACTATCTCAGTTTCGGAGCCTAGCTCCGCCTTGAAGTCTCTCAGTCAGTCCTAGCGCAGACTCGTCAGAGTCTGGCCACCCTGGATTCGGCCTAACTGCGTCGCAATCAGGGAAGTGCGGATTCTTACGTCAGTTTGAAGTTCTTGTAGAGTCCACGTCGATCTCGTCCGAAGCATTGCGGGTGCCATAGTTGCCGACACCTCGCGGTTCCGTCGACCTGGCCGGGAACGTGGCTGGTGCCCCGGTAGCCGCCGCTGATGTGTCACTCGCCGGGTTAGGCCTCGCATCTTGTTCGTTCGGGTTGTCGCTGATGCCGTAAATTGCCGACGACTCGCGGTTCCGTTGACCTGGCCGAGTGCGTGGCTGGAGCTCCGGTAGCCGCCGCTGATGTGTCACTTGCCTAATGAAGTGTTCTTCGCCCTCCGACGATCTGCGAGGTGGCCCGGTGCCCCGGTGATTATCGGTTGAACGGGCTGGGCTGAGGAAGAGGGATTCTCGAGAAGAAGACCGGAACCACCGTGAGCAGCAGTGGCCGGTCCCAGGAGCTTCGTCCGGAAGTCTCTGAGGACTACAGCTACACCTGGGCCTTGCCAGTCTCACGACTTCGTGGCCGGGCCCTCCGCTCTCCCGTCAGAGCATGGCTGACGAGGCGACCTTCCAGCTCAAGAGCCACGTCGATAATACTGCTTCAATGCTTCTCTCTTGCGGATTACACCTCGGTTCGCGTGCCTCGCGCGCTCACGCCGTTCGGAACGCTCCACGAACTTCTTCGTCCTCTTCTCTCGCCACGGGCGGCCTCTTACATGTGACAAATAGCTCTCTACTAAATTGCTATCGCAATTGATGCTTCACCTTTCGGGCGAAACTGCGAAATTTTTTTTTTAAATTCCGGAACCGCATGACATCGTTTATGGGTGTAAACAAGTACAGTTAGAAGCACTCCATGCAGTTTGAGTTTGGTTCCGTGTGTACTTTGTGCGACACATTCTGGTGTCTGTTGGTCCTCTCCATGATGCTCACAGCCATAAGTTCACATCAAGCGAGGTATCTTCCTGTGATGATGTGTCCATTCGTCGGGTGAGCGATAACGTTTAACATTTGTTAGCCGGTGAAAAGTGGTCACCCGAGAAAGAAACAAGTACACGTATCAATATATATGTCTCCCTCCTCTTGAGTGTGCCTTCAGCACTGCGTATGTTGTCCTTGGTGTCATTGTTTGTTGGCTTCTTACGATATGATTAATAAAAATCGGGCCCCTCGGTTCCCTTTCTTCTCCTTCATTACATAATGAGGGCTTGAATCCGACAACATTGATGCCTTCAGGTAGCATATGCGGGTTTATTGACCCGTTGCCTTCACCCAAAAAGATCACATACTCGTGATGCCTACGGTTAGTTCTAGTTGTAAGACATAAATACCCTGGAAAGTGGATGGGAAAATGGCGCCGTGGTAACTCAATGGTAAGAGCATCGCATGTATAATGCGAAGACGTGGGATCGCTCCCACCTGCGGCAAGTTGTTTTTTCATCCACTTTCATTTCCATTAATATATCATTTCTTTAATTCAATTAGTAAGTACAAGTAATTTCCCTGATGTTGTCCTTGGTGTCTTTATTTGTTGGCTTCCTTTGATATGATAAGCCAGTAATGCGGTTTTTTGCATAGGCTTGCACCACCCAAACATGAATTTCTTCAAAAAGAAAAGCGTACTTTAAAATTAGGTAAACACTGTAATACCATATTTATTCGAATATAAAGCAAGTTTTTTTTTTCTCGGAATCCTTAACCTCAATGTCACCCCCCACCTTGTACGTGAATTTTGCCTTTAGGTGTGGCTTCACGGCATTACGAATTTCTTCTCATAGTGTGGCTTTAGGGTAGCGCATGATGCTACACCCAAAAAAAAAAAAATTATCAGATAACTCACACTCCGTGCGGTGAAGCTCCCTTCCCCCCCAATTTCATAGTCACCATTTCGTGTTCTGGCAGTGTTAGTAATTCAGCATTTCAGGCAATCCCTGCCGAGACTGAATAATCCATTGACTACACTATGTTGCCTTATATTAGTGTGCATACTTAAGCTTTTTTTTTTCTTGCCTCTCCAAACTGCACCCTCGCCTTACAATTATGACCGTCTTATAATCGAATAAATACGGTAATTCCTTGTGAGCTAACATTTTTTTCATTGAAATCTTCCTCCGGCAGGGCAAAAATAACTCTCTTTGATGGGAAATGATGTGTGCGCAATCCATTCTCCGTACTCCAAGTGCCGCCAAGACAAATGTTGCCGCTGTTGGAGTCACCATTGACCAGTCAAGTTTGAATTCTCTGACAAAGGCCAATTTCAGGATGGATATAATCAAAGTTTGACCCATAGAAATGCATGGCTGCCGGCTGGGACTTTCAGTTGAGATTGAATTACCAAAAAATGAAATTAACTGGAGTTGAATTAACAGAAGTGTAGTGAATACTACAAATGAACTATGCAAGCTTTAACACGTGCGATTAGTCGGTACAGCTATCACAGACAAAATGAAGCAGATGGGTCAGAATTTGAGATTCTATCAGCTGACTTGTTTCAGTGCCTTCACTTTCATCAGTGAGAAATGCCCAGTGGGTCAAATGAAGAAAAAATTGTGCACTATAATGAGCAAGCAGTACAGCTATTACTAAATATTCTTTGCAATTAGGAAGCAAATTTTCTTTTCTTTGCTTTTAGATTTTCTTCCTGATAGGCGCCCTGGATGTTGTGCAGGATGTCAAACTAGAGGACTCACTTGATGCCCTGATTGTACTGGGAGATGCGGTCGATGGCCTGCATGACCAGCAGGGCGTTCTGCTGCAACCTGGTTTAGGATCAGGGGTCAAGGGGCCAAACATACAGCATGCCATCACAGCGCAGATAAACGGTGGTCTTTTAGGGAAACGCAGTCAAGAACAGTGGAGAAATAGGTGGTATGATCAGACTAGAAAATTTGCAGATTTACAGATGATTCAGCTGGCGTGAGAATGGGTTAACTAGAAATCATTGAGAGAGGCTTGTGGTGATGTGCTAGGCCTAACCAATAACGCTGACAGTAGCACTTCCCTTTGTTTTATTCCTTTGTCCTCGTCTATCACACTACCTTTAGATCAAGAAGACCTAGGCAAGCTGCATTAGATAACGACTGCACACACAATGGTCCCTTTGAGAATGTTTCAGACAGCCTACAAGGAATTTCAGACAGTTGAGCAAGGAATTTGCTCAACTGTCAGCCAGGCAAGGATACAGTTGGACGTTGCGCAGGGTGCCCGGGTCTGCGTCAAACAACGTCTGGTACAGCACCCCGTACTGGTCGGCGAGGGACTTGAAGTCACGGGAACACTTGCGCAGCTGCGGACATAAAGAAAAGAACAAATGGGATGACTAACATGGTCAATGTCAAGGAGCAGAATGTTTAAGATGTACAAGTACAGTGTAGACTGCTCATAATTTAAGTCCTGGAGTCGCGAACATCCGCAACATAAGTGGTACCGCACTATAACCCAAACAACGATTTTCAAGGCCTGCATATATTCCAAACATGTAGACCAAGCAGCCGCACGTATCTGAGAATCGAAGCATGCGACCAGGAATTCTGCATCCACCGAAATTCACGAACGTTGAAAGGTTAATGTCCAAATACCCGCGGTTTTTGCACGAAGCAAAGTAATAATAATAATAATAATAATAATAATAATAATAATAATAAAAACGCAACCGAAATTTCAGGCGCAGTACAGTGTCTCATATTATTTCTCGGACTAATCGGGGTATGCACAGTGTTGAAAACATGGCAGCCGCGGAACCAGTTGCCAACATTCGAGGGTTGCCCGTGCCCTCACTTTCGTTATCAGAGTGATTTCTCTGCTTTCCATGTGTCGTACAGCTAATGCAACGCATTTTGTTGATTCAGCACCAAACCACAACTTTGGTCACTGACCGGCATGCCATCGTGGGAAGCTCGCCCTTGATACTATGTTCGTACCCATGGACGATCACATAGATACTACACATGCAATCACGTGCACAGGCTGAACTGACAGTAATGCGTACGAAGCGAAGTTTGGTTCTTCAAGCAATCAGCCGCGGCAAATACTGCAAATGCCTACCAAGTTTGTATGTGCGCACATTGGTACCAACGGCGGAAGCTGAGAAGTGCACATAAAGCCTAATAGCTCTCAACTAAATTTGTAGAACACTGCTCAAACTGACAGCATCTCACGTGCGATATCTGCACTTCACGAGGTGCATCGCGACGGGCGCACAGAAACTGAAGCCGCGTTCAGTTGAAAGTGCACCGCTGATAAGCAGAGCCAAGCAAAAGGCTTCTCTGTTGCCTAGGCAATCACCGCGCGTCCGCCGCTGTTATTTTATGCTTTTTTCGTTCGTTTGTTCTGCGTCTCATGCTCCTCCTCCGCATGTTGACTCATGCTCCTCGTCCCCTTGTTGACAAGCGTGCTCGCTACCTCGCTTGTCGGTGAGATTTTCCCGCAGAAGCCACATTATAACCGGTATTTCATTTTGCGTGGCTGCACTGTAAGCGGTATGCGTATATATGGGGTTCTATGGGAGGGTAAACGGGAGTCAGAAAAGGCCGCGTTGTAGCCAGTTCTGAACTATAAACGGTTACTTTATAAGTGGTATTATAAATTATGCTGTCCCCTGAAAATAAGATGTCGTTAGAAGTTAGTACTGTGTGCGCACTGTGTCCCTTCTCCGTGTCCACCATGCAGGTTCCTTTACACTGAACACTTTCACGACGAAATATCAGCAAGGCAAAATCACGAATCTGGTGCCTGCTTCACCTAAGGTCAAAGTTATGAACCCTGTCACACATAAAAACATACTGAGTAAATATGCAGCAGTTGCTTCTAATGAGAGTACTTCTGCATTTCAGTGTCAGGATAGGGAAAATGGAAGCGCGATGCAATGACGCAGGATAGATGGGATGACAATGGAGATGACAAGTTGAACGTACACTCCCTTAAACCTTGTTGAAACGAGGACACTCAGATACCTCACATAGTGAAAGTTAAAAGGCAATAGCCTAAATATGTGTGCAAAAATATCACAACTGACAACTGCAAGAGCAAACTTTTTTACCTAAAAGGGCTAACTTGATATATAAAAACGGAGCAAGAAACTGTCAGCGCTTCCATTGGGGTGGAGATGGAAGATCAGCGAAGCTGTACTAAGGTGGGAATTATGCATTTCCAACTATGACTATTAAGATGTGATGGTGTAGTTGGTTATTTGAACTATTAAAGAATGAGAAATATATATGATTCGGTGGTTTCCATTTATTTAGTCACCACAGGGATCATGGCCTTGTGGTCGCTATGGTACACCGCCATAGGGTGTATGGCAAAGGTTGGCATGTTTTTCATAAACACGTAACCAACGCCACGCGCATTCGGTGCGAACGCAGGCAAAATGCCGCCGCCGTCGACAACAGTTCTGCGCGTTATTTGTGTGACCGCACACAACCGTTGTCGTAACGCTGGCATGAGCAAACGTGCCAGCAGCAGCGAGCGAAGGTTCATGCAGTCAATCGCTTCAACAGAAACTGAGCGGCGAAAGCACAGTGCATACAAATGTAGGAGCCGTGTTGCAGATCGCTTTCAAGATATGGTGCGCGTGACCGCCCAGAGCTGCGCAAAGTACAAGTTGCTCGCAGAGCAGAAGCCACAACCCCTCCTTCCCGCGCTGCATTCCCGCTATCCTCCTTTCGTGTGGGAGTCGCCACTTACCCTTGCGCCCGCTCACAAGATACGCATTTGGTGCCACAGCTAAATGTTGCCTCCCCTCCCTCCCTCCCGTCTCCCCACGGCCTTTCGCTCAAAGGAAGAAGTCACGTTTGCTCTCCGCCGTGCGTTCGCTCCCCGTAAAAGCGCACGTCCCTCGTGCGCTTTCACTCGCACATACAGCATACGGCCAATGAGAGTTTTTTTCTACATCCGGACGCGACCATCGAAGACTGAGCCCTTAACAGCGTCGCTGTAAAACCTTGCACTCGGCCGCGCAACGCTTGAAAAAGCGAAGCTGGGTGATTTTCTGGAAGTGCGGGCGCACTTTTTGTCTTATTACTCATGTAGATGATAATTTCTCGCACGTCTTGGACTTACGGCCGTCACTGCGCGTTGCATAGCGCAGCTTGCAACATCGACACCGCGTTACAATGGCGACAACGCGTTCCAGCAGACCCGCTCCGTGAATGGGTCTCTCTTTCTTTCGCTCTCATAGCGTGCAAAACCTCTTCACCTCGCAGAGCACACGCGTGCGAACGCGCCAGCTGTGGACGAAGACGACGACGGTCGAACGCAATCATATGGTTCGCATAAATGCAAGTTCTGCAAGCGTGGCTGTATAGCCTAGTGGTTACGACGCTCACCTTGGGACCAGGGGTCCCAAGGTGAGTTGCATCACGAGGTGCATCGCGACGGGTGCACAGTAACTGAAGCTGCGTTCAGTTGAAAGCGCACCGCTGATAAGCAGAGCCGAGCAAAAGGCTTCTCTGTTGCCTAGGCAACCAACGCGCGCCCGCCGTTGTTATTTTATGCTTTTTTCATTCGTTTGTTTTGCGTCTCAAGCTCCTCACCCATCAGCGGCCTCCCCTCATGACCGATGCTGGGGGCACTTTACCCGTGGGAATGCCGCTGAAAAGGGGCGGGGGAGATGTTTTGGTGTAGGTGACCTAAACCAGAGGGTCCTTTCTTCCCTTCGTCGCAGAAGCAGCCTTTTTCAGCAGTTTGTCTGTGTTTGAAGAATTTGGGTTTCTTGGAAAGAAATCTTGTGGTCGGCGTCTTCGGAATGTTCGGCGACGGTGCTGCATATTCGGGTGAGTGTTCTGACCTCTATTTCATGTTGTCTGATTCTCCATTTTAGATTTTTGGTTTCCCCGATGTACAACTCCAGACAGTCAGCACAGCTGATTTTAAAGACAACGCCTTGAGCTTTTTCTTTTGGTGGACGGTCTTTTAGTTTCGGAATTAGAATATTCAAAGTGTTCATCGGTTTGTGCGTGACTTTCACGCCTTCTTGTTTTAATATTCGGCTGAGAGCTTCGCTGGTACCTTTGACGTGTGGGATGGACGCTCGTTTCTGTGGTCGGGGGGAAGTCAAGGGTTGGAGTTCTAGTAGTTTGTTTTTGGTGGTTTTTCGAATGAATTCCGTTGTATAGCCATTCCTTTTGAGTTCGTTGAGAACCGTTCTCCTTTCTTTCTTTTGATCTGATTCCAATGTGCAATGTGTTTCGGCTCTCTTTAATAAAGTATTTACAACAGATGCTTTGTGGTTTGCCGGATGGTTGGATGCAAAGTGAAGGTAGCAGCCCGTGTGGGTTGGTTTTCGGTAGACTGCAAATTTTAGATTGCCGTCGGCCTGTGTAACTTGTACATCTAGGAATGGTAGCTATCCGTTTTGCTTGCACTCACACGTGAATTGTATATCAGGGTCTATGGAATTTAAATGACTCTGCAGGTTTTCGACTTGCGACTCCTTCACGATGCAGAAGCAATCATCCATGTACCTGAGGAAAACTTTTGGCTTTGGGGAAAAAGTACTCAGGCTCTCTCCTAGATATTCTCCATAGTTAGGTTATCAATGGTGACGGAAATTGAGGCCCCCATGGGAGTTCCTTTCCCCTGCTTGTAGTAGCTGCCTTGGAAGGTGAAGTAGGTATTTGACAGGCACAGCTCGAGAAGGCAAGAGATCTTGTCTACACACGAGGGGTTTCTCTCGTCGAGTGTATTGTCGCGTTCCAGGGCATCCCTTGTTGCAGATATAGCTAACTGAATGGGTACTCTGGAGAACAAAGAGATCACATTAAAAGAGATCAGGCATTCGAGACGTACATTTGATATGAGCTTGATGAAGTTCTTGGGGCTGAGCACATGGGATGCTGGTCCTTCCAGTGAGGGGAGATTTAATCTGGTGCAAGTGTGTGGATAGTGAACGCACACTTATATACAAGATAAGGGATTATATGTATACAAGGACAGCTAAAGCTTTGGATACCTTACAATGCAGGTTCGATAATTCAGACTTGGACGACTGCCCCAAGTTGAGCACAAAGAACAATGGTTTTGATACATCGCCAATGTTTCCTCAAAACCAAAAGCTGCAAAGCTTAGTCGATCCAGTAGTCTTCGACCACGCTCAAACCACAGAACAAGCGAAGCATCTGCATTGCAATAGCTGCATTTTTTATTTGTCCAGTGTGTTCTGTGCGTCCAGCAGTTTTGCTTACGTGTTAAATAGGGACACGGTCTTGGGCTACTTCTTTGGCTACTGTTACAAATTTTCCTTGCGCTGAATCATCAAGTGACTTCAAAGAGCGCCAACTTCACACCCTTGATGTTTGCCATGACAGAGGCAGTTATGAAGTGAGGGATGTACCAGACACCTGACTCTTGCAAATAAACCAATGATCATTCAACTATCGATGTGCAGTTGACCTCTTCAGTTGACAGGTTACAGAGATTTGGAGCATGCAGTGACTGTACTTTTGTCTACCTGTATTCACAGCATGGCAATGGTCAACAGACTGACCAGCTTGCATGCAAGCATATGTGTACGAAGTAATGTATTTGACAAGCCATTTTATCCCCCACTTGTAGAATAAAGCCAGTTACTTCCAGGTGAATCCTTTTTTTGATCTTCAGGCAATCTACACCAAGTCCAAAATATTGGTCGGCAACTGTGTTACGCATCCTTACATCATGCTCTCATACCAAATGCCAAGCTTTCGATTCTGCTTTGAGGAAATCATGGTCGGGCATGAACCGAAGCCGAGCACGGCATTACAGTAGATGTTACCTGCGCCACAACGCGCCCGCACTTCTGCAGCTCGTCCCGGGTGGCCGATGCGACGGAAGCGGCAATGGCTGGCGGGGGTGCCGTGCGGAGGCAGCCGCACGCCTGCAGCAGCTGGGCGTGTGCTCGCACCCCCTCGCAGCGCAGTCGCACGTACTCCGCCTGGAACTGCAGCGCGTGAGCTGGCGTCGTGGCCGCCTGCAGGACAGACCAGGCAGAAACATGGCAATCATAAAATTCAATTTATTCATTATTTAATCATTATGTCTCAGAATCACGATCTCGATATGAAACACACCGATTAATTTGGTCACCTGGGTTCATTTGACGTACGCCTAAATCTAAGTAGTACACGAGCGTTATTGCATTTCGCCACCATCAAAATGTGTCTTCCATAGCCAGGATTGAACCTGCAACCTCGAGTTCTGCAGTGCAATGCCGTAAACACTGGGCAACCGAGGCGGGTAGATTGCAATCAGACTTCTGGACGTTTCTGAGCACAACTAAGACATGAGAGATTTTTTCCAACATTTGCCCGACCCTCGTGCGCCTGCGTGAGTTTCAAGAGCAAAATCCGTGGACTTTTGCTTCTCGACAGTTGCCTTTGCCTAGGTACTACGGAGGAGGACGCACATTGCTCTGTTTGTCCCAAGCCAAGCTGCTATGCGCACTATGTGACAGCGGATAAATACTCCCTAAATACATTTGTTCCCCATTTGTGTTTCGTGGCACCACAGAAGAGCATTGTGCTTATTACTCCGAGGTCATCGGTTCGACTTGCATGTTTGATAGATCTTCTGTTTTTTTATTTGAAATATTGTTTCACCTCCGTTTGAACCTTAAGGCGCTATAATTCCGTTTTTAAATGTGTAGATGTCGCCAACCCTGGCACTGGCAGTAGTGTAGCTGGAAAAACAGTCAGAGTGCGTGCGCAACCAAAGCAGCAAAACTTATGTTACTTGTGCCTCAGTGGCAAAGGCCCATTACCGACAACAAAAAAACAGCTGTTTCACCATTGCAGACTGTATCGTCTGCTCTGATCCCGTTTGGATGGAAGTTCAAGCAGTGGATAACCACAGCAAAGACCATCGTCCTGAGTAGTAGTTAGGCAAAGGCAGATTCTCAGAAGCAATAGCCCCCAGCAAATGTCCCCAGATTTCTCTCTTGCAACTCACGCACGAGAGAAGGGTCCGGCAAACGCGAGAAAGAAGGTCTCATCTGCTATGACTTAGTGACATACTTCAGGCAAAAGGCGTGAAAATGACGACACACAGATGGAGATACGCAAAGCGCCTTGTGTGTATCAGTCTACCTGTGTGTTGACATCATCAATTTCGTACCTTTTACCTGAAAATGCAAAACGAGCATGCCCAAATTTACATCTAAGTGACATCCACACAACAGTTGTGATCGAAATGCCAATGATATAGAAATTTTGGCAAAAAGGAAGAAAGGAGAAAAAAACATGTTTATTGAGAAAAATAAACGCGAGTCGGCAGCTTCGTCATGCTTCATATCTGCGCTGATAGTTAGTCCAGGATCCCTACAGACTTGGCTGCCCACTGGGCCCACCAAACAGGTTCAGGCTGGACAGCACAGCCTCCCACTGTTTGGGGTGGGAATTGTTATGGGGGGACGGCGGCCGCATTTGGACATGCCCAGGTGAAGTGGTAAAGGGATGCATGCTCATGTGAGGGCATTTACAGGAGTACAGGTTGGGGTGAATGGCATCATATAAGCTTAAATGCAGGAAAGTATTGGTCTGTAGCTACAGCCATGCAACGACTGCTTCTCCGGTAAACAAACCTCAAGGAGAAAGAGAAAACATCACGCCAAGAGCATCTTGTCCTTGTGTTTCATAGTTTGCTGCCATCCCACATTTCAGGACTTTTAGCGATTCCTCCCATTCCTGCTTCCTTTTGCAAAATTCCTTTTTAAGTCTAGGCTTTTCCGAATATTCAATATTTTCTAATATTTGATCAAATACCATGCTATTAGATACTCGCATGATTTGAGGATTTCAAAACTATTCAAAATGAACAAACATAAGTACTTTTCTGTACATAACCCGCACACCCAATTACAACACTGTGGAAAGAAAAGAAAAATCTGTGTGCATAAGATACAGAAATAACTGCGTACAACACCCAAATGAATCTCCAAAAAAAACACATTGGTGGATGCACGAGTCGTCCCCATCATATCTTCAGCCAGCCAGCGGCTCAGTTCCCCTTCTGTTCGGCGACATTGACGGCGGGAAATTTTGCCCTAATGGCGTGTTCACAGCGAGAAACTTTATATAGTGCAAGGTGCCGCACGATAGTCAGCGACAAAATGGCTGCATTCAGATGGGATCTCTCGTTTGAGGAATAGCTAGCCGGAGGTTTACAACCGACAGCAGCTTCCGCGCCGATCCTCTCCACTCTCTTGCAGTCCCGCATTCTCATTGGCTTGCAACAAGCGATGCTTCTTTTGTGGCAATGAAAATCGGTCTCCGATTGATCGGTGGGATGAGGCCTTTTTCCTGTCATGCCACATCACCTACACAGATTTTTCGGTCGCCGATGTTCTCTCAGTGTGAACGGGGCATAAAGGTGGCCTCACGGCAGTGCAGGCTGCACTGCCGTGAAACCACACCTCAAGTTGAAATTTGCATATTTGCACAGCAGATAGAAGTGGTAAGAGTGGTAACACTGGGTTCACCGTAAGACAAAGATCAGTCCATACTTAGAAGTGCGTGCACGCTACCGTGAGAACAAACAGACAGACAAAAACAGATGGGTGGGATGGTGGACAGGCAACGAGTAAGGGCCAGACTTGCCGTACCTTGAGGGCCGAGATAGCCCGCACATAGTGGGTGAGGGCGTCCGTCAGCTGCGCTTGCCCCGTGCGCACCAGCAGGTTCTCCTCGGCTCGGCACAGCTCGGCCAGGCTCACCAGCCAGAAGTGCAGCTGCTCTGAGCTCACCTGTTGGATGAGGGGGAAGGCACACACAGAAACGCTGTTACATGCGTAGCACCCTTCCGGCTCCTAGCCACTGCAGTATGTGCAAGCGTGGGACATTAAAAGAAGAGTAAAATAACCTGATTGGTTATAAAACATGATCCCTGTGTTTGTTATTTTTCTTTTCTTGTAGGCTAGTGATGAGTATGAAAATATTGACAAGCAGAAGCAGTTGCAAGTTTTTCACATCTGGTGTAAACCTTGCTCTATATGACTAGCCGACAATTGATGCAGGGGGTTGCGAATATCAAAATTTTTCAGTATGTATCGACTCTTTAACTTCTAATACCAAATCAAATGTAGAATTACAATATGCCAGCACATCTATGAGTAGGTTTCATTGGAAGATCACAATTATGTTGCTAACACTAAAATATAATATATATATATATATATATATATATATATATATATATATACACACTACTAAAGTAAGCCATTACAGTAAAACCTTATTCATTTGACCCTCGTGAAATTGGAAAATTTAATGATTTTGCCACCTGAGCTCACCAACTTGCGCATTATTCATCATCATCATTACCATCATCAGCCTATATTTGATGATGATGATGATGAATAACGCACAAGCTGGTGAGCGCAGGCAGCAAAATTATTCAATTTTATTCAATATAAATTATTTAAATTATTCAAATTATTCCATGCATTCGTATACGGCATTAAATGCCCATTAACTTATTGGCATTTGGCTTTGTACCAGTTGTCATTCAGTGCATTTTCCGTCGAGTGACAAGCTCAGGAGCATGGGTTGCACTGCAAAAGTAATGACAAATGAATCAGGCGAAAGCATCCAACGAAGCCAAAGCAGCGGTGCACCATTCGTCATGACTATTGCTTAGAAGAAAACCCTGGCGACTTAATGTGTCGGCGACTTAGAATACCACCCCTGGTTCACCAGGGACCACATTTGCCTAACTACTTAGCACAGCGAAAACACGAAACAACCCCGAAAAGAGAAGAAAAATGGGGGGCCATAAAATGGGGAAAAGGGAGTTTCAACACGCAGGGTGGGGGTTCCCCAGGAGATAACGAAACTTTGCAAGACAGAGAACTTTGCCCTAAAAGGTGTGGCTTCATGGTGGAGCAGACCACACTGCTGTGAAACTGCAACTCAAAGTGAAATTTACGCTGCCATGAAGCCACACTTCAAGGTTAAATTCACATATAACCTGGGCACCCGATTTTACTGTTAAAATTTTTGAATTTTTGATGCGGGTTATACTCCCCAAGATATGTAAATATTAAAACATGTATAAATCGACAGTTCCGACTTCTGTGAGCAAATCGCATTGCATGGCTCATAGCCAAGAAAAGGGAAAGAGGAATTAGTTTACAGTCAAATCCTGATTTTTTCAACGGCTCGTTTATTCAAACATCAAACTCACGGCACCGCCAATTATCCGGCACTGCCACATTGAATGAATCATTGTATAACAGCCACTGAAGTCGCAGATGCTGTAAGGTGTGAGGCTTCATTTTTTAAAAATGGCGGCCGTGTAGACAGTGCCATTCAGGTAGTGCCCTGTGGTCACGAGATGGTTTTTCGATTTTCCGAGAGCCGTATGGCCGCATGCAAATATATTTGCGTTGACGCGGCTTGTTCGTTGACGCGGCAACGTTAAGTCGCGTTGACGCGACTTAACATTGGTCGCTGACATGCACCCGGGGAATCGGCACTGGTTAGGCCTAACAGCCATACAGAGGTGGGCGACAAACTGTCGCAGAAAGTTTGCCGCTCATCGGTGATCGGCCCTCAGATCACGCGTGAGAGGCTCAAGCGAGGACTGCAAAAACGGTGAGTGTGCCTACCAAATTCGTCTGTGGCCTTGCTGACTGGAACGGGTGATGCCCACGGGTAGACAGAAAGCATCAAGCTTCATTTGCACAACACAGCATAAACTGCCGGCGTTGCGCAGTTACTTTTATCTTCACAGCATTGCGATGACACACCAAAGGCGAACGCTCCTGTGACCTCAATCACCATGAAATTTCAAGTACGCTAAAAAAGCACAACAGTGAGCAAAACTTGCAATCAAATTTTCTACCCGACTGGAGTTGTTAAAGATGTTGAACTAAGATTTTTTTTTTCATCAAAATATCAGAACAAAAGCATTTTGAAAATAAACTAATTTCAGAGATGAACCAGTTCCTTTTTTTTTTTCTTTTTTGGCAAGTAAAGAACCTACTTCTTTTTAGATTTTCAGCATCTGGCACATGTGTAAAAATTTTATGCAAATCCCACAACTATTCAAACTATTTGCTTCGAAATTATCTGAGACTATGTAATTGTTATTCGCTTTGTCTTCACTTTGAAAGAAAGAAAAAAAAACTTATGCGTCTTAGGTAGATTTTGGCCAGTAGCAAACCAGACATGTAGAACTTTCAAAAAATGAGAGAGCTCCCTCGTACAGCTTGGTAATCTTTCACGAACAGGTTACCTGAATCTGCATGCACTTGTAGAGAGCTTTTATCTTAAGTGCAGGGGAACACAGCACTGACATATAGCACACGTTTGTCAGAGAAGCTCCTCGGGTATTCTTACTCTAGGCAAAAGTGTTTCATCACGGCATACACAATGACACCGCTAGGGCAGTAATCTGCCTCAAGCAAGTTGGCGACTGACCTTATTGGCAAGACTGGCAAAGAGCGGTGCAGCAGCCGCAAAGTGTCCGTAGCGGGTGGCTTGCCGTGCAATTTTGTAGACACTCCAGGCGTCCATGCCTGTCAAACCTTCCTCCAAGGAGATGGGCACAGAGCCCCGCTCCACACCTGCCTGCAGCACGAGTGTCCACAGCAACACCTGCACGAAGAAAACTTTCATGGAACAAAGCCCGTGCTAACCTCTTGCCTTTTGCCAAATTAACAGTGGGCAATCAATTCTTTCTGCAAGGTTGCCAGTATCCAAGCAAATTTCGCTAAGCAAGAACAGTATGAGAGGCATAACAAAGCACAGTGGAACCGCGATTATACGTCCCCCGGTTATGCGACGACACGCATTTTACAACGGATTGGTTTGGTCGCGGCAAAACCCCCATAAAAATAATGTATTAATAACCTCGATTATATGACGCAATTTTACGCCGACCCGCCTCGTACGACGCCTCTCTAGTACCGCCCGAGAAGGAAGGAAGAAAAAAAAAAAGCACTAACCGACGCAGGCTGGCACCTACGCACACTGCAGGCGGCTGATAACAGGGGCGCTATAACGTAAAATGATTCCAAACTGCGTCAAATTCACGTAACCACCGACGCAAGCATTGGGCAGTGACCTGCAGCGTTGTCTGAACTACCCAATCAAACACTCTCCTCGTTTATAGGAGGTCACCTTTGTTCGCTTTTTAAACCAATAAGGTTGTCTACACTCAGCAGTTTTTCTTATCTCATTGGCTGACAAGAGGCGAGGAGCCCGCTATAGTGAAGAAAGTTTCGATGGGGCCGAGCCAGCACAGTGAAAATAGATAACCGCATGAAGAGGGTGGGGTGCCAGCTTCTCCAATTGGTCCGCTTCGCCTTACTTGTTTTGCGGTGGCTGGTCGAAAATCGCGGCGGCAGGCAATGGAAGGATAAGAATGCCACTAAAACGGATCCTCAGCAAGGAAGAGTTGGCAGAGCGAGGTCGTATGCATGCCGAAAGGGCTCGATAACGTTTTACTGCCACGCAAAAAGGTTTATCATGCGCAAATAAATACATGCTCACCGGCAAGTGCGAGTAGCGAGGGCCTGAGCGATCGGCGGGCAGCCATCTTCTATTCCTTTCGGAACGGGGCAGTCTGTGGCTAGTCAGAAAAATTTTCAGTTTTGTTCGGCATATTAATGCATGTTTTTCGCATACACGTCACTTTCACGTGGTGAGTTATCGTAGTTTTGCGACGTCGCGTGACAAACAGGCTAAGTGGGCGTTGCCAGAAAACATTGGACCAATCGCAGAGGGCTAATGGTGAAAAAGCGTCGAATCAGGAATGATTGTTTTTCTTTTGTGCGGTTTAACCATGCATAATCAGTGTGTACACGTTATATCAGATGGGGAGCTATCGTGGTTTTTGTGACGTCGCGTGACAGACAGGTGAAGTTGGGAGTGGCCTGAAAATGTTTTGACCAATCGTGGAGGCTGATTGCAGAAATTGTAATCAAAACAGTTTGGAATCATTTTACGTTATAGCACCCCAGGTGTACAATACCGTATTTACCCGAATGTAACGTGACCGAGATTGTAACGCGATGGGAGACTTTCCAGTCACGCGAAATAAAGAAAATAAAACCGCTAATTTAACGCGAAGTGAACAGAAAAAGAAATGGTACCTTTATTTAAGGAATCGAAATTCAGAAACATTCTCTTCACTTATCATGGTCGTCTGAAGAGGAGACGGAGCTTTCCTTGAGCGATCTTCTCGAGTGACCACTTTCGTGAAATTTTGCGTAACCCGAAATTTCGCGTAAAGAGCACTGCTGCAAAAAAGTCTGCATGTGGATATTGAACGGGTGGTGTGTGTGGTTTCATTCGAGGCCGTCATCAAGAGCTGCATGGTGATGGGGAATGATGGGAACAGTAATATATGGTACGCAGATTACCAGCTTTTGGGAGGGTGCCCATTGGGCGAACTCATCAAATGACGAGGGCAGTGGAAGTGAAGAGGACAACCTAATAGAAGTGTTCGTAGTCCACCACTAGTGGTTGCCTTATTGTGCATAGCAGTCTGGGGGCAGTTTGAGGGCTCAGTGAATAGCCATAAGCCTGCCTCGTGTTAGGCCTGCACTCTGTAAAAAAAAGATTAAAGAAAAAAAAAAGAGTAGGCCCCAAAGGGTAAACACACTATAAAATGCTAACTTTAGCTAGCCTGCCCTTTATCCTCACCACGGTTTAAAAAAGGAAGGTGATCCGACGGCAGCGCGAGGCGTGGCCACTTAGTGTGACTCTACGCACGCCGTTGCCGGAAGGGGCAGCACCTATTCTGGGGGCCACTTTTTCGCTCGCTTTGCTGGCGCTTCTATGGACACAAACGGCAGAGGTGCTTTATTTCGATGCATATATGTCGTTCGCCTGCTTAAAACGACTCCATTTGGTTGGAGGAACGTCCATTTATATTTCTGCTGACATTCCGATTGACTCCGATGCGGCGAGCAGCGCCGTCTGCTCGAGCAGACGACGCGTCTCTCTCGTGTCGGAAATGACGGCATTTTGAGAGTAAGTGGCATGAAACCTTCTACATGCTCAGGATTTGGCGTCTGAATAACTAAAAATTGCATATCTTTGGGTATGGGTGTTTAAATGCTGACAGAGGTCGTAAATTATCCACTGTTATGCCGCTGCTCCAAGGCCTCCTGAACACGTGCTGCCCCTAGCGGCGGCGCTCACTTCCGGTCACACGAAGTGGCCGCTCTCTTGCCCCAGCGCGGGCGCGCCGTCGGAACACCTATCTTCTTACACCGTAATCCTCACCATCTTCAATATGGTGCAACCTGTAAGTAAAGTGTCTCCTTCCAATAGGTTCACAATGTTCGACCGTGCACTCAAACTTGGGCAGTCAACAGAATTTAAACCAACAGCCACTGTGACTGAGCAGTACTTCTCTACCTAAATCATGGCAGTCCTAACCCTGGCAAAACCTAAAGATCCGCGAGGCTTCAAAGATGCGAATGCTTACCAGAGCCTTGGGAGGGATCGCTGGCATGGCGCCCCTGTTGGCTGTGCTGAGAAGCTGTCGAATGCGAGGCTCGATGCGGCTCAGCACCCCACACCGCCGGCTTCCCAGGGCACACAGGCCTTCGCACACAGACAACATGGACGCCCCTGCAAACAATCAGGGATGCAATCAGAGCCGCATAAATACCACAGACCTGTGGTTTACAGCAGATGGCGGCACAGGTCGGCAAAGTTGGACACGCACTATTTGCTTCAACTTCTTCGATGCAATAAAGAATTCCTGCAAATCCCCCGTGCACTGCAGGAATCTGCCTATTTGGTGAGATGAAATGGCACAACACGATAAGCGACACTGAGTGATATTTAATTGCATCTTGCTCAGTGTATATCGTCACCGGACGCATCCCGTAATCACTCTTTGCTACTGCGGCACCACTGACTACAACATCTAAAATAACAAACTAAATTTGGAGATTTAACATAAACAGTACAGTGAATTGTGAGGGACACCACAGCGAAGGCGCATCCACATTAATTTTGGCCACCTGGGGTTCTCTTTTACATGCATATAAATATAATGGCAACTTCGGCTGGTCGTTTAGGACCGCTCTAGAGTGCTCTTGTGAGCAGTGCTGTTTTCAACTGGTTGAAAGAGAGTGCGCAGCTTGTGTATGGCTTGTTCGTTTTGATCGCTCTCCTCCAGCATCGAGCACTCTCAGGCGCTCCGAGCCCCATCATCGGAGCAGTCGTCGAGATTGAGAGCGTTTCCTGTCACTTGATCACAACACAACGTTGCCTTGGTTGGCAATGGTTGACCGCAAACTCGACGAATGCTTGTACCATTGGCACGTCCACCATTTCTACTACCGGTGCTGGTAGCTTTGGCAATGCAGAATTGGACGTTTGCAGTAATCGCGTGGTTTCGCATCCGCCATTTCCTCCTCCAAGAGCCCGTCACACGTTTGGCTTGCGCGCTTGTCCTCTGCCTCCGAGTTCAAGAAAGAGTGTGTCTGCCAGACTCTGATTCAAAGGATGGAGAGGACCAGTTAAAGGTACCATAAGTAAACCAGCACTTCTGCACTATGCCCCCACCAACATGCGGCCGCCATGGTTGGGAATTGAACCCATGACCTTGTGTTCAGCAGCACAAAATGCTTTAGTGACTGAGCCACCACACCAGGTAACCAGAGCATCTAAACCTTCAGCAGTCACAACAGAAGCTTTACTATAACTACGGCCTCCGAACCACAGCCAGTTTTGTCCTACTAAAACTGTAGAATTGGGGTACAGCTGATATGGTGGCGAATGAATGACAGCACAGGTGCATGGGCTTCATTTCTAGGCTTAAGCCTTCGATCTTCATTATCAGCTTGCAGAGTGCTAGCTGTACAGGTCCTCCCGCAGAGTCTATCAGGCAAGACGGATGAGATACGAAACTCCAAGGAGGTAGGCAAAGAATGCCCCGCTTCACAGGTACACTAAAGAGAAAAACGATTTGATCTTTATCAGTAAAGTGACCTTATAAAATACCAACAAAAGACACCCTTACTGCGAGAAGAGGTTTCACAAGACAGAAAAGAAGCTGCCTGGAAGTTCCCACATCATCCCCTCACCGTGACGTCCTAGATTTTCATGATTTTTGCTCAGGCCTAGTTAATTTTTGTTGGTAAAGCTGGACTACATTGTAGGGGTGTGTGAATAACGAACGTTCAAATAATTCAATTTGCAAATCGAATACCTACTATTCGATTGTTCAAATACTGAATGTGCCCTCTGACGTCTAATGAGCCCATCTCTGCACATGCTTTCACACTTTCCTGAATACCCGCTGCTTTTTGTTGCCATTCCCTCTGTCTGCGTCGCATTATCGTTTCGATCGGTCCTGTTAACATGGACCAACGTTGTACTGACAGAGGCGGCCCCAGCTGATGCTGCTGTTCTGAGAATTGCGGCATTCAGGCACTGTGTATGTGATGCATCAAGCCGAGGTTGGCGAGTGCATAAGGTGAAAGCGCTTGTACAAACGCAGTTCGGGACTGCGTGAGCCGTCAACTGGAGCAGCCCATCCTCGGCGCGACCAGAGCTCCTTTTTGTGCCGAAAACAAGTGAGGCGCTCGCTTGTGCGGCATCAAGCCCGAGGAGCTGCATGGCTCAGACGATATGTGACACTGCGTAAGTCTGTAAAAGTGAATATACTGAATATTCAAAAAATCTAATAGTAGATGCTTGCTTCGTGCACTGAATTATTCAAACGTTTACTATTCGATTCAGTTTGGTGATACAGTGTGGAATCTCGATGATACGATCACGGCTAATACGAATTTCCGGATGATACAAATTTTTCTGTGGTCCCGGCCGAGCCCCATTACTTTGCAACGTGCTATAGAACGGTTGTTACGAATCGATTTTCTACCCACGTCGGTTGATACGAATAAACACTGCCCCACCAACGGCCGCGAAAGAGTACAGCGCACAGTCATGCGCTTTCTCCCTTTCTCTTTTGGTGCAGAGGCGCGGACGCGGCGCCGGACAGCGCGGAGGCCGCGACTGGGCGCGAAGAGTTTGAAGTGGTGGCGCTTTTGTTGCTTTTGCCCACGCAGGCGTGAGGAAGCGCGGCCGCCGCAACGAGCGAAAGTTCGTGTGGTCTATCGCTTCAACGGAAACTGAGCGGCATCAGCACAGCGCATACAAAGGTCAGAGCCATGTAGAGATCGCTTTCAAGATACGGTACGCACGACAACACCGACAACTGGCACAGGCGCAAACTACAAGAACGCATTTGTTGGCAGAGTAGAAGCCGCCTCCCTCCCTCCCGCGCTGTCTTCCCACTTTGCTCCTTTCGCGTGGGAGATTGCGTCGCCAGTTACCCTTGCACCCGGTTGCAAGATACATATTTGGTGCCGCAGCACAGTGTCGCCCCCCTCCCCTCCCTCCTTCCCTCCCATACCTCCACGGCCTTTCGCGCGACGGAAGTCGCGTTTGCTCTCCGCTGTGCGTTCACTCTCCGTGAAGGCGCGCGCTTTCACTCGCACATACGGCGTGCGGCGACGATTTTATTGCCCTTGGACTCATGCTCCTCGTCTCACGCTCCTCCTCCGCATCGCCCTCGTTGATCGCCTCTCCCATCGTTGGGCGCACCTTGTTGAGAAGCGTGCTCGCTACCGCCCTTGTCAGAGAGATTTTCTCGCGGAAGCCGCATTATAACCGGTATTTCGTCGCACGCGGCTGCACTGTAAGCGGCATGCGTATATGTGGAGTTCTATGGGAAGGTAAACGGGAGTCGGAAAAGGCCGCGTTGTAGCCAGTTCTGCACTATAAACGGTTACGTTAAAAGTGGTCTATACTGTAAATGCTTTTTACGTGTGTGTGCCTGAGTGAGTTCACCTCTAACTCTTTAATTTAGCTAGTTTTAATTGTTTTTCGATGATACGAATTTCGGCTAATACGAATATTTTTCATGACCCCGTGAGATTCGTATCATCGAGATTCCACTGTATTTTCTGGTCCGGATAAGCTTTCAAATATTCGTGCAGTGGCGCTAAAAGAAAAAGGTTGAAAGGTTTAAAGACCTGGAGGAAGTGACGGATGTGAAACCAGACACGTGCACCAGTATGTCCCATGCAAAGTCCATGTGGTCTATCTACCACTTGCCACTGAATTGAATTGTAGAAAAACAAACACCGTTAACAATGATCTACGTTTTAGCGAAAAGCCGCGGGAGCATGAGCAGTTGCTAGTCATCATCATCATCATCAGCCTATATTTATGTCCACTGCAGGACGAAGGCCTCTCCCTGCGATCTCCAATTACCCCTGTCTTGGGCTAGAGTATTCCAACTTGCGCCTGCGAATTTCATAACTTCATCATCCCACCTGGTTTTCTGCTGTCCTCGACTGCACTTCCCTTCTCTTGGTATCCATTCTGTAACCCTAATGGTCCATTGGATATCCATCCTACGCATTACATGGCCTGCCCAGCTCTATTTCTTCCGCTTAGTAGCTGTGCCCTATTTGCATTTAGCTAAGCACTGCCAAGAATGTGGCTGCTGACTGGTCCTTGAGGACATAGAAATTCTTTCCAAGAGAAAGAAATTGTGAAATCATCAAGGCGTTTTATATCAGAAGACTCGGAGACAAGTGTGTTAGCCAGTCATCATCATAACTAACTGCCAGAGAATTTGCACACTTTCTAACCACCTGTTGCACAAATGATCAGCAATCACAGTGTTCATCACTTCATATTCTGAGGTTCAAAATTAACCACGTGGTCTATGTACATGGAGCTGCCCGCCAGTACTAGAGCTTGCGATGTTTGGTTTCAATAAATCAGTTCTGAGTGTTTGCTCATGCTTGTTCTTACGCTCGTGTCATGTTTGGCTGCGCAGGTTTTAGGAATGCAACCGTAACAACTTGCCTAGTTGTCCATACTTTTGTTCTGGCAATGCTAGATTTGCTAAGTGCACGTGCAAGGTATGTTCCCAGAATGTAATATGAATCGACAATGAAGTCGGTGATGTGAGCCGAGACTGACCTGACCAGAAGGAGAGGAAGGAACCCAGCACATCCACAAATTGGCTGCAGAGGTCTGGGTCCGCATCGCACAGCAGCACAATGCACCGCAGGCAACCCTGCGCAAAGAAGGCACTGTTGGTGGCGCAGTCCAACATCATCGCATCTGTCAGACCGCAATGATCACTGCAGAAAGCAATGTTCGTTCCTGTACCGTAATGTAATGTCCGCATAAGTTGAAGCATAGATTAACTCCTTACTTCGAAAAAAAAAAAAGAGGTCTGTGGCGTGCGATTTGACAGATGCATTCAAAAGCAGCAGTATGTAATTCAACCATTTGATAACCTGCGTCAGCAGAAGTTTCCATTTATAACCTCAATATTCCTTTGTGGTAGCCGTGGAATTTCATTACATCGATGTCGTGTATAAATACACTTCGTCATATTGAGGTACAAAATACAGGGTGTTCAAAAAAGTTAAATACTTTGCTATATTGAGAATTTTGATGTATTGAAGTTCGTTATATTAAGGTTCAACTATGTACATTCGGAACATGGTACTGTTATGATCGGCTTGGAACTGCACCTGTCAAATGTGGGAATCAAGCTCGAGCGCCTTTCCCATGACGAGATAATCCTCTTTCATCCCCGAGAGAGCCTCTGACCTCTACGGAGCAGACGAAAACGGCGAGCTACCAAGAAGGAGGACCCGAGGGAGAGGAGGTCGTCAACTTGACCGCCCGACAAAGTTCCGACACTTCCACAAGTTCCCCGCAGGAGTCATCGGCAGGTTATGATCTTCCTGGAATCTGTATCTCTCCAATGTGGGAAGCAAGCCCCAGCGCTTTTCCCGTGACGAGATAATCCCCTTCATCCCCGAGAGAGCGTCTCACCTCTACGGAGCAGACGAAAACGGCGAGCTACCAAAAAGGAGGACCCGAGGGAGAGGAGGTCGTCAACTTGACCACCGGAGAGAGGACTTCCCCGAAGGAAAGATCGGCCACCACGAGGGGATTTAAGGCCGTCCTGGCCCCCGTGTTAAGCAGAACCGCTCGAGACTCGGATAGAGTCAAAACCATGTACCAATGAAGTGAATACAATCTTTTCTATTTTTCATCATCACGATGCCCGCCTTCATCGTCGTCTCCAGATTCCTGCGGTGACGACCCACCTCACCCGGTCGAGATTATATCAGCTGGTTGGCAGCAATGGGATACTCCACCCTTCGTCCTGGCTTCAGCAAAATGGTGAGCGCTTGACTTTCTTTGAGAATTTGCCAGGTTTTAGCTTGTGTGTTTTCTAAAACGGCGAATTAGTTTCTGTACGTGCAGGCTCCTGTTGAAAGCTTCCTCACGTCACAGCAGAGTAAGAAAGTCCTCATTCGGGATTGACCATGGATTTGGGCAAACGGAAAAAGCCAGAGTTGTTACTACTTTGTGAAGAGCTGGGAATTGAGGTCGGGAAAAGTCAGAGAAAGCCACAGCCTTTTGAGGCGATTGAGAAGTGCGGGGCTCTTGAGGACGAAATTTCAGAAGCATGGGAAGAGATAGAGAAACGAGCTGAGAAAGCTGAACAAAACTCTGCAGAGGAGAGGGAAAGGCAAAGAGCTGAGAAAGCTGAACAAAAGGAAGCTGCAGAAGCAGAAAGAAAGGAACGAGAGAAACAGAGAGCTCACGAACTTAAGTTAAAAGAACTAGACGTGCAGCGGGATCTGGCCAGGCAATCAACAAATAACCTCTCAATAGATGAAAGACGTTCAGGTGAAGTAGGAGTGAAGATAAGGGATCTCATGCCATCGTACAAGGTGAACGATGACATGGGTTTGTTTCTAGTTACTTTTGAACGAACCTGCGAGAGAAACGGGTTGGCACTAGAGAGTTGGCCGCAACAGATTCTGACCATTCTTCCTGGCGAAGCAACCGAAATAATTTCAAGGCTAACGAAGGACGAGTCAGAGGACTATCGGAAAGTAAAAGCGGCGCTGCTAAGAAAATATCGGCTCTCAGCGGAGGCTTTCCGCCGCCGTTTTCGGGAGGCAGTTAGGACACCGGGCGAGTCTTTTCAAGATTTCAGTTATAAACTGAAAGTCAATTTAATCGAGTGGCTAAAAGGGGAAGACGCATTCGGTTGTCACGACAAGGTTGTTGAGCTAATCTGCAAGGAGCAGTTCTCTGGGTCCTTGAGCGAAGAGATGCGCCTGTGGATTCAAGATAGGTCGGGCGAAAAGGACTTAGAACGTGCTGCTGTACTGGCAGATGAATTCGCCGCACGTCGCGAAACCGAGAAAACACGCGTCAGGCCGTTGACGAAAATCAGCAAAGAGGAAAACAGGCGCCCCTTTCACAATGAGAAAGCTGGAGGTGGGACCAAAGACGGGCCGACCGATAATTTAGGCCATAATAACAGCGCAGCGAAAGATGAAAAGAAAACAACAAGAGCATTAGAGGCTACAAAACCGGTCGTCTGTTTCCGTTGCCAGGAGCCTGGACACCTTGCGATCGGCTGTCGGAAGCCTAGAATAGTTTTTTCTTTTGTGAATGGTGACGACGACAACTTGGCGCTCTTAGCACCCTACCTTCGCGACCTAGTAGTGAATGGAATTCCATGTAAGGTACTTAGGGACTCAGGTGCGACAATGGACATTGTCCACCCCGC
Organism: Dermacentor silvarum; assembly: GCF_013339745.2. Classification (NCBI taxonomy): domain Eukaryota; kingdom Metazoa; phylum Arthropoda; class Arachnida; order Ixodida; family Ixodidae; genus Dermacentor; species Dermacentor silvarum. The sequence continues at coordinate 159,563,385 of NC_051158.1, read as the reverse complement.
GTACGTGAAACCTGAGGATTTCACCGGGGAATGTGCATGGATCCGGCAGGTAGTTGAGGAAAATAGTGTCTGCTTGCCCATAGCCAACGTGAATATTGAGGGGCCGTTCGGACTATTGAGGACTGAAGCCGCAGTATCACAAAATCTGTCCGAACATTATCCCTACTTGTTTTCAAATCGCTCGGAGATGCTGTTGAAGAAGAAGGGTCTGAGTTTTGGCGACCATACGGTCCAAGCTCTCACACGTTCCAAAGCTCGGGAGATCGCGGCAAAGATGAAACACGGCAGCGAAGCCAGAAATATGCCTCATGGCATAGATACTCAGGAAGCACAGCCCCTAGCTAGTGAAAGCAGTGAAAAAGGCGCTAGCGAGGAGGCATGCGGCTCAGTAGAAGTATCGCCGCAAGGGCTAGCTGAGGAATTAGAGACTAATTTCGTACTGCCACATTCAGAAGGCTTTTTAGACCTACTGAGAGTTGATAAAGAGGGACTCGCGGCAGAACAACAGAGTGATGTGTCCCTCGACAAACTGAAAGAACTGGAGAAAGAGGGGATAGCCAGAAGAAACATCACTTTTCGGCGTCGCGCTGGTCTTTTGTACCGACAGTACAAAGACACGAAGGGAGTACAGTATGATCAGCTCGTTGTTCCCTCAAGATACAGAGCTCCAATCCTCAACCTGTGCCATGGCAACGGCTGGGCGGGTCATTTAGGCATAAAGAAGACTAAAGACAGGTTACTGCGAGAATTTTATTGGCCGGGATGCTTCAAGGATGTAGAAAATTATGTCCAAACGTGCGAGGCTTGTCAGAAAGTGGGAAAGCCACACGAAAAGAGGAAAGCACCTATGAAGTTAGTTCCCGTAATCACTGAACCCTTCAAACGCTTAGTAGTTGATATTGTGGGACCCCTTTCCGTGACGAGTTCAGGGTACAAATACCTTTTGACAATGATTTGCCCCGCAACGAAGCTTCCGGAGGCCGTTCCCCTAAAAGAAATAAATTCAGTCGAGGTAGTTGAAGCCTTACTCTCAGTGTTCTCCCGATTAGGTTTCCCATCTGAATTACAGAGTGATCAGGGCAGCGTATTCACCAGCGCCCTTACTACCACCTTCCTAGAAAGGTGCGGCATTCGCATCATCCGCAGTTCAGTGCGGCATCCACAGAGCAACAGTGTAGAAGCATGGCACTCCGTTCTGAAAAGGGTACTGCGGGCATTGTGCTACGAGCAAAGAAAGGACTGGGAGGCATGCTTAGCGGCCACTATGTTTGCCTTGAGGTCGGTGCCGCATGAAGCCACAGGATTCAGCCGAGCTGAGCTCGTTTATGGGAGGTCGCTTCGATCTCCGCTTCAAATGGTGCGCGAGGCGTGGGAAGGGCGCGGAGATGACCCGACAGTTGTTGAGTATGTATTGGAACTCCTAGAGCGGTTGCAATCTTGTCAAGAGCTGGTGGAGGCAAACATGAAATCTGCCCAGATGAAAGCTAAAGTATACTATGATAGGAACGCTCGGAAGCGGACTTTCACTGTAGGAGATAAGGTGCTTTTGCTAACGGCGTCCAGAAAAAACAAGCTAGACGTCCTTTGGGAAGGACCTGCGGAGGTCATGGAGAAACTCTCAGACACAAACTACGCCATCAAATTACTGGGTAGACGTAAGGAGCTGAGGATATACCACACGAACCTAATGAAACCATATCGAGAGCGTGAAGCCATAGTTCATCTCGCACTAAATACGCCCGAAGAAGTGGAAACAGAATTTGCTTATCCGATGCCGCCAACGACACTTCCACTTTCTAAAGTATATGCGGACATAGGCGCAGACCCAAATTTAAATCCACGCCAGCGAAGCGAACTACGAGAGCTCGTGGGTAACTTTGAAGACTGTTTTTTAGATCGGCCAGGTAGAACTAGCTTGATGGAGCATGATATTAAGCTGGTATCGGACGTGCCCATTCAGTGCAGGCCCTACCGGGTTTCACCTAGGCAGAGGCAAATTTTGGAAACCGAGATCCAGAGGATGTTAGAGCTGGGGTTAATTGTTCCCTCTGAGAGTGAGTACGCGTCCCCGCTAATTCTGGTTGAGGCTCCGGGGAAAAGCCCCAGGCCTTGTATCGATTACCGAAGGCTAAACGCCATAACCAAAGATCAGAATTACCCCATTCCTAATCTGGAAGAGCGGGTGGAGACCATCAGCAGGGCTGAATATGTATCTACGCTAGACTTAACGAGGAGTTACTGGCAGGTACCACTGACAGAGCAAGCTAGCCATTATGCCGCCTTTACATCCCCTCCAGGCACCTTTCGGCCTCTTGTCCTCACTTTCGGATTGAAAAACGCTCCGTTTTGTTTCTCACGACTTATGGACTGGGTTCTGAAAGGAATGCAGGACTACGCGCTTCCATACTTGGATGACATCGCAGTCTTCTCTCCTACTTGGGAGGCCCATTTGCATCACCTTAAGAATGTGCTAGAGAGTTTGCGTGCGGCCGGTTTGACCCTGAAGGGCGAAAAGTGTCAACTAGGAAAAGCCGAAGTTAACTACTTAGGCCACAAGGTCGGACGTGGCTACAGACGTCCCCTTGAGATAAAAGTAGCCGCCATATCCGATTACCCTAGACCAGTGACGAAAACAGATGTCCGTTCCTTTTTGGGACTAACTGGCTATTATCAACATTACATCCGTAACTTTTCAGAAATCGCAAGTCCCCTCACGGACTGTTTACGGAAGAATGAACCAGTGAAAATTGTGTGGAACGAACAAAAAGACGAATCTTTTCTCAAGTTAAAGGCCACTTTAGCCAACAAACCCATCTTGAGAGCTCCTGTTTATGATCTTCCTTTCATTCTGCAGTGCGATGCTAGTGATCGAGGCATGGGTGCAGTGCTCAGTCAGAAAAGTGAAAACGGGGAGGAACACCCGGTAGTGTTCGTAAGTCGGAAGCTGACTGTCCGCGAACAGGCCTATAGTACTTCCGAGAAGGAGTGCGCTTGCTTGGTATGGGCAATACACAAGCTTCAATGTTATCTGGCAGGATCACGGTTCCTAGTGGAAACTGACCATTGTCCTTTGACGTGGCTTAGGATATGTCCCCGAGGAACGGCAGACTGCTACGCTGGAGCCTTAGTCTGCAAGAGCATAGCTTTGATGTCAGGTACAGGAAAGGACGCGACAATGCCAATGCGGATGGCCTCAGCCGTAGCTTCCCTGTGTGAAGCAAAATGTTGTAAAGGGCCCCTTTCGTTTTTTTTTTCTTTTCGCGGATGTGTTTTGTTCTTCAGTTTTCAACTCATGATTAACCCCATTATTGCTGTATTTCAATGCACTCTCGGTCTCTCAATAAATGTGGCTTTCCCGGGCAGGAGAAACAAAAAACGTTAGGTATTAGGTTAATTGAAAATGCACTTAAGTCTGGTTTTTTCCTTTTGTTAATTTTCGGGAAGCTCGAACGAGGGCTGCAGGTTTAATTCTGATAAGGTTTTGCGTGAAGAATGTGTGAACCTGGCAGTTCTCATGGTTAGTTGGGTGCTCTCCGTTTTTTGTGCCTTGGGCTTGGCGTGGTCTATTTCCAGAGGGTGTCACCCGGCCTGCCTTGGAACGAACGGCGAAACAAAGCAGAGGCACGGGGTCTACGGTCTCTTCGAGGTGCTTGGATGCTGCAACCCCTTCGAGACCTCCTGTGGCGGTGGACGGGCTGTCATGATCGGCTTGGAACTGCACCTGTCAAATGTGGGAATCAAGCTCGAGCGCCTTTCCCATGACGAGATAATCCTCTTTCATCCCCGAGAGAGCCTCTGACCTCTACGGAGCAGACGAAAACAGCGAGCTACCAAGAAGGAGGACCCGAGGGAGAGGAGGTCGTCAACTTGACCGCCCGACAAAGTTCCGACACTTCCACAAGTTCCCCGCAGGAGTCATCGGCAGGTTATGATCTTCCTGGAATCTGTATCTCTCCAATGTGGGAAGCAAGCCCCAGCGCTTTTCCCGTGACGAGATAATCCCCTTCATCCCCGAGAGAGCGTCTCACCTCTACGGAGCAGACGAAAACGGCGAGCTACCAAGAAGGAGGACCCGAGGGAGAGGAGGTCGTCAACTTGACCACCGGAGAGAGGACTTCCCCGAAGGAAAGATCGGCCACCACGAGGGGATTTAAGGCCGTCCTGGCCCCCGTGTTAATCAGAACCGCTCGAGACTCGGATAGAGTCAAAACCATGTACCAATGAAGTGAATACAATCTTTTCTATTTTTCATCATCACGATGCCCGCCTTCATCGTCGTCTCCTGATTCCTGCGGTGACGACCCACCTCACCCGGTCGAGATTATATCAGTACCAACACCGCAAGTGTGGTACCATGTTAGAGTTAGGTTAGGTTAGAGTGTATAACTGTCATCCTAATGAAAGAATCTGCAAAAAAGCTAAACACAAAAAGCTTGCTTTCATTTCGTCAGTTTGCTCATCCATCACCACAGACAAAAATTCATCAGAGCCCACCTCGCGACGGTTGTTGGCAGTAAAGAGATTAGCATTGAAGCAATACAGTGATATAATGTATTGCCACCATCGAAATGCCTTATGTATTAGGCATGTACAGTGGAATCTCGTTGATACGATCTTCAAGAGAACAGGAAAATAAAGCGTATCATCTGAAAATCGTATCATCCAAAGTATTATCCAACCGAATCGTATTATCGGCAAAATGAAAAAAAAAAAACGTATTACACGTAATTGTATCAACGAGGTTCCACTGTACTACGGTGGGACTCTTCTCTCAATTTTCCCAATGAACACAGCGTCACCAACCAATGCCGCCACAAACCCTCTGAAATGAACGGCGCACTGGTGCATGCGCTGAGAAACGCATCATGCAACAGCTGGGCACCTCTCATGCTTTGTTAATGCATTCGTCAGGTACTTCACACACTTTTCAAGGGTTAGGTACGTATATGTCTTTAAGTCAAACCTCGATATAACGAACCTCGATTTATCAAAATTCGCGATATTACGAACTATTTTTATTTCCCCATCTTAGTTCTATTGAATTAACGAAACCTCGATATAACGAAATTCTCGATATAACAAAGTTTGTTGCAGCAAGTACAACTTCATTATATCAAGGTTTGACTGTACCTACGTATGTTATATCTATGTTGGTATCTAACCATTTTTCCGCCCACCTGGGTCACTGGGCAGTTTGTGGTCGAATGGCTAGCCCAACAGGCTGGTGCGCCGAGGGAACAGGGTACGAAACCAACCATCGCATCAACTGGGGTCGCTGAGTATGTGGCAACGTGTACATACGTGTCGCTGAAGCTCTTTCACACCGACATGGGTCACTGTAGATGTGGGACTGGGTAGGTACCACGGTTGAAAGAGACTTGGAACACTGGGTATATGCCACTCAGTCTGTGCTGGTCTCGGATGAACCTCCTTGATGCCACCACTGGGTACGTGCCGGTAGGTGCGTGCTGAGTGGAATCAAACCAACGTCCCCAAGGTTCCTCAAGGACAGCAATTCGATGCATTAGCAGGCTGCGCCACAAATGCACTGGGAATGTGCCGTTTTCAATGAGCACATTTCACGCCAACGCTTCAGTGAGCTTCGCCATGAATGCACTGGGCATGTGCTGCTCTTCAATGAACCTCTCGGTAACTTGGGTCATTCAGTATTTGCCACCAGGTGTGCGCAAGCAAAAGGAACAATGCTCGGCATTCGCATGCACCACCACATCAGGCTTTTCGCCTCGGAAGCCACAAGTGGACTTTTCGGCAATGCTGCTAGATGGCGTACTGTGCCCAGAAACAAGCGCGAGAGAGGAGCCCGGTTGCCGCATGGCACACTTCTCGGTGTTCGCACGCACTGGCACGCAATGCATTTTGGAAGCCACACACAGGCTTCGTGTGGCTTTTCTCCATACGCCTCCAGCAGACTTTGACACATCGTTTTGCGACAGCAGAGAGACAGGTTCTTCACTCCATGAAGCGCCGCATCCAACCATTGCTGGCCTTAAACACCGTACCCAGAATGACCTTGTTTCGTGCTATCTCGAGTGTTTTTGTGTGCAGCATCTCTGTTGAAACTACGTAGGCGTTGCCCCGCGTCTACGTGACGTCTAGCGGCCATTGTCATCTCCAACGGCCGCCTTTTATTTATGGCACGCTCAGGTGCATGTGCATGCGCCTTGTTCCTCGTGCTGCGTGCTGCGAGGTTAGAAAAACAGAAGAAGAATAAAATAGAGCTTCTTCTGCTCCTGCCATCGGCCTGAACGGTTTCTTGTTCTTTCGCTCGCCGACTCACGCATTGTTATAGTGGAACTAACCTCGGTTCCTATACCACGTACTATAGAAGCGAGTCTTCTATCCCTGGGAACATGCTCTGAAAGCGCACGTTCATATATTTGTTTTTCTGAGCGCACCTTCTTCGGAGCACCATCGCCGTCCACATTTTTCGTCAACCCCGAGCTTTCATCCAGCCACTCTTTTTCAATCTTCTTCGGCGAACCCAACCACTTTCAGTTTAAAGTGAGTGTTATACCTCACGGATTTCCTCATCCAGAAGCGATGAGAGCGGCAAACTTGTAAACACACGAGTGCAGGAGCACTCCTGTTTGCAGAAATGAACAGGACCCTAGCACTCACTTTTGTTGCTTTTATTTATGTATGGAGACAAACAGCGCTGTAGCTTGTGGGAATTATGAAGATTCATTATTTCCCGTGTTCTTCCGCAGCCACGGAAGCGAGGAGAACAGACGCTTTTTTTCCCTCTTCCCATGCGGGGAGCCAGACGACTTTGCTTGCGGTGGCACGACTCTCTTGGAAAACAGCTTGCAAACGTAGCGGCGACGTGTACGCGGAGCCCCGCACCCACTGGACCGAGTCAAGAACAAGGCGGGGCGGTCGAGATCGGCACAGCCGATGAACGCCGGTAAGGGGAGAAGACTGCGAGCCACAACGAAAGAAGGAGCTCAGGTAAACATCTCGGTCCCATCCTTTGTCCCGCCCTGCTATTGTTCGCCCCACTATCAATCCTGGCAAACGTCACAGTCAAACGTAGCCTGCTTCCACGTGAATCCTCTAGAGCAATAAACGTTGTTGTGCTTGTTATTCTATCGTTTGTTGTCGTGTTTCTGCTTGTCCTGGTACCGCCGAAGCCCAGCCATACAAGGCAAGCAAAAGGGAGTTGGCCATCAAGCCTAAGCCTTATGCACAAAGGCGGTTTGAGAGAACCCGAGACTACAGGCTATCTGAATTTCCAGTAGAGATCTCGTGTTTAAGGCGATACCAAGATGGCGATGTTGCGTTAATGGAAAGCCACGCCAGTGCTATTGGCCATGCAATAGCACCTCCTGAAGTTAAAAAAAAAAAACACACTAAAACAGTGCAATTTTCTCACTCTGCCGCACATTTTTTTCAGAATATTTTGCCAGGAGATAAAGAAAGGTCTTAAGATTGCAAAAAAAGAAAAAAATCATTACCGCATCCCCGCTTAATTTTCCCACCACCTTTTTATCTGATTCATGGCCACACCATAATCTGTAGATGGAGTTCAGATTTTCTGAATTACTTCTGCTTGACTACGAAGAAGCTTCACACAGAACTTTATGCAATCCACTCCATCATTTTTGCCCACTTGGAATCGCACCAAGACAAGACAACAGTACCTAACCCAACTGCTACAGCACAACGGGAGATGCAAGCAAAGGCCGCGCCATCTGCAGGCTAAACACATCACAGCCCCTCCTTACCCGTCGCACAGTGGGGCCAACCTGCGCCCAGTAGTTCTCCCCAAAATACAGCCTGTCAGGTAGTGTTCCGACAGGCCTTGCGTTACACTCTAAACAGCTCGAGTGCCTCAAAAAGACGAGGACAAAGCTGGCGGACACACAAGGATGATCACCAAACACTGCTCACAGCACCCACCTTGAGAGCCTGGCTGGCGTCCTCGCTGTCGGACTCCTGGGTGCACAGGATCATCAGCAGGGTCTCGATGGCGCTTGACACTTCCGGCATGAGATCCAACAGGTCCTCTGCATGAATCACACACACAGCTCACGCACCGGCAGTCGCACTTGCCACTACACAAGCACAGCAGATGAAATGCCGTAAAACGGGTCCTCACCTGCAGCTGCCTGGTACTGTTGACATTATAAGGAAGACATTCTCTATTAACCCTTCGAGGGTCACATTACGATCTACTAATCCCTGGGTCACAATTTTTATTCTAGGTTTAGATTCCTAAAAGTGACTTATTTTGAGGAAAAACAAGTAAATAATTTTTTAGGTGACAATGAAGCGTGAAAATTGTATTTAATGTGTGCAGTTTTGTTTTATTATTGAATACAGTAATACCTCATTAACTCGAACTCGCATATCTCGAAAAATCGACTAAGTCGAAATCTTCTGCGGCACCGAACCATTTCCCATAAGTGCCATGTATTTATTGCCCTTTATCTCGAAGTATTTTTAGGCCAAATCGCGGATATCACGAAATCTTGACTGAGACTGGAATCTTGACTGGACCGTTTAACAAGCTTCGTGGCTGCCGTGCCTGCCACAAAGCGGACGCTATCCCCAAATGTGAAGTTGGAACCTAGTGGCATGACAACTTTGTCAAGCAACTACAGTGGAACCTCGATGATACGAATCTCACGGGGTGACGAAAAATATTCGTATTAGCCGAAATTCGTATCGTCGAAACACAATTAAAACTAGCTAAATTAAGGGGAGACGCGGGGATCAGATCGCGAAAATCGAGAGAAAAATCGATTTTTGAAAACCACGCGTTTGGGTATCTGCAACGCCTAATCTACGCTGCATCAAAATGGTTTGGCTGAAAACGCACTGAAAGTGCCCGAAAAAGTTTAATTCGTCAGTGCGCAGGGCGAGAAAACAGCTTTAAATCGCACAATATCACCGCAGTTCACGGAGCCATATCTCGTATTTCCCGCCACCGAGCGCCGCCATCTTGGTATCGTTCGAAAGCTCAAAGTTTCGCCGTTCCGCTTCTCAATTCATCCGTCGTCGCCAACTTGTAACAAACGCACAAACACCAAGGAAGCGAGGGTCTGCGATAGGTAGTCACACGGGCCCTCTGATAAAAGCGGGCTTCCGATTGGCTGCCGTGCTGAAAGGCGTCTCTCCATTGGTTGCTGCTGTGGCAGGGGCAAGATGGCAACCGCAGTTGTCTGCTTCGTAAACCACGCCGGCGTCTTCACTTGGCACACAGAATTCGGATTACTGAGAACTCTCAGGTTAGTGATGGATCGTCGCTCGTTGGCGAATAAACTTTGGACGAAGCACGCCTTCGGATGACGGAAGCGCTCCTACGGCAAGAAAAATACGGCGATTAGCGGGAGAAGCGGAGGAGCACCTGACTGAACGAGCGCAACCTTGCACCGTGGATTACGCGCCGCGCTATCTTGCACCGTGTGACTCCAGCAGCGAAACCCACAATCGCCCTGTGCCATCGGCACCGATAACGCAGCCGACGGAAGACGCGCCAACGGAGGCTCCCGCGCCTCAGCGTACGGCCGCGCGAATCAGCTGAGATCGTATCTCGGTAGACATAGCTCGCTGCAACTAGGCAAAATGGCGCAAAAAAGAACGCGGCCCGAAGCACGGCAGCCACTCCGCCCGATGGCACGTGGAAAAGGAGGAAAAGCACAAAAGCAATAAAAGCGCCACAGCTTCGAACTTTTCGTGCCCATTCGCGGCCTCCGCGCTGTCTGGCGTTGCGTCCGCGCCTCCGCACCAAAAGAGAAAGGGAGAAAGCGCGTGACTGCGCGCTGTTCTCTTTCGCGGCCGTCGGTGGGGAAGCATTTATTCGTATCAACCGACGCAGTTCGAAAATCGATTCGTAACAACCATTTTCTAGCACGTTGCAATGTAATGGGGCTCAGCCGGGACCGCAGAAAAATTCGTATCATCCGGAAATTCGTATTAGCCGTGATCGTATCATCGAGGTTCCACTGTATATGGCACATCATGTGATGGAAGAAACGTGCGCAGAGGTAGGCCCTGCAAAATAGCATGCTTGACGCACCGTTCTGTTCGCTTTAAGCAACGCCTGTGATTTACCATCAGAGGTGTGATTTCCATTTTACTTTTATTCTATACAATGCATGAGTACGCACTATGCGAGCAGGATGTACCGGCGACGGGGGAATTTACTGGCGCCAAAATCACTGGGACGGCAACAAAACGCAGGGGACGGTGAAGACGATGGCGACGACAACGAAGGACCACGAGAGGTGCCTACATCAGCCAAAACAAGAAGCATGCTTCGCTTGCTGCGAAATAAAGTTGAGTGCAGCTTCGGAAACGATCAGCTCGTTCGATGTGTAGAGCTGCTTGAGGACGCCTTTCTAGGTCCAGTGCTACCACGAAGCAAACTAGCCTTACGAAGTTCTTTCTGCACTAAATAAAGTATAAACCAAATGCAAGCGATCTTGAGCGCGACAGCAACAAGCCACGCAATGGAGATGGCTGTTGCATTCGCTCGTCGCCTACAAGGAGAACCAGACGCGAGCGACGACTTTGAACAACGTCTCCCCAGTGTTGCAAGTATGAGGGCAGCAAATACACGACAGAACTGGCGTGACACGTGTTTTGTTAATTTCAGTTGACGTGTTTTGCTGTAAAGAGCAGCATAAACTCTTTCTGAACGTCTTGCAGTAGGATGTTATCCTTGCCCGTTTTGAAGTCTAGAAGCTCTTGGTGAAAAGCTGGTCAGTAGTGGTGAATTTTTTAGAAAGAGCTCGACTTTTCACTGCAATTCCCGCAACTTTGCTTATCTCGAAAATCCGCTTATCTCGAAATTTCCCCCCGTTTTTACCACTTCGACTTAACGAGGTATTACTGTACATGAATAAACTGGTCTAAATAATTTTTTACTATTGTTTTTTTATAAAATTCACACAACTTATTCTGATGTTTTAAACAGGTTTGACACAACTAGCGCCCATACTTTGAGATATTCCATTTCCCACTTGCACCATATGCTGCACCAAGGGTGCGATACCAGCGAAGACGGCAGTGCGGCCGAACCAATGACTAAGGATCATAAAATGGAAAATGGAAGTGGATCACTAGAGAACACAGCTCCAGGACATGCGGCCATAGCAAAAAGCAAGCCATGCCATGTGAGCAGCAGCCGCAAGCAAACTCAGTGGCCTGCACCCATTAGAAAAACAAAGCGAGTGAGACACTTGGAGTAATCAGTAGTTAGATAGCTAAATAATATTTTATCAGTTCTTGCATGCCTTGCAAACAGAGACGCATGGGCAGCTGTATTGCCGGTTTGCAGGTGCCCGCCGGTAAAGAAAGCATTCGCACACGTATCGGAGAACCATGAAGGCTAGCATCTAATGGTCACGCTTTGAGTCATAAGAAACTGGACAGAAATCACTTTTTCCAATGCCTATAACTTTAAATGAAACACTCAAATATGCTATATGCTGATTATAAAGTGCACAAGCATGGGTGTGAGCACATGGTAGTAAATTAGGTGAACTGAATATACTCCCAAACTACAGTAGACTTCTGTTAAATTGAATCCGGTTAAATTGATTTATCGGTTAATTCTTTCGCGACTAAAGGTCCCGGCCGGCGCCTGTCGATGGAACCAAACTTGTGGTATTTTGATCCTGAAATTCGCCTTCGCCGAATCAGTGAAACTTGGCTGGTCATCACGCATGTGCCCAACCCTAATGGTGATTACAGTGATGACTCCAATAGCATCTTGGCAGTGTTAGGGTACAATGAATGTGCTGAAGACAAGTCATCTGCATTCAAAAACGCCTTCTTCTGGCCTGCCCCAGGAAGATCAGTGAACGCAGTAGCTCACAATGAATTGCAACAAACTTCAATAGAAGAAAATTCTCAATATAACAAAGTTTGCGGAGAAATGCCTTGTCGTTTGAGTTACTTTTGTGCTTTAATGCATAAAATGGCGCTTTGTTGAGAAAATAACTAGAACGCCAATCCACTTCTCCGCAACGTTTGGAATTAATATCTCCAAACTGTTGTCATCCTGAGAATTCATTCCAAGTGGATCCGCCTTACGAACTCCAAGGCTAGAATTTGTAAATTGCAATATGGGCCATAAAGTAATTTGTTAAAAATTAGTGTATTTTTGTTATTTGTCGCTTATGCATTTCAATTTCTTGTGCAAGTAATGTCTGCCTCCTCAGGTAGACCAGCTCATGAACTAGAATTGTGCTATATGCCACAGGCAACCTCTAAATATTTTTGAAAGTGTTCGCATACAGGAAGGTTCAAATGCACACGGGAACACATGGGTTTTTATATTGCACCGCCATACGTTCATATGAGATGACTGGATCTAGGGGTTAGGGTTTCTGTTCCGATGGGATGGTCTCATGTGCAGGCACTCACCGCGAGCCGCGTGGATGGCCAGGTGCGTGAGGAGCCGAATAGAGGCCGATGCCAGTCGCACCTGGTGGTGGAAGATGCCCTCACGGCAGAGCTGCAGCACAGGGCCCTCTGCAAAACGGCATCAACACAAGTTCTTACAAGACTACCAGATTTACTCGAATCTAGGCTGGCCTCAATTCTAAGCCGAGATCCTCCCAAAATTCAGAAGGCCAGAAAATTGGAAAACACCTTTCCTCGAATACAAGCCAACCAGGACATGTAATAGTAAACAACAACATTCACAAAGAGCAAATGGTACTCATTAGTACCATTGTCCAACGCCAGCAACACTTGCCCACGCTCACTGTAGGCAGCACTGTAATGGCACCGCATGCTCGGTCTCAGTGAAAGAGATCTGGTCAAACAACGACTGTGCCTGCCTTGGACACACTCATTCTGGTCAAACTGGCATAGTGTTACAGTGACCCGTGGTGCTATTCCGGACATTGGCGAATTCCGCCATATTGTCAAATTGTTTAATGGCAGCATTTTGAGCCAGAGAAGCTGTAACAGCCCTCTTTACCAATCAGAGCTGAAAAGATGGCGAATTCGACAATATGGGGCAATTCGCCAATATCCCGAATAGCACCCCTATACGACTTTGCAGCTGCAGCAGTGGATGGTATTGGCTACAGTACGATCTTCTGGTGTTGGTTTAAGCAGCGTGTCATTTTTCCAGTTATAATGACTCCTACTGAAATCCTTAAACTTACCCTGACCAAGGAGTTTTGCAGCTGATGTTTTAAAAAATGCTATTGGCCTAGATTGAAATAAATATGGTGCAACTCCTGTTACACATGCTGACAACAGCCAAAAGAACTTACAGGGTCATACTGATTGTGGTGGCATCCAGCAGACCCTCCACACAAAGCTGCAATAAATGGCACCAGCGCCAATATGACTCAAGACCATGGCGCCAATTTTTGCCTTCTCGCCAACTAGTCCAAGTCCAGCCCTCACGGTCTTCGTCGCTGCCACACAGTCCTTACAACATATACTCTCAGAATTCTACAACCAAGCTTGTTACCTGACACTCTTTTTGTGTCGTCGCTAACTCATTATTTTAGGCTGGAGTTACTTCTCTGTGGTGTGGAACTGTGTGCTGCAGCAGCTGCCTTTTTTTGCTAGAATGTGTTCAGGTAAAATCTAACCGCTTGTAACCGCTTGTAGAGCAGAACTGGCTACAACGCTGCCTTTTCCGACTCCCGTTTACCCTTCCATAGAACTCCATGTATACGCATACCGCTTACAGTGCAGCTGCGTGAGACGAAATACCGGTTATGATGCGGCTTCCGTGGGAAAATCTCGCTGACAAGGGCGGCAGCGAGCCTATTTGTGTCTTTAAAGCCTGTATTCTTGCGTTTACCGCCACGCATAACACCGCGTTGGCTGCGGGCTTTCGTAATTGCGTAGTCGTCATCCACGATCGCGTCGATAGCGGCCGTGGTTTTCTCCGCAGCGGTTGCGGAGAACAGTAGTTTCATTTTTACTCGGTACGCGCGTCGGCCCCGTGCCTAAAAACTGCGTAGTCACCATCGATGATCGCATAGATAGCATCCGTGGTTTCGACTGCAGTTGTTACGACTGCAGTTGCTACATGGTACGCAACTCCTCTCCACCAACACTCTCACGGCCAGCACCAAGCATGCCTGCTCCTGCGCCCGTATGCCATCGTTCTCAGGCCACCTCATTGCCTTTATCGACACCGATGATGACACGTGGCAGCGGAGACATCGCCCACCCAACACCGGCTCCCGTGCCGCACGCTATCGGGTCTGTCTCCAACGAGATCACTCCTCTGACGACACCCGACCCGTTCACGCCGTTCACTGAGCCGGCCGCTGAGACGGCACGCGGGCTCTTCACCATGCCGATTCCGCTGCCTCCGACCTTGCCAGCTATCGCCACAGCGGACACGGGCCACAACTTTCAGCTACCCCCACTGCATCCCACGTCAGGCATCCTCAACGAACCACTGGACGCTCTTGTGGCCCCTGACCCCACTTTGCCTGGCCAGCCAGTGGCTTCCTCGCAATGCGCATCATTGCCAGCTGCGCCGGATCATTGTCACCTCCCAACAAGGTTTGCCACATCCCTGTGCAATACACGCATCGTGGCCCGTCCAGCATTTCTACTCCATCGCTACACGCCATGCGCACCCTACACGCCATGCAACGGTGCGGTCCGTGATAGGCCTCCGGCAACGCTCACGTTGGTACCGTCGATGCACCATTTGCCTCAAAGGCCTCTCAGTTCTTCCTTCCCTAAAACGCATGTGCCGAGCATTATATCGCCGTCTGGAAGCGCCCCTCCCAACAGCGTCTGTTCAGCGAGTCTCTCGACCGTTGCGGAGCTCCCAGTGCCGCCCACCCGAGTGGTGGTGGCGACCCAATGCCTCCCCGTTGACAACTTGGACTGGCCACAGACACTTTTCAAACGCGATTGAACTGGCTTGCCATTTCGACGTTCCGTCGGGGTGGGGGGCAGCCCTGTAGCGCCCACCGACGCCACAACGCCGGGCGCTCTGGTCGGTGCTCTCAGCTGTCAAGGAAGTAAAAAAATAAAGAAGCGCAGCGCGGGCTCGAGGCGCAAGCTCGGCATGCGCAGTGTCGTTCTGAAAGCTGGCCACTATGGTCGTCGCCTTCGCCCTTCTGAGTAGGGACGACAGCACGGCTCGTACGGCCACCGTCATGTCCTCCTACAAGATCTTTGTCAACTTGACCCAAAGCTGTGATTTTCTTACGCCAGCTCCCACTGAAATGAAGCTGATTAGGCCTAGAGCACATCATGAAAGTTAGCCAATGGCAGCAGAGTGACAGGCAGCCTGCCAGTGGATTGACAGCTGGTAGCTACCGCCAGCAAGCTGAGCAAATGCATACCACGTTGGTCTTCCATGTAGGCAGAAACTTCTCAACAGAATTTTCACAACACAGGCTAAATTGCCAGAGTCACGATGCAGTCAAAGTCGCAAGTGACATCTATAGTTCGTGACATCGCAGCAACATGCAATGCACACTGAGCTGCACAAGAAGCAAATGCGAAACACTGCCGCGGCCTTGACTATCGTGAAATTTCAAGCAGGCCACTCAAGCACAACCTCAAGAAAAAGCCTGTCAATGAGTGTTCCATACCATTGGCACTGTAAAAAACAACATAAATTTTTCTCTTAAAGGTCTTTTTTTTCTGGCTGATTGCAAATTAGGATATTTTTGAAATCCCCTTTAAATCTCAGAAATTGGTCAGTGATTGTTACATGTATATTATCGCATCCTACTTTTTTTTGTAAATTTATTTCTGTGTTCACCAACTCATTTTTGCATCATTTTCATGCTGAACGTAACACTAAATGCACTGAGGTTTCAACAACCATTTGTAACAGTAAAAGAAAATCAAAATCTCGAGCAGGAACTGGAGCTCGCTGGATTGTACCTAAAGACACACTTATCCACGATGTCTCCGCACATTTCAGCCCATGAACAGAGAAGTGAAAACCAGACGGTGACAAGGGAGCACTCACCTGGCATCAGGTCAAACTTGTCGACGGCAACTGACTGGGCCAGCAGCACCAGCACAGACAGAGCCCCACACTTGAGGTTCAGGTACGGGGTACTCAGTGCATACTGCACCACCGCCTGCACAGCAAACACAAGGTCAGTTCAAGCAGAACCTCGGCGGTAGCGTATTTACTATACCTTAACGTGCTGAAATCTGCACAGTACAATAAACTTCTCTATATGGCTTTCATAGATTAGGAAAAGTCATTTAATTCAGTTGAGATACCAGCAATCGCAGAGGCATTGCATAATCAAGAAGTACAGGAGGCATATGTGAATGTCTTGGCAAATATCTACAAGGATTCCACAGCTACCTTGGTTCTCCACGGGATTTATAGAAAGTTACCTATCAAGAAATGAGTCAGGCAAGGAGACACTATCTCTCCAATGCTATTCACTGCATGCTTAGAAGAAGTATTCCAACTGGCAAGGCTTAGGAGTGAGGATCAATGGCGAATATCTCAGCAACCTTCGGTTTGCAGATGACAGTGGCCTGTTCAGCAACACTGGGGACTTTAACCGAGAAAGTCTAAGAGTGGGGTTAAATATTAATATGCAGAGGACAAAGATAATGTTCAATAGCCTGGCAAGGGAACAAGAATTCACGATCGCCCGTCACCTTCTAGAGTATTACAGGAGTACGTTTATCCAGGTCAATTACTAACGGAGGACCCTGATCATGAGAAGCAACTTCACAGAAGAGTAAAAATTGGTTGGAGTGCATACGGCAGGCATTACCAAATGTTGGCTGGGAGCTTACCACTGTCGTCGAAAAGGAAAGTGTACAATCACTGCATTCAGCCGTTGCTAACATATGGGGCAGAAACTTGGAGGTTAAGAAAGAAACTCGAGAGCAAGTTAAGGACCACACAAAGAGCGATGGAACGAAAATGTTAGGCCTAACGTTAAGAGAAAGGAAGAGAGCGGTGTGGATCAACGAACAAACGGAGATAACCAATATTCTAGTTGACATTAAGAGGAAAAAATAGAGCTGGGCAGGCCATGTAATGCGTAGGATGGATAACCAGTGGACCATTAGGGTTACAGAATGGATACCAAGAGAAGGAAAGTGCAGTCGAGGATGGCAGAAAATCAGGTAGGGCAAAGAAATTGGGAAATTTGCAGGAGCACGTTGGAAACAGCTAGCGCAAGACAGGGGTAATCGGAGATTGCTAGAAGAGGCCTTCATCCTGCAGTGGACACAGAAATAGGCTGATGATGATGATCATGAACATATTGCTGATTGTAACACATACCCAGTTTTTCATGGCCACAAATAAAAAATGCAGCGCCTTCAACTGTAAGGCGTTCCCCTAATTTCATACTTCAAAGATGCAAATTGCAATACCCTTGATTGTTTTTTCAGCGAATTTTCATGGTAAGAGAGAGAAACAATGATTGGTTCGCACTTGGCAAAGAAAATTGACCCTTTCTGGTGCGAACTTTTAAATGTGAGTGAAAATTTTATATTGTCACGCTGCACGGCGCAGCCAAAGGAAGAGGAAGGAGAAGTGCACGTGAGGAGCTGGCCGCTGCCTGTTGGGTTTGGATGACCGTCCTGCCCCTTGCGCTACGCTAACCATCCATCATTCTTGAAATAAATCCATCCCATCCGTTACAATTTGGTGGAAGGTGCTGGGTACATCACACTGGGCGACCGAGCTCTACTACCCCTTCGACACAGCAAACGGCTGGCCGGGCTACCACTGGGAGACATTGACAGGAGCGATTTGGACGGAGGCGACGTTCGCCAGGAAATCGCGGCAGAAAGCATTCGCCCGAAGCAAGCCGGTTACTGGACACCTCATCGAGAAGCACGCACATTCTCAGGCAAAGCAAATGAGGACTGGTTGAGACACTAAGAGAGGGACAGCTTCGTCGGGACAGCTTCGTTGGGACAGCTTCGTCGAAGAGATAAAGAAATGCTTTTGCGATTTGCTTTCGAAAAAGAAAAAGGCTGAGCAGACACTTTCACGATGAGCGCAGTTACCGGGAGAGATGTGTACCACCTATATTAAAGAAATCCTGAAGCTTTGCGGAATTGTGAATGCAAACATGTCGGACGAGGGCAAGGTCGGACACCTAATCAAAGGAATTGCCGAAGATGTGTACAATTTTTTTATCTCTAAGGAAGACCTCACTACACCATCCGACTTAAGGCGTCACTGTCGTACGTTCGAGGCTCTGAAGACACGCCGCATTATCCTGAAGTTTGGTCGGCTGGACAACGTGACTAACACAGCAAGTGTACGACCTGGCTGCTTTGGTACGGCAGGTTATTAGAGATGAAATGGCTCATTTTCAAGGCCCAGATGCCAACCGCGTGTGCCACCAATGCTCCGTTGATGAGCGCTACTTGGAGGCGCCGGCGGCCTGGCCGCATCCTGCCTGCGGTGACCGCTCATTTCTGACAATGCCCATGCCCAGAGCACCATTATCCAGCCACAAGCAACAAGTTTTGAACGTCGACATGACAGACAGCCTCGACGTGGGTTGTCTCCCGTCTACAATCCGCCTTGGAGGTTTGTACCCAAGATCAATAAAAATCGCAGCCCACCTGTGCGCTATAGCTGCGGGGCTCAGGGACACATTGCGAGGTATTGCCGCCGTCGCCCACAGCGTGCTCCGCAAGATCGTGCATATCCGCCTCGCATGCAAGAAGCTACATCCTGGCAACCATTTGTCCCTTTCCGCCACCCACACCGAGAATACACATATATGCCAAGGAATGACTCCCCCGTGTCGAACTGCAGCCTGACTCCGCTGCTGACTTGGACACGTCAATCACCATCTCCACGTCACCACTCGCCTACACCACCCCATCTGGGAAACTAGCTGGTGCGATCGATAGAGGTGAGGTCGCAGGATGGTCACTCTTTAAAAAGCCACCGTCTGTTGTCATGGTAAAGAACAAAGTGTGTGTTTGTGTCGATGGTGTTAACACTGTGGCTTTAGTAGATACTGGTGCTTCTGTGTCTGTGATGTGTCTTGCGTTCAAGAATCGCCTTGGACCGAAAGTGATGTTTGCTTGGGATGGAAATACCACGTTTCGCTGAGTTGGTAGTGAACTGTTACGCCCTGTGGGAGTATGTTCCGTCGTGATAACAGTTGGTGGCATTTCGGCATTTCGAACCGAATTTATTGTACTAGCACGTGCCACGCATGACATAATATTTGGTACAGTGGAATCTCAATGTTACGATCAAGGCTAATACGAATTTTCAGATGACACGAATTTTTCCGCGGTCCCGGCCAGCCGAGCCCCATTACTTTGCAACGTGCTAGAGAACGGTTGTTACGAATCGATTTTCGACCTGCGTCGGTTGATACGAACAAACGTCGCCCCACCGACGACCGCGAAAGAGAACAGCACGCAGTCATGCACTTTCTCCTTTTCTCTTTTCGTGTGGACGCGGCGCCGGACAGTGCGGATGCCGCGACTGGGCGCGAAGAGTTTGAAGCGGTGGCGCTTTTGTTGCTTTTGTGCTTTTCCTCCTTTTCAGCGGCCCATCGGACGGAGTGGCTGCTGTGTTTCGGGCCGCGTTCTTTGTGTTTACGCTATTTTGCCTAGTCGCAGCGAGCTATGTCTACCGAAACACGATCTCGGCTGAGTCGCGCGGCCGTACGCCGAGGCACGGGAGCCTCTGTTGGCGCGTCTTCCGTCAACTGTGTTATCGGTGCCGATGGCACAGGGCGATTGTCGGTTTCGCTGCTGGAGTCACATGGTTCAAGATAGCGCGGCACGTAATCCACGGTGCAAGGTAGCGTGGCACGTTCAGTCAGGTGCTCCTCCGCTTCTCCCGCTAATAGCCGTATTTTTCTTGCCGTAGGAGGCTTGCGCTTCGGTATTCCAAAGGCGTGCTTCGTGCAAAATTTCTACTCCAACGAGCGACGATCCATCACTAACCTGGGAGCTCTCAGTAATCCGAATTCTGCGTGTTAAGTGAAGACGCCAGTGTGGTTTACGAAGCAGGTAACTGTGGTTGCCATCTTGCCCCTGCCACAGCAGCAACCAATGGAGAGACGCCTTTCAGCACGGCAGCCAATCGGAGGCCCGCTTTCATCGAAGGGCCCGTGTGACTGCCTATCGCAGACCCGCGCTTCTTTTGAGTTTGTGCGTTTGTTACAAGATGGCGACGACGGACGAATTGAGAAGTGGAACGGCGAAACTTTGAGCTTTCGAACGATACCGAGATGGCAGCGCTCGGTGGCAGGAAATACGAGATATGTCTCCATGAACTGCGGTGATTTCGTGCAATTTAAAGCTGTTTTCTCGCCCTGTGCACTGACGAATTAATCTTTTTCGGCCACTTTTTGTGCGTTTACAGCCAAACCATTTTGGTACAGCGTAGATTAGGCGTTGCAGATACCCAAACGCGTGGTGTTTCAAAAATCGATTTTTCTCTTGATTTTCGCCATCTGATCCCCGCATCCCCCCATAATTTAGCTAGTTTTAATTGTGTTTCGATTATACGAATTTCGGCTAATACGAATATTTTTCGTGACGCCGTGAGATTCGTATCATCGAGATTCGACTGTATTAACTTTTAACGGGAGTGTGGAGCAACATTAGACTGCAGGGATGGTGAAATTTCACTCAGCAGCGATACCAGACCACCCGTGCTAGACGACATTCCATCCGATCGTCAAGAAGTATTTTCCATGTCCAGTGATGTACTTTTGCTTGCACAGACGGCAATGTTCATCCCTGCGACCTCGTCGCACGTCCGTACTGGTCCCTGCTGTGGATTAATTGAAGCCGAATACGTCAACACTATAACGAAGAATGTACTTGTCCCTCGGTCACTGATTGGAGTCATAGAGGATTGTGCTCACATTTGGATGGTGAATGTGTCCTCCGAGTCAGTTGTTTTGTCTGCCGGACTGAAGGTAGCACGCTTTGAAGAAGACAGTGTTGCGAGCATTCGTGCGGTTGCTACTTCTATGGACGCAAGCTCACCACTCAGTGACCACTCTTCAAAATTTAGGAGCATGATTAATAAATCGCTCCCCTCTTCCCACCAACAAGCGCTCCAAGAGCTCCTTGCCCGCTATGCGTCAGTGTTTGGCTTTGCTCAAGAGCGCCTACAGTCACCACCGCACTCCCGCGTACACCACCGCATCAATACTGGAACAGCGTCGCCAATACGACAGAAACCGTACCGCGTCTCTCCTGCCAAGCGTAAAGTGATCGCCGAACAAGTTACAGACATGCTACAGAAAGGCGTCATCCAGGAGTCCAATAGTCCCTGGGCAGCTTCAGTCATATTGGTCAAGAAGAAAGATGATTCTTGGCGATTCTGCGTCGACTACAGACGCCTAAACGCAGTAACAAAGAAGGATGTGTATCCTCTGCCACGCATAGATGACGCCATTGACTGTTTGCATTCTGCCTCGTACTTCTCGTCTGGCGATCTGCGCTCAGGCTACTGGCAAACACAGATTGTAGAGAGATGATTGCGGACCGTCACGTTTGGTGACTTGCGGTGCGGTGAAGGATGGAGCCGTAGACGTTTAGGTTAGTAGATAACATATATTAGGACTAGGATAGGATAGGAATAAACTTTATTTGTCCAGCGGACTAAGGACTATTAGGTCTAAGCACTCTATAATAAGCTATACAAACAGAACGACGTCCTCGTCGTCTTCAGCAGAACGAGACCGTGATGGGACGACTTGGTCGCTGAGCAAAATGTAGCGTGTCGACTTGCCAAGGTGCTGGGTGAGCGGTGGCGGCAGCTCGAACGTTCAGGAGCGGCAGGAGATCAGAATGACCAGGAACAGTACTGGCCGGGAACAGTCGCAGGCAGGTAGTAGCCGCACTGGACACAGACATCCGCAGGAGCGCGACTGGTCAGGAGGTTGCCCAGTAGTTCACCTGGGCAGCCCTCTCGAACCCTGGCTCTTCGCACGCCGTGTCCAACCAGTCTCTGCTGCTCTCGTGCCTTCTACTTTTTTTTTCTTCTCTGCCGCGCCACCTCGTGCTCTCTCTTTTTTTTCCGCGACGCACCGCACATGTAGTCAATGTTGTCATTGTTTCACCACACCAATGCACCCGCCAGACAAGGACAAGACTGCCTTCGTAACGCCGGATGGACTCTTCGAGTTTAATGTAATGCCTTTCGGTTTGTGTAATGCTCCGGCGACACTCGAGCGATTCACGGACACAATCCTGCGAGGACTTCGATGGGAAATCTGTGTGTGTTACCTCGACAACGTTGTCATTTACGGCAAGACATTTCACAAGCTCAACCAACGACTCGAAGTTGTGCTTGACTGCATACGGCGAGCTGGACTGATACTAAACTCCAAAAAGTGCCACTTTAACGAATGTCAAAAGCTTGTTTTTGGTTTCCTCGTCAACAAAGAAGGCCAGACCCCCAGACGCCCAGACCCCCAGAAGCTTGCGGCCGGTCGTGGCTCCAACCAGCTGAAGACGGTGAAAGACCTCAGCAGCTTCCTGGGACTATGTACGTACTTTCGCCGTTTCATTAAGGACTTTGCACGCCTAGCTCATCCGCTCACGTCACTCCTTCACAAGGACTCGCCGTTTACATGGACTACTGAATGCGAGTCTGCATTCTGTGAACTAAAATTCCTGCTCACCTCAGCTCCAATTTTGCACCACTTTGATCCAGAGGCCCCCAACTGAGCTTCACACCGATGCTAGTGGTCTGGGTGTTGGAGCTGTACTCGTACAGATACATAGCTGACGCCAACAAGTCATCGCCTACGCAAGCCGTACTCTTACCAAGGCTGAGCGGAATTACACCGTAACAGAAATGGAATGCCTCGCGGAAGTCTTCGCCACCTACAAGTTTCGACCATACAGTAGAATCTCGATAAACGGAAATCGCTCAAACGGAATTGCCGCTTAAATGGAACAGTCGCCTGTAATTTGGTTGGTTTTGTATTCAGATAACGTAAGAACACTTTCGGTAATCAGAACTAAAATTTCCGCGTTACCGTGTAAACGGAACCGAAAATGAAACTACTTGGCAGACCCATTGCCATGAGCATCAGTTTTGCCGGTTCCAGCTGTTTCTTGTGTTTAGTTGTAAGCCTCACCTCATTGGTAGTCAGCCGTGTTAGCGCAACAAATGCACAGTTCTTGTGTTGAGTTAGCGCAGTTCTTGTTCTAGTCGCTCGGTCTCAGTTCAAGTCGCTGAAGTTACAGGGCTTAGCCCCCGCCGCCTCGTTCGTGCCGTCCTGGTGCCATTCGTGCTTCATTGCCGCATTGGTGTTTTCTAACATTGGTGGCTTGCGAAGTTGAGGCCTAGCCTCTGTTGTTTCAATGGCGGCACAGAAGCGTGCACTTCGAAAGCGGCTCTTACACGAAGTTGGCGCTCGCGACGAAGCATGGAGTCCCGAAAAGCAGCTTAACAAGGATCCTGCATGACAAAGAGAAGCTACGGGATGCCTTTGAAAGTTCGCGATTCGGGCCCCAGAGGAAGCGTCTGCGACAAGGCGACCACGAAGAACTGGAGAAGTGTCTCATGATGGCTTAGGAGAGCCCGGAGCCAGAACATTCCCATCAACGGACCACTAATCCGTGCCAGGAAGAGTTTGTCCTTCAACTCGGGATAGCAGACTTCTTGTGCAGTGAGGGCTGGCTGACAAGGTTTAAAGACAGAAACGGCCTCGTTTTCCGCACCATTGCAGGAGAAGCCGCAGCAGCTGATGCGACACGACTGGCGTGCAGGGCGGCTTCCGGAGTTTATGCGTCAATTCAAGGACGAGGACGTCTACAACATAGATGAAACAGCACTTTTCTTTAAGCTCCTGCCAACGAAATCGATGACTTTCAAAGGTGAGAAATGCACAGGTGGCAAACGGAGCAAAGAAAGACTAACTGTTCTTGTCGGAGCAAACATGTCGGGCAGCGACAAGCTGAAGCTGCTTGTGATTGGCAAATCCAAAAATCCTCGCTGTTTTAAGGGCATAACTAATATGCCCATGACTTACGAGTGAAACTCAAAAGCGTGGATGACGCAAGCCCTCTTCAGCAAATGGCTGCACACCGAGGATGCGCGATTTTCGCGGCAGAAGAGGAAAGTACTTTTCCTTGTTAAAACTGCCCTGGACATGGCACTGTAACAGGACTGAAGTCGATTCAGTTGGAGTTTCTCCCGGCCAACACCACGGCACTGTTGCAGCCCATGGATCAGGGAGTTATTCAAGCCCTGAAAGCCCGCTTCCGCAAGGGCCTCCTGCAGAGGATGCTGGTGTGAATGAACCAGAATAAGGAATACAAGGTGGACATTCTTGGCGCCATTCACTTTAATGTTGATGCCAGGAGGCAGCTGACTGCTAATACTATAGTAAATTGCTTTAGGCATGCAGGATTTTTTCAAGTGACCAGACATCTGATTTGCAGGATTTGCCTGGATGTGACAGTGAAGATGCCCTTGAGAGGCAGGTGGTGGTAGAGCAGTGTGCTTTAAAGGCAATCCATCTGGACTTTGATGAGTACGTGCACACCAACAGTGATGTTGTGACTTGCCCTGAAAACACAGTAGAGAGCATTGTTGCTGAGGTGTGTGATGAAGAGGAAAGTGAGCCGGAAGAGGAATCTGAAGGGGTAGCTACCGTGGAGCCTACCACACTTCAAGGAGCAGAATCAGCTGTGCAGTATCTCAAAATTTTTTTTTCAGAAGGAACCAGGATCTGAAATGTTTGTCCAAAGCTTAAGTGCCATGAAAAAAACGATACTAAAGATGCAGTTCCAAGGACTCAAGCAAAGCAAAATTGGCGCATTTTTTAGTGCACAGTGACTAATTGTTGCCAAATAAACTTTGTGAGTGCTGTACCAAAACCGCTTGCAGTTTTTTTGCTTTCTGAAAAACTATCAGGTACATTCACCTTCTAGTGCTTGGAGTTCCATAAAATGGTATTAAGAGTGTACGCACATAAATCTGCACTTTTGCACATCTCTCTCAGTAAACGGAACTCCTTTAAATGGAACTATTTTGTTCGGTCCCTTGAAGTTCCGTTTATCGAGAGTCTACTGTACTTGTACGGCTGCCACTTCACGATAGTGACAGACCACCATTCTCTTTGCTGGTTGGCTGGACTATGCGATCCATCTAGCCGATTAGCTCGGTGGTCATTACGGCTTCAAGAATACGACTTTCCTATCACTTACAAGAGTGGTCGCTGTCACACCGATGCTGACTGTTTATCTCACCTTCCATCAGCAAGCACGCGAGATACGGACGATGACTTAGATGAATACCTCCTTGCAATATCTACAGAGTTGCCTGATGCCACCGCCTTCAAGGTTGAGCAACAGCATGACCCTTCTATTCGAGCTATTCTTTACGCGGCTCGGTCGCCTGCACGCGGCTCACCTTTCATTATTTTTGAAGATTTATTGTATAAGAAGAATTATTCTGCTGAAGGTGCTCCACCTCTGCTCGTGCTTCCCCAGACGTTGAGGCCTATGATACTTCACGCCATGCACGATGACATCACGTCAGGCCACCTTGGCTTTGCTCGGACACGTCACCGACTGCGCCAGCGTTTCTATTGGCCCAAGCTCTGGAAGACATTGAAGCAGTACGTTTCCAGCTGTGCCATTTGCCAACGCCATAAGCAGTCAACGACGCCTCCTGCGGGTGCCTTGCAGCCAGTTAAATCGCCGACCGTGCAAGTTGGTGTCGACTTGCTAGGTCCCTTCCCCAAGTCTACTTCCGGTCGTCGCTGAATTATTGTGTGTGTGGACTATTTGACCTGGTACACTGAGACGGCGGCGCTCGCTTCAGCTACAGCAGCAAACGTTATATCGTTCCTGCTATACTCCGACATTCTCCACCATGGTGCTCCACGCGTTGTGATTAGTGATCGTGGATGGCAGTTTACTGCAGACGTTGTTGAAGAACTACTACGTCTTTGCGGATCTGATTATTGCATAAATGTTATCACATTGCATAAATGTTATCACAAGCGTGAGCCCAGGCCCGTTTCGCCTAAGAAACGTGAAATAGCACGCATTGTCTCTATCGTCTGCCAACTCTGTGGCCATGCGCCCAGCAAGAGGTCCTCCGACAGTGGTCCATTGTATAAATGCCTCAAGGTAGCTGCCAGTGTCAGACTTGCGCGCGCATACTCAGGGCACACCATGAGCACATGGTCTATAGTCTCTATAACACCACACACTGAACAGTCCAGGGAGTCTGTCCTTGCAAGTGAGAACGAGACAAAGCATCGGAAACAAAGAACATGTCACAGTATAAGGGTTAATCATATCAAAATAAGGACAAGTGCCTCCTCTGTCATCTATAGCAACGCCTGCAAGCAGCACAAATGCGTGGAGGTGTGTGCCCCCCCCCCTCCCCCTCAAACAACTCACGTGCACGCTGTCGGTGTCCCACAGGTGAGGCTGCTCGGTGGCCAGCAGGCAGAGGTCGTCCAGGGCCTGGGCCTTCACACCCTCCCGGGGGTCGTCCCTCAGGTACTCCACCAGCGTCCCAATCTGATCGGAAGAGAAAACAGGGACAGCAAGATTTGTTCCACACTCCTGACACCTCTTATAACAAGCTCTCATAACAAGCCGATGCCTCATACGCAGCACTGAAGGCATACTCAAGAGGAGGAAGATATATACATTGACACGTGTACTTGTTTCTTTCTCGGGTGACCACTGTTCACCGGCTAACAAATGTTAAATGTTATCGCTCACCCGACGAATAGACACATCATCACAGGGAGATACCTCCCTCGATGTGAACTTATGGTGTGGTAAGCATCCTGGACAGGACCAACGGACACCAGAATGTGTCGCACAAAGTACCCACGGAACCAAACTCAAACTGCATGGAGTGCTTCTAAATGTACTTGTTTACACCCATAAACGATGTCACGCAGTTCCAGAATTCGAAAAAAAAAAGTAATTTGATAAAAAGGTGGCTATCTGGTGGAGCCGGGCCCAAACCTGTGAGTGATTTCCTGCATTTGGGCTGTTCCAGCACTGGCGCTCGCTTTCCGAGCGGCGAACCAACCTGGGCCACAGATAACCATCGGTGTGGGTCTAAGGACTCGCCACCTACCGAGCTATTGCTGCCCCCCTGTGCTCAGCGACACAACTCTGGTGATGGCTTTAAAGTTTATGTAGGTATATATCTTCAGCGATAGCACGAGAAGAAAGGGAACCGAGAAGCCCGATTTTTATTAATCATAAGAAGCCAACAAACAATGACACCAAGGACAAAATAGGGGAAATTACTTGTGCTTACTAATTGAATTAAAGAAATGATAAATTAATAAAAACTAAAATGGATGAAAAAACAACTGGCCGCAGATAGGGAACGAACCCACGTCTTCGCGTTACGCGTGCGATGCTCTCACCACTGAGCTACCGCGGTGCCGTTTTCCCATCCACTTTCTGGGGTATTTATGTCTTACAACTAGAACTAACCCTGGGAGTGTTAGCCAGCACCTCCACTCACAAATCTACGCGGCGGATGTGGAACATCCTTTCTGCCGCAGGCGTCACAAGTACGTGATCTTTTTGGGTCAAGGCAACTGGTCAACAAACCCACATATGCTACCTGAAGGCATCAATGTTGCCGGATTCGAGCCCTCGTTATGTAATGAACGAAAAGAAAGGGAACCGAGAAGCCCGATTTTTATTAATCATAAGAAGCCAACAAACAATGACACCAAGGACAAAATAGGGGAAATTACTTGTGCTTACTAATTGAATTAAAGAAATCATAAATTAATAAAAATTAAAATGGATGAAAAAACAACTGGCCGCAGGTGGGGAACAAACCCACATCTTCGCATTACGCGTGCGGTTCTCTTTCTTCTCATTCATTACATAACGAGGGCTCGAATACGGCAACATTGATGCCTTCAGGTAACATATGTGAATTTATTGACCAGTTGCCTTCACCCAAAAAGATCACATACTCGTGACACCTATGGCAGAAAAGATGTTCCACATCCACCGCCTAGGTTTGTGATTGGCGGCGCTGGCTAACACTCCCAGGGTAAGTTCTAGTTACATAAATACCCCAGACATAAATACCCCAGAAAGTGGATGGGAAAACGGCACCGCGGTAGCTCAGCGGTGAGAGCATCGCACGCGTAATGCGAAGACGTGGGTTCATTCCCCACCTGCGAACAGTTGTTGCTTCATCCATTTTAATTTTCATTAATTTATTATTTCTTTAATTCAATTAGTAAGTATAAGTTTCCCCTATGTTGTCCTTGGTGTCATTGTTTGTTGGCTTGTTTAGCGATAGCAGTAACACATGAAATAACTCAATTGGCCTAAGTGCCACTAGGCTAGTGGAAGAAGGAACAGACATAATGCAAAAAATTGCAGCAAGAAGATCAAGCTAATATTGTTTGATCTTGGGAGGTGTTGTGGCTTGTTGAAGTCCCTGATGAAGAGCACCACTGCGAGAGGTCAGCAAGCTTGGGCAATGCAGGCACAAAGCGTTTTCTTCTCCAATTCTCTACACGGAGTGAAAGAGGTGTGACGACTACATCTTTAACAAATGAAATGGTTCAAGTAGCCGAAATGCTACGTGCTGGTGCAGAAGTTGGTAAATATGCTTCAGTGTTGCACTGAACTATGCCAACACCATTTATGAGGTATAAACCAGCGCCGCTACACAAATGCTTCCTCTACGATCTCCTCCACGCTTATTAACATCTGTTGTTTGTGGTCTCGCTTTCTATACCTCACCTGTGTGAATTAGCCCCTGCAGTGTCTACTTGGGGATACAGGAATGCCAAACCCGAATAAAGAGGCAAAGAAGCTCGGCCGACATGTTGAGGGACTATAATGCGATAGCATTTTATCAGGATCGGTGAGCGTCAAACAGAGCAAATTATAACTCTTGCAAGAACATAAATTGTGCATTGGTGTGAAAAGCAGCCCATAAAGTCACCACCTTTGATGACATAGTCTCCAGGATTCGTCCATTTTACTCGGTGAGACAGACGACGACACTCCGAACCCCGGGAAGGTAGGCAAGAAAGGCTTCACTTCAAAAAGAGATAGGCCGTACCTGGCTGGGAATGTGGGTGACGGTAGCGGCAGCCAGTCGGGTGAGCACCCGCAGTGTGGCTTGCACCAGGCTCTGGGACGGGTAGCGGGGCAGCAGCCGGTGCAGGCACTCGTCCCGCACCAGAGCAGCCGTGGGGGCGTCCTGGTGCAGGCCCTCGAGCACCCCCAGCAGGCGAAGCTTGGTGTCCACCGGTGTCGCCAGGCCCTGGACGGCATTCGAGGGGGTGCATGTGCATACATCTTTTGGCAGCACTACCAGTGCGTGCACACATAAACGTGCTGCAGCGACACAAGCGTATCTCCATCAGCCCACTTTACGTTCCCTGCAAGGCATTTTGCCCCGAGATGTTTAATTATTCCCGTCTGTATCCCTTTTCTCTGCCTTAAGTTTGCCTTTTGGAGGATTAATTTAAAAGGAAACTTCAGCTCAGGAGCTTCTCTCTAAATAATGGGAATTGAGAAATCATTTAGCTTGGCAACCACTGCCCCCATTCTTTGTGAGGATTTCTGCATTTAAAAGGAAAAGTTATAAACTAGTAAGTGTAGAAGGTATTTTTCACTTTGTATCAGATATGTATTTTAGGAAAATTGCAACAGTATATATAAAAAGGAAAAAGACGAGCACGAAATTTTAAACCCTGTAACTCAGTAATAAATAACAGGTGTGTGCGAATATCAAAATTTTCTGATAGGAATCGAATACGAATACTAAGCTTCAAATATCGGATAATGATATGCATTTATTAGCAAGTTGGGTTAATTTGTTGAGTTGGAACTCCGGTCCAAAAATTCGTACTTGTTGGATATTCCGGACTTCATAGATGTAGCGACAGGATTCCCATAGAGCTAATGCATTTTCGCGACCGATTTTTCGGACGAATCTAGGTGCCAATGTTCGATTTTCCGGACTAAATCGCTCGCTCCGAGCCACCCTACCCGATCTTGGAGGCCGCCATGTTGGATTTTCCGCTGTCTTGGCCAGGCTTGGCTTCCAGTGCCCCCCTGTATAGCCTTCAAGATTAGTAGACGCACGCTATCCTCTCGTCTCCGAGGCCATGCCCGCTCTTCCTTGGCCGACAAAATGTTCCAAAAAGCGGCACTTGCTTTTTGTTTTTTGTTCGGTCAGCTCGGCACTATGGTCATATCACATCAGCAGAATCCGGGGTTTCTTTTTTTTGTTTTTGTTTTTTAAGTTTCGGTTGCGCCGTACGCTGTGTGCGGGTGAAAGCTTGCGAGGGTCAGCCGGAGGCGCGCGCTGACTTCGTTCGTTCGCAGGGCAGGGGGAGAAGGCGGCGGAGACGGTGGGGAGTTGCATTCAGCTCTTGCGGCTGCTGCCGACGGAGCTGCCGCGCAGGCATGAAAGCGATCTGCTATGTGGCCGAAGTGTGCGCCCGCGATCTGCGATGGGTACAAAGGGCGTGCGCCGAGTGCCAGTAGCTTCGTATGCACCGTTTTTTGTTTTTTTTCGACGTTCGCGTTGAAGCAAGAGAATAGACAGCGCAAAGGTCAATTTGCCCGCGGTCATCGAGCGAGATGTGTTCATGTAACCTGTGCGCGTGTGACACCGTGCTTATTTAGTTAGTAAGCGCATATTTACAACTTTCTACGGCCGATAAAACTAACATCCTTACTTCGTATCGCTGTCTATTAATTTGCTATCGCAATCGATGCTCCGCCTTTTGGGCGAAACTGCGACATTTTTCTTAAGCCGCTCTAAGCTTCATAATGTTTTTCTCTTGGGGAGGGGGGGGGGGGGCGAGTTTTTTGGAATGTTCAGTTTTTCGGACTGCTAGATTTTTCGGACTATTTTTCAGTCCCCGCGAAGTCTGGAAAATCGGTCGGCTACTGTACATTGTCAATGTTAAAAAACTAGACTAGTAAGCCGTTCTACGATAACATTGTGTACTTGGCACATGTTAACTTGGAAAATTTAGCAATTCCTACTAGCTATCCTCACCAGTCGGTGCCTTATTATACCGCATGAAATGCGTGTAGACTTGGAGGCATTTGGCCCCTGTGCCAGACGTCACTCATTGTACTTGCTGCCAAGCAATAAGCTCAGAATTTGGGGTGGTGCTGCTAAAAAAAAAAAAGATGAAGAAAAGAAAAGTGTGCCGTCGCTTTCCACAAGTCCCTTGCTCATGAAAGCTGGCTTTCCTGCAAAGTTTAGTAGTCTAGTGGCTAAGTGTGCTTTACAGGCAAAATTTAGCTCACAGCACGAAACTTATCGCAAAATTAAGCACATCGCCCCTGTATTTTATATTAGACGGAAAAAAATGCTAAGCACCGTGTTTATTCCTGCACGGCCAGCAATATATACAACTTGATTCGCACATTTGTATCCAATCAAACATTTGAGCCCCCCCCCCCCAGTTTTGAATATCTATTTTTCGAATGGAATACGAATATTAAAATTTAATATTCTATAATATTCGAACTTTTCAAATATTCGTCCTCCCATAATAAATAATGATATCACAATTCTGGAAACTGCACCTATTAATACACCTAAAGCAGACAAAATTGATGTATTAAATACAGCTTTCAAGTATACCACTAATTTGCGATCAGGAAGTTTGCCCTGGTGAAAACTGTAACAATTTCACACAAGCTGTGAACTCATATTCGAATTTGTAGATCAATTAGTTTTAAACTTATTTTTGCCCTTTCTTGTATAAGTAGGAGGTCATAAATGAAAACTCTGCACCCAACAGTTGCTAGAATTCAACTTTCACTCTCAAGTGCAATAAAACTACAGTCAAATCAGTCTAATGGTTGTCTAATGAGGGCAATTCTACGTTTTACATGTACAGTCAAGCCAGATATAGTTGCCAACCGATAACTCGGACACCGGTAATTGAGACATGCTTGACTATTAGGACAGCTCCCTGTCACCACCACTAGCCCCATAGTTTGATTGTCTTAATTTCTTAATGTTTAAGTCTTGATTTTAGCCATCTTAATAAAGAGGGCCAAAATTTCAGACACCTTACAGCATGTTGTGCGAAATTTCAGTCTCCGACTGCACTACCGTATGCCAATTTGGCCACTGAGTCGAGCAGAAATGGCTATACAGTGTAGACCGCTTATAACGCGAGTCGCCGGAGTCGCGAATATCTGCACTATAAGCGGTACCGCTCTATAACCAAAACAACGATTTTCAAGCCCTGCACGTATGCAAAACAGGTAGACCAAGCATGAGACATGCTTTGTACTATCACGCGCACATTGCGATTACATTTTCGCCAGTGAGCTGGCAAAAACATAATTGCGATGTAGCCGGTGCTCTTTAAGTTCGACAGCTTTGCACCGAGTCAAAACTAAGCAACAGTTTGCTGCAACCCCTGCGGAAAAAACCGTGACCGCTATCGACACGATTATGAACGGCGACTTTGCAGTGCCGAAGGCACGTGCCCGACACACGCACCAAGTCTGGACGAATGAACTACTATTCGCTGCAACAACTGGCGGTCGAAATCGCAGTCACTATCTATGCGATCATCGATGGCAACTACGCAGTTCTTTTAGGCACGCGACCGACGCGCGTATCGAGTAAAAACGAAACTACTGTTAGCTGCAACCTCTGCAGAGAAAACCGCGGCCGCTATCGACGTGATCGTGGATGACGACTACGCAGTTACGAAAGCCCGTGGCCAACGCGGTGCTATGCGCAGCGGTGAACGCAAGAATACAGGCTTTAAAGACACAAATAGGCTCGAAGCATTCCGGCGTTGCTGTACTCATTCACGTACATTTTCAACTGATGGCTGTGGCGATGCGGACTCCGCCGCTTAGTTTCGGTTAGATGCTAGCGCCGTTCTTGCTCTTTTGTGTCGCACATTTGCGGCGCTCTTCGAGCTCCGAAGTAGTCCGAATTAACCAATTTGCGGCCAAATAAGTCCGAATTAACGAGAGTTTGATTGCATTGAATAATGCACACGCCGGCCGAGAGTACGCACCTTGTTGAGAAGCTGCTCGCTGCCGCCCTTGTCGGCGAGATTTTCCCGCGGAAGCCGCATTATAACCGGTATTTCGTCTCATGCGGCTGCACTGTAAGTGGTATGCGTATACACGGAGTGCTATGGAAAATTTAATGGGAGTCTGAAAAGACCGTACTATATCCGGTCATGCACTATAAATGGTTACATTATAAGTGGTCTATACTGTATTTTTGTTTTGATACATTGCAGTCCATGTCACCAGCGCATCCTCAAAACCTTAACTAGTGAAGCCCTGGCAAAGCCTAGTCAATCAAGTAGTCGTCGATGTACATTTGGTGCACGCATTGATTGTACTTTAGTCTATCTGTAGCATCAGCATGGCAACGGTCAAGATATGGGCTGCAATTTTGTAGCCATGCCTTCTGTTCAATTCTATCATCCACTGTTCAAGGCTGGGTGATCTCGTCGATAAGGTCTGCGGAGCATCACTCTGACCACTGACAAAGCGTAAAAAGTGTGAAAGGGAATAGCATAAAAGACACTGCTAGAAAATCACGGCCACAGACTGCATTGGCAGTTATTTTTGTGCTTCTATATATAAAACAATGTTTTGTTAAGCTCGCCGTGGTTCCTCATTGGCTATGGTGTTGGGCTGCTGAGCACGAGGTGGCGGGATTGAATCCCGCCAACGGCGGCCGCATTTCGATGAGGGCGAAATTTATCCGGAATTTTCGGGAATTAATATCTCGAAACTGGTGTCATCCTGAGAATCCCTTCCAAGTGGATCCGGATCGCCTTGCAAACTGCACAGTTAGAATTTGTAAATTGAAAAATGGGCCATAAGGTAATTAGTTAAAACCATAATAAGTGAATTTTTTTATTAGTCATTATGAATTTCAATTCTTTGTGCAAGTAACGTCTGCCTCTTCAAGTAGACCAGCTCATGAACTAGAATTGTGCTATCCGCCACAGGCAACCTTTAAAAATTTTTGA
Organism: Dermacentor silvarum; assembly: GCF_013339745.2. NCBI lineage: Eukaryota > Metazoa > Arthropoda > Arachnida > Ixodida > Ixodidae > Dermacentor > Dermacentor silvarum. Next base: position 159,529,441 of record NC_051158.1, on the reverse strand, counting down.
AAGTGTTCACTAAAACAACGGTATACGAAAATTTTCACTCACGGAAACTCCACCGACACCGGATTTTCTGCGGTACGGGGCCCTTAACGCTATCATGTTAATAAAGTCCCTTATGTTAAGGAAAATCTGGTACTTAGGACTTACGATTACTCGGAGATTTTGGCTGTCCCCGTTGACTCCGAATTACTGATTGGCAACTATACAACGAACGCCTTCATAGCTCAATGTGTGTTCGCTAGATCAACAGTTCATTGTAATTGCCCATAAGATGTAACTAAGACGGCAGCACATCCCCAAGCCAAAAAAAAAAGCTCAACATAAAGAAAGCCAGCAGATCCAACGCCCTGTGGGAATCAATGCAAAGCAGTGTGCAGGGAGCCTACCAAGCTAACGAAACGATCATGAGAGCACCAAGACGTAGGAGGCTCTTTCATGACCTACATGACACGCATGTCGTGACCTTCATGTCATGAGTCCTCAGAAGTCCCTTTAGCTACATCTAAGAGACCTTAGGGTGAAAGCCTTAGTCGTACTTGTGACTATGACTTCTAACACCATCCTTTAGTTTTTCCTTCACTTCGTACCCACGTCCGAACCCATTTCAGTGTTCTTGAGTGTTAATGTTTCTTTGCTGAGTCATTGTCATTTTTGCTCAGTCATGCTCATGATTATGACTTCTAGCACCATCCTTTAGTGTTTCCTTTACTTAGTACCGACGTCCAAACCCATTTCAGTGGTTTTTGAGTGTAAATTTTTTTTCGCTGAGTCATTGTCATTTTTGCTCAGTCATGGTCATGACTATGATCTCTATCATCGAGTGTTTCCTTCACCTAGTACCCTATCCGAACACATTCCAGTAGTTTTTTTAAGTGTTAATATTTTTTTGCTGAGTCATTGTCATTTTTGCTGAGTCATGCTCATGACTATGAGTTCTACCATCATCCTTTAGTGTTTCCGTCACTTGGTGCCCATGTCCAAACCAATTCCAGTGGTTATTGAGTGTTAATATTTTTACGCTGCGTCATTGTCATTTTACTGAGTCATGCTCATGATTATGACTTCTACCAGCATCCTTTAGTGTTTCCTTCCCTTAGTACCCACGTCCAAACCCCTTTCAGTGGTTTCTGAGTGCTATACTTTTTTCGCTGAGTCATTGTCATTTTTGCTCAGTCATGGTCATGACTATGATCTCTATCATCGAGTGTTTCCTTCACCTAGTACCCCATCCGAACACATTCCAGTGGTTTTTTTAAGTGTTAATATTTTTTTGCTGAGTCATTGTCATTTTTGCTGAGTCATGCTCATGACTATGAGTTCTACCATCATCCTTTAGTGTTTCCGTCACTTGGTGCCCATGTCCAAACCAATTCCAGTGGTTATTGAGTGTTAATATTTTTACGCTGCGTCATTGTCATTTTACTGAGTCATGCTCATGATTATGACTTCTACCAGCATCCTTTAGTGTTTCCTTCCCTTAGTACCCACGTCCAAACCCCTTTCAGTGGTTTCTGAGTGCTATACTTTTTTCGCTGAGTCATTGTCATTTTTGCTGAGTCATGCTCATGGCCATGACTTCTACCAGCAGATTTAGTGTTCCCTTCAATTAGTACCAACGTCCGAACCCATTTCAGTGGTTTTTGAGTGTTAATTTGTTTCCGCTGAGTCATTGTCATTTTTGCTGAGTTCAAAATGCTGTCGGGCAACTTTCTTGTCTTCAGTTAATGATCGCATGTAAATGCCCACATGGCACCACATTACCAAACCTTTCTTGAGAGTTAAAAACAATTTTTTTATATGCTGTTCTCCTGCTGATCTTGTGTTTTTGGACTTGCAAATTTTCGGTTTTCCGGCCAATCCCCACAGAGTCTAAATAATTCTTCAGCTACTGTGCATCGCCTTGGGCTGGTGTGCTTACAGTACTCTTCCTTTTCTTGTGTCCCTCAGCCGCATCCTTGCCTTATTATCATGACCGTCTTCTAGAAAAAATATGGCGATTGCATGACAAGACAAGGTGGTAATGTTTTCCTTAAATACAAACAGTGAGCTATATATGAGCAGCACATAAATGCCAAAAGCATCTTTTATCTTAGTTGGTCATGTGTTGTGCAATAAACATGCTGTTCTCTGCCATATCTGCAGCTTTTGTATTGAACAGCTTGCTTGTAAAGCAAGCCATCTTGAAAGGGATTCACCCTGCAGTACCAGAAAGCAAAATAGCAATGCAAGCACCAGATGCCACATTCGCATGAAAGAAATGCCCCAAACACGTGCAGTTGGGCAAGTTCAATTGCACACCCTTTGGAGAAGAAAATGCGGCAGCACTGTGCTTTACACAGTGCTCAAGGAGGAGCAAGGGCCAAGGACAATAAGAGCCACAGTGTACCTGTTATGTGGAATTATGATTTTCCCCCTGGCACTATTCACTACCATAACGGCAATAGCAGTAATGTATATTAGAACAGGCTACCAAATGTCCCTGCACAGTGCAAGATGGCACCACTCCATGTCCACATTACAAGCCAGGAGAAAAGACTTCCAGTGAGACTCAACAATCCTCCTTGAGACACAAACGTAATGTCTGCTTGCGTGACTATCACATGTCCACGCACAAACAATTTCACAGGCATGTGTGAATCTTCATCTGCCTGTGAAGTTGGAGTCGTGGCCTGGACAGCTCCGCATGCATGCAGCTGACGCCAGCGCACCGAGAAGCGTGCTCCAGTTACCTGGATCATCTGTCCGATGCGGGTGCACATGTTGGCCGCAAATGCCTTGGACTGGGCGGCAAAGCGTGCCGCCGCAAAGATGGCCGCCTCCTGCTCCACGGCGTCGTGAGACTCGAGGCTGCTGCGAATGCTGTGGTGCAGGTCCTTGCGCTCGGCCACTATGGCCGCTATACTGCCCAGTGTCCTGCAAAGTTTAGAAGCAAGCTGTTGATCCTTCTGCCAGTGAGTATCAACCCCATTAAGCCACCTTCTCAAGAACAGCTTCTTCTCTGCAATGCACACATCCTCATTGTTGCCTGGTAGCACTGCTTATCCTGGCCTCCAAAACACATGCACTAGTGCAACAACTCTCAGGGTCTGTGTGGGGTGTAATAAAACAGCATACAAATTACTGCTAAGCACCAAAGCTGCCCAATAGCGCAGTGGTTAGTGCATCCAGCTCTCCACTGCACACTGCTGAAGAGTCATTAGTTCAAGTCTCGGTGGTGATGCTGTGGATGAGAAGATGGCCTGACAATAGCAACATACAGTTACGATGACAAGTTGACATGGACAAGTCGTCGTCGCTGTAACGAAAAGGATGGTTAAACGGGCAGACAGCAGCAAAACCTGTTTTGAGCTTCTAACTGTTGTCGCAGTAAAAGGAGTGCAGTTGCCCTTTTCAGACAACTGTTCACTGCATCACCGCACTGTTCACTGCCACTTCAAGTTGGGCCAAAAGGGCCTTAACGCTTAGTCAGTGTTTTGTGGATGACCAATAAATTTCGTTGACTATTGCTCGGGTCATTTATGTTCTCAGCAGGGTGCGCTTGAGGGCTCATGCGACATAGTGCCCTTACCCTCCATAATCTGAGCTAGGCAGAGCTAGGTAGCATCCAAACAGCCAAGCAACAAAACTTAAGCTGTACAAAGACAGGATGGCAAGCAGGACAACTTAAGTTATAGGATATAATGTACAGCAACTGCACAGTGCGTTACAAGGGACACCATAGTGGAAAGCTTTGGATTAATTTTACCATAAGGGGTTCTTTAATGGCACTGCTATCAAATTAAATTTTTATGACACTTGCATTATTATGGGGTTTGTCTTTAAGTTGAATAGCATCACTCTTCTTTCTTCATGCTGTACTGGCCAGACCACCAGTCTGCCGACAGATGCCACTGAACGTAACTGCTTATGAGTATTTTTTTTGTAATGATTATTTTCATTTTCAACTAATTTTGCACTTCCTCCTTGGCTCACACAAAACCATGCCCCTGCTACCACTGGGATTCGCCACTCAGTCGGACAGATGATAAAAAATGAATACGGTGAGAAGGTACACACCATCCTTTGAAAAATATTCTGGGGTTTTAAGTGTCAAAACCACAATGAAACCTTTCGAAATACACTCCCGGAACTTGTAAACATCCATTTGTGCTGATGAAAGACATACCATACAAACATGAAGCTAAACATTTCAACAGCTTTGAAAAATCTTTTTTTCTTTACTTCTTTTCCTATTTCTTGTACACAGAGATGTGTGATGAAATTCTTAAAAGATGGGCGACATGCTCATGCTCATAATGTAGTGACATTACAACTACAGCTTCAGTAGATGAGGCAGCAAAGTTCAGCTCATTGCTAGTTTAGCATGAAACTCATGCATTTCACACCTGCTGAAATCGTGAATAGAGCCTTTTTTTCTTCCTGTTTTTTTATTAAATGAGGATAAACGAGATGGTAAGCTTCAGTAGCTTAGGACCTACTTTCCAAATTACGACACAAATGTAGGGTATATGGCAATTACCATATTGAATCACTCATCGTTGATAGGGTGCACTCAATCTCAACAAAGTAATGCCATACAAGAGTAACATACATAGTGTGATGGATGCAAGTAATGCTAACGACAATCACATTCAGTGTCTACTTGTGTTCCCTGCGTCAAGCTCTTGAGTTCAGCACACTGCTGCAATACGGGGATTGAGATGGTGTCTACTGTTTCGCATTTAGCACGTCTGCATTAAAATATTGTTTGAGCTGCTGTAATCATGAAAGTTCCCATCGCTTTGCCTTTTGACAGAATAAAACTACACTTTACTCTTTCGTTACTGCTACAAATGTGCTAATTTTCGGTGCTTTTTATGTTTTGACGCTTTATTTCAAGACATAGTAGTTGCAACATATACCGCGATACATAAAATTATAGCCTATCACTGGTGCTTTGAATGCATTTAAAGCAGTGATAATTACACAGAGAGCTCTCTAGAAATATTTTTTGAATCTCCAAAGAAGCACCTCAAGGAACACAAATGGAAATAATAATTTTGTTTTTAGGTATAATTATTAAGAGTAATACAAAATCTGAAATATACAAAATATGTACCTGGCTCCTAGTTCCCAACTTTTTTAAGTCAGATCACGCAAAAAAAATTATTATGAAGATTTCTTGGTGTCCATACTAGCCATAGTGATGCCCATGCTGTGTGGGAAAGCAGCAGCTTTGCAAATCTGAGAACGGATAAGTTCCTATTCTACTGGGAGTATTTGTGTTTACTCATTGCTGCAGGCACCTGGTTCGTTCTTTACGGTATTCTTTAGGCTCACGAAACAATGGTTGCCAGGTCAGGGAAGCACCTCCTCATACTTGATTATTGCATTCGAACAGCTTTTCTGTGCAAGCAAGGTGGTCTAGTGTGTGTTCAGTTCTTGTGCAGTGCTGTATAGTAATGTGAAGTGTTGCACAATGTTGTACAGGAATAAATAAGGGCGGTGTTCTAAATGTAAGATACTGGACAGCTAGTCAAGCTTCCACTGCAAGTTGGTCTGAAATCGACTGCACACTCTTGCATTAGTGACAACCTCACAGGTTGGGAAGGAGTGCGCATAATAATATGCACATATGCTGCAAAAACACTGATGGATAAATGTAACCTACGGTGGAAAAAAAATAAAGTTGTGCTTGATAAATGCACTTATCAATATAACACGCATTTAGGAGCATCTACCATTGTTTGAGACATCATTAAAATAGCATAGACATCGTATTGGGAAATTAGACAACCCGAGAGAAGCTTCTGTGTCTCCACTGACGGTGTCATTTAAATGTTATGTTGCTGAGCCAACCCAAGCACCAATATTGCGTCGTTCTATCGAGGACGTGCTGGGCGCACTGGAGGCTCACTTCGGCGATACTTCCAGTCAAAGTTTTACTTTCACCGACTCTAAATCTGCCAAAAATTGTCAAATCTGAGAAGTCGTTAAAGTTCAGTCTTCATTTCAGACAGTGCATGACGTTGTTAGTAGAATAATTCAAACCGGAATATTTAACAGTGCATAGAAAAACTGTCAAACAAGTTGATCGATTTCTGCAGGCGCAGTAACGAAAGAGTTAAACTGCTTGCATAAGGCTATGCTGGCCACAACACTTGATCCTGGCTGCGTTGACACATGAATGTCCGACAACCAGTTCAGTGTATTCACGATGTGTGCACACGTCGGTTTCTACATGCAAGAAGTCAAACTCGAATTTCACGGGAGCAAGGAGGGGATTTCTTCAAGAGCGCGTTATGACAGAAAGTTTAGGCTCTGTAAGCAACGAATTTAGATGGCGCAAAAACAACAACTCTTGGGGGTCAAACCAGGTGAAACGAACGTGCCTCGTTTGCCGACGGCTACAGCCAGGCGGCGCACCCTACCTGAGCGTGAGCGCGCGGGCGACGGGGTCGTTGCTGTACATGACGGAGAAGATGCGCCGCACAAACTCGTCGATGTTGAGCACCTTGTCGAGGTGCCGCTCGCTCTGCTGCACCACCTTGAGCACCAGCATGCGGAGGAAGTTGCTGCCGACCCGGAACACTTCAGCCAGCTTCAAGCAGGCCGAGTTGATGAGGATCGGGAACGGGTACTTCTCGAAGAGTCGCGGGAACCGCACGATCGTCTCGCATTGCTCGCCCAACCGGCCCGAACGAAGGCCTGCACGGCAAGACGTCACACCAATTTAAATACATCTGCACCTAGGAGAAATCGAAAAGCGTAGGATGACGGGAATTTATTGAACTAAAGCACTCTCTCTTCACACGTATTACACGCGCTACAGGCCCCCCCGAGATACCAGCGTCTGTGCGAGCTAAACGGCATCAACAGCATTAACGCGCGTTGTTGCGCACGGAATAAGTATTGTGTAGTGGATATATGCAAACCTTTGTCGAGCTCAGTCAACGCTGAATTAGCGTCCTGGTCTGTTTCGGAGAACGTAGCGTCCCCGAAACCAAGCAATCGCTGACCGGCGGACGCCATGACGCCGCTACGCAATCAGTGTCGCCAACACATTACGCTCTCGCCACTAAGGACAGGCCAAACAGGAAAGTACGAAATAGTGTCCTTCGAGATTTGCTCCGGAAGTTCTGATTTCGAAGTGTTGTTAAGGTTGCGCATAGACCTGCGTTTCCGTCTTAAAATAATAAAATATGAAATACCCCTTCCGGCTGGCCTGTTATTATTCAAATTTCACAACAAGCTCGCGACTGCGGACCATATGGCGCTTGGCATATGTATTTTTGTTAAAACCTCTTTGATTCCACGACCGCTGCTAGTGCCCAGCTTGCAAATGGTCTTCAGAAGTAAAAATTCTCGCAGATGAATGCAACGATGCGGAAAACCGGCGGCGTCGAAACAATCTTTTTTTTTCTTTTTTGTATTTCGGATTCACTTAATTAATAAAACTTGGGCGCAGTCTGAGGCACATGCAACTTCCTTCGTGTCGCAATAGCGCAATATTTCTATCGCTTCTTCTGACATATTTAACGTGTACATCGGTTGAGCTACAAAGAATCGTCCTATCATTGTTAATTTCGCGAAGTTTAGGGATGAAATCGCCACCCTTTCTGGTGCGGGGAAATTGAGAGGCACGGGTTTTTCTGATCGGGAGGATTACTCCGCGCGAGGGCGCGTTGCTCGGCAAAAACTTTTTACCAATGCCCAGCATATCAAATCGCAATTTAAAATTAGTTCCGACAAGCTCATAAGTGGCAGCAAGCAGTTCGTTTACAACGCTGACACAGCAGCTGAAACGTCGCAATAGCTAGAAACACGCGCTCCCAAACCTTCACCCCCTTTGTCAACGTCAGATTAATACCAATACTCTGCACAATCTATATCCGTCATGCTAACAAACGCCCGCAGTTACATGCCCCCCAAAAAATGAGCACTAAGGAAGCTTGCCATTATTACTGATAATATACTGACATCGCCATAATTACGCATGGTCATGCTGCGTCACAATATATAGTTACAAAAGCACATTTTTACCAGATTAATAAAGGGGGAGGACTTTCGCTTGTTTTCAAGATGAATTAGGAACAATACCTGTTGGGAGAGAACGCTGAAAAATTATAGCGATACTGAGGAGCCCATGGGAATAATGTATGAACACGCATTGGGAATTACGTCAGGGATCCCACATTTCTTAGATGTGCCTTCATTGAACAACATTTCTTAAATTTGCAGACGTACCTATATGTATAATGTTATTAAGGCATGCAACGTATATTAAAAACAAAAATAAAGGAAAAAATTATATGGTAGTGTTTTCAATTTATTTAACCATTTATTTAACTTGGCATTAACTTGGTTCCTTAAAACTGTACACACACATTCTATACATGATACGATGTCATACCGATCGTCGACGGCCTGCCTTACCGGCCTGGTCTCCCGTGGTGAAGTGGCGCCGTGGGCTGTTGTGTCTTTGCTCACCCAAAATGACTCGAAACCCCTTCCTTAGATGTGTTTCTACAGCAATCAAGGGGCCCGCGGACCCGTGGGAGATGCAAGCCTCTGCACCAATCGCCTATTCAAGCCAATCAGGCAAGCCGTCGTGCTCCAATAGGGGCCAGAGTTTTGGGGACCACGCAGACATGGTCGCGACAATAGACCGTGAACAACAAATTTGGCCATGCCTAATGAACCCCCCCCCCCCCCCCCGACACAGCCGCGCATGGAGCGAAGATGGATGGATGGATGGATGGATGGATGGATGGATGGATGTAAAACTTTAATGAACGTCCTGAGGTACGCGACTCAGCGCGCAGCGGGCCGCTCCCACGTTGGGACAGTCAGGCCATGCCCGACCGCCGCATCGTGGGCCCTCTGGACAGCCCATAGTTGCGCCCCGGCATCGGGGCTCTTGATAGCGGAGAGCCACTTGTCCTCATTTATTTGTTCTGTGCCTCGTAACGAGAGGCAACGCCAGAGCATATGGTCTAAGCTAGCGAAGTCATTGCAGTGCCTGCAAGAACTACTGGCATAAGTGTCGGGATATAGCTTGTGTAATAAAGCCGGGCTGGGATACGAGCCTGTTTGCAATAATCTGAGGGTCAATGCCTGCGCTCTATTTAACTTCTTGTGAGGAAGGGGAAAGTCTCTCCTGCCGAGATAAAAGTGCGGCACAATTTCATTGTATGTTGTCGGTTGATCTCTGTTCTCCACCACTCCTGGCCGGCCGGGGAGTTCTCCATGGTCGGGGAAAGCGAGACCTCGCGCCTTGGAGTGGGCCAGCTCGTTGAGGTTTGTGGGGCCTCCCATGATGGATCCCATGTGAGCGGGGAACCACGTGAGAGTGTGGGTGGCGATACTTTTGCCGTCGAGGATGCGACAGGCTTCCTTACGCACGGCTCCAACGCTGAAGGCGCGGATGGCTGCCCTGGAGTCGCTGAAGATGTTGGCATGTTTCTCGTCCAGGAGGGCCAAGGCTATGGCCACTTGCTCGGCCGCACATGACGACGTGCTTCGTACCGAAGCTGCGTTAACGGTCGAACCCTTGTGGTTGATGGAAACTACTGCGAAATTTTTGCTGTTGCCATATTGGGCCGCGTCAACGAAGCAGCTGCCGCCAGGGAGTTCTGTCGCCCGGCGTAGGAGCGCCACGGCCCTGGCCTTCCTTCTTTCCACGTTGCGCTGGGGATGCATATTGCGTGGGGCGGGGGATATGATGATGTGGTCTTTCTGCTCTTTCGGAAGGCCCTGGTAGGAGTCTTTGACTTTAGCCGGGGGGACGCCCATCTCTGTTAGGAGTCGTCTGCCCGCCGTGGTGCCGGAGAGTCTGAGAATCTGTGCCCTTTCTTGTGCTTCTGCAATTTCTTCCAGTGTGTTATGAATGCCCAACTGCAGAAGTCGGTCGGTGCGTGTGTAGTTTGGTATAGTCCGAGCGCGCTCTTGATCCCCCTCCTTATCATGGCATTTAGTTTGTCTCGCTCTGCCCTCTTCCAGACGTGCATGGCCGCTACGTACGTGAAATGGCATAACAAGAAAGCGTGGACTAGCCTTATCAGATTCTCTTCACTCAGACCTCTCCTTCTGTTAGCTACCCGCTTGATTAGACCGATGACGCTATCCGTCTTCTTTGCTAGTTTGTGAATGGTGATGCTATTTGTGCCCGCCCCTTCGAGTGTCATTCCCAAGATTCTAGTGGACGCGACTTTGGGAATCGGATCTCCGCACTTGATGTAGAGATTAATGTCGATTTCGGTGGGGGGTTTCCAGTTCTGTGGCTTGCGGCCCTTTCTAGTGGGGCTGTAGAGAAGGAGTTCCGATTTCTTTGGGGAGCACCGGAGTCCCGTGTCCGTTAGAAAGCGCTCTGTAGTGTCGACGCTTCCTGGAGAGTGGCTTCGACTTGTCCGTCACTGCCTCCCGTGCACCAGACAGTGATGTCGTCCGCGTAGATCGTGTGACCGATGCCTGGATCTTGCCTAGATATCTCGAGAGGTCGACCATTGCGATGTTGAAGAGGAGTGGTGAGATGACTGACCCCTGGGGGGTGCCTCTTCCACTCAGCGAAGATCACAAATTTTCTTTTTCTTACGACGTTCGTCAACTGACTCGTCGTCTGCGTCGACATCATCGGAGCATTTTCGGACGTGGGGAGTTTTTAACCGCGCGAAATTCACAACGCGACGTTCTTTCCTGGTTTAATTGGTCCACTAGTTTTTGATGAGGCTGGAGTCGGTGGGATCCTTTTGTGGCGTCTTCGATTCGGCGTAGCCCGCTTTGTCCGTTATCGACCTCGAGTACCGTTTCATTCTTGGGGGCCACAAAGGGGCCGACACTGGGCGGCTTTCTGGGTGCGAGCTTTTGGTTCTGGCAGTCAGAGCAGGATTGAACATACTGGCTGACATGCGAGAACATCTTTGGCCAGAAATAGCGGCAGCGAACTTTTCCCCATGTGCGCCCGAAGTCGAGGTGGCCCGCCGTAGTGTCGACATGACAGTGCCGTAAAACCTCCGGCCTCAAAACACCATGGGACAACGAGTGCCGTGCGGCTTTCATGAAAGCCGTTCGCCCTTCTGTGCAAAACAGCATCGACTAACCGAAAGCTTTTCGTTTTCCTGACAACGGGTGCACTCGGCTGCTCTAGGTGCTGTATCACTCCCCTCATCCATGAATCTTCCCTCTGCTTTTTTCCAACCTCCACATGATCCAGCACGAGCAACGGTAACGGGTTTTCTTCGCTTACTGGTGCGGAATCATGCGGAAGGTGGACAAGCGTGGCGGGATTTTCATGCTCGTAGCTAGAGCGCTGCCGTAACTTTGGGTCGGTCCCCTTTGCTCGGACAGGCAATGTGAGGGGCGGACTTTTCGACAGACTAGGAAATGGTAGGCCGGACGGGCCCCCTACGCCCGGCCGTTCTCGTTTCCCGAGGGGTAGAACTGCTGCTCACTGTGAGGAACGCGTTGCTGCCTCCGTTGGGGTCCATCTTCTTGGAACCGTTGCCAGCACTGGGGCGCGAGGTGGCCGATCCGGCCGCACAGCTGGCATCGTGGTCGGCTGTCGTTGTCAGCGGAACTTCTCGGTGGCCCATGCGCTGGAGGACGTCGTACGCCTTCAATAGCCTTCAGGCGGTCGGATAACGATTCTATGGAATCCGCGATCGCCTTTAGGTCCCTGCCGCGGTCTGTGGCCTCTCGCGGGCAATGACGTTCTGCTGCGGCGCAAGTAGTGAAACATGTCGGAAGCGACGGCATTGTTGCTACAGCGGGTGTCACTCCAAAGGGAAGGGTCCAGCCATATGGGATCCACGACTACGGGCCGGCAGAGAAATGTGTTGCAATGGGTTTTGGCTGGTAGGCATGCGCCATCAAAGCTGCCTGATTAATGCGCTGTAAAATTTGGAGAAATGCAGAGCAACTGTCCGGGTTGGCGATGATTATTTTCTCCTGCACGTCCGGACGCAGACCGCGCATGAGGTGCCGCAACCGATCCTCTTCAGTCATGGATGGGTGAACTCTAGCGCACAGCTGCACAACGTCAGAGTAATATTGCTCGGGGGACTCTGATGGCAGCTGGGTCCTGTTTTGCAGTCGCAAATGGACGATCTCAACTGAGTGACGACTCGTAAACGACGTTTTTAGGAGAGTCGCCCACTCTTCCCATGAATTAGGGGCACCCGTTAAAATTTGAGTGGTGTGCCACTTTTTTGTGTTCCCGTGTAATGCTAGATGCAAAAATTTAACTTTTGTCGCTTGATCCCAGTTGTTCAGTGCGGCTACATGTACGTAGCAAAGAAGCCACTCGGCCATTGATTCTTTTGGCGCGCCACGAAAGACTGGCGGTCCGACGAAAGGTTTAGCTTGGGGAGTGGACATTGTAGCGAAAATAGTAGGGGGTTTGGTAATAGTCGAGCTGTCAGAGGTAGGTTCCTGAGGTTTGTTACCACGGCCCATGATATTAGAGCGTGGAGTTCGCTACCCAGCAACCTCCACCACTTTGTAGCGAAGTGACGCAGTTAGTTTTCGGACGCATCAGCTCATAGGCGGAAAGTTTTCATTTTCCCGCGGGGGGGGGGGGGGGGGCGACCAGCTTTCCGAAACCTACCCATATTACCCATATATATATATATATATATATATATATATATATATATATACCCTCTGCTAACAATTTTTTTATTTCTAGCTTTATGGCGAAAGCAATTATATCGACACTTCAGGAACATTGTCGCGGTTGTCGTCGCCGGGACGTTCCGCATTAAATCCAAAAGCCATATACATGAGGGACCTACACCCTGTGGGTGCGGGAAAAAGCACGTAACAGTGAGCCGAAAAGGACGGCGGCTTGATGGGCATTATTTCCCACGCGCTCAATATTCTGGTTAGTTGCAGATCACGTAATCACCGCGAATAGAAAGGAGAGCACGTGTCTTCTCCTCTATCCCTGCCGTAGCTGTGAATGACTGTGCGTGACTGACGCTTATAGGGCCCGCGTGCCATATCTAATTGTTGGTAATCATTGGTGGATGCAATGATAAACGACGACCAGGGATCGCTGCTAACTTCATGCGCGCTGTCTTCCTTGCCGGGCTGTCTTTCTGCGCCCCTAGTGTTGCAGAGTCGAGAGACAGAGGTCATCGCAGATCACTCACAGAGGCCGTCAGTAGTGTACATAAAAATAGGCAGATAATGATGATAATCTAATTTTCAGAGCTGCGGTGAATCGCGCGGCTGTACGAACCGTTCGCCTCCGCTGCCGACGTTCTTCACAATGCTTGCGTTGTGAATGCGAGTGTTCGAGGTCATCCAGTAAGTTATTTACAGGTTTACATGGTCCGTGCTTACTATGTCCACTATGCTTAGTATTTTAATTTTAGGTGAATGTTTCCTGCAATTTATGTGGCCAGTATAACTAACGTATAGACTCGTGTAAGGGCCACACTTTTCTGTCGCGATTTTGACGAGCCTTTCAAGGGACCAGTCCATTTGACCTCATTTTTCCAACTACGAGTATGAAATCTTCCGTAAACCTCCGCGATCGCCTCCTCTCGACATCCAGTAGCGACGCGCGAATGTACGCTACGCCCGACAATTCGCTGTTGAGCCCGATCAGAATCAGCGCACGGAACGCGATTGCTTCTCTGTTGGATGTCTTTTTTTTATATATATATATATATTGGCTATCAAGTTGGGGGTGCGGTCCTTACACGGGTGCGATCCTTACACGGATTTACACGGCAAGAATATTCCTTCGTGTAATTGTCTTCTACTTCGCTATCACTAATACTGCTTCGCCTTTCCGGCCAAACTGCACTCTTTTTTATTTTTTTAGTACTTTGAATCCGAGTATAAGCGCTGCTGCGCATGACTTCTAGACTTCTATTTATTCTGATTTTGAGTGAATCCGGCTTGGCATCATTTCGGTTACTGAGTGAATTCTATATACAAGGCGTTTCAGCGAACAGTTTCCAAAATTTTTAAAGGGGGCCTGTGGCAGATAGTACAATTCTAGTTCATGAGCTCATCTACTCGAAGAGGCGGGCATTACTTGCACAAAAAATTGAAATTCATAATCGACTAATGAACAAAATTAACCAATTAAGTTTTAGCTGATTACCTTATGGCCCATGTTGTAATTTACAAATTCTAGCCGTGGAGTGCGGATCCACTTTGAACTAAATCTCAGGCTGACACCAATGTCGAGATATTAATTATCTAACTTTGCGGAGAAATACATTGGCGTGCCAGTCACTTTCTCAACAAAACGTCGTTTTATGCATCAAAGCCCAAAAGTATGAAAAGAACAAATTATGGGATTTTACGTGCCAAAACCACGATCTCATTATGAGGCACGCCATAGTGGAGGACTCTGGAATAATTTAGACTACCTGGGGTTCTTAAACGTGCACCTAAATCTAAGCATACGGGTGTTCTAGCATTTCACCCCATTGAAATGCAGCCGCCATGCCCGTGATTTGATCCCGCGACCTCATGCTTGCAGTCCAACACCATAGCCACTAAACAACCACGGCGGGTAAGCTCAAAAGTAACTGGAACGCCAATGCATTTCTCCGCAATGTTCGGGAATTAGTTCCTAGTGCATCCGCCTTGTGAATTCCACGGCTAGAATTTGTAAATTGCAACACGGGCTATAAGTTAATGTTAAAAACCGAACAGGTGATTTTTTATTTAGTCGATTATGCATTTCAATTTTTTGTGCAAGTAATGTCCACCTCTTCTCTGTAGACCAGCTCATGAACTAGAATTGTGCTATCTGCCACAGCCAACCTTTATAGAAATTTTTTGAATGTGTTTGCTGAAACACCCCGTATTTATGGCCTCTGCATGCAAGAGGCGATGTTTCCATCCCTAATGCGCAAATGTTGTAAATAATTAGAAGAGCTTTTTTTTTTATTTATATTGTATCCAGTCGTTAGCACTTCCTACTCTAAAGAGAATCAATATTGAGACACACATCACTCGCGTGCTTTTCACACGCCGTTGATAGAAGACTCTGCCGAAAGGGTCATTGAAGTCTGCAGGGTTTTTTTTTTTTCAGGGCCATAAAAGCACGCAAAGTAATTTGAAGCGAGGTGAACATACACCAACATATTCATTCTCTAGGTATAGGCTATCCATTTAGTTGGCTACCTCAATCCTTCTCTTTAAAAAATATAATAAACTTTGTCCTTTGTATATACTTAAATATATTGTGTTGGTGCGTATAAGCGGAAATAAAAAAAATTTTCATGAGGGAAAACGTGGATGAGGCAGCCGCCGCTAGTGCTTCTAATGCGCTTGTCCTCCTATTGTAAGGATTTGCCGAAATAAAGCGAAAGTATAAATTAAAAGCCGCGCACGTCCGCGCCAACAATGCTGCTGTAAGCTTTTAGCCACAACAAAAGTGAATATGTGGAGGCAACGCAAAAGAGTCCTCAAATTATTTGGGTAACAGAACTCCGGTAATGATATTTTAGGGGCGCGAGGGGGGGGGGGGGGCGCTCAGCCCCAACGGGAATATTCCGAAAGGGGGCTCGAGCCCCGGAGCCCCCCCCCCCCCCCCCCCGTAGTCGGCGCCTATGCATCAGCTCACCAGGGAGACGACGATGAAGGGGTGAGCTCTGGCAGCGGCAGGTACGACGACAACAAGAAGTAACATTTGAAGAAACTAGATTTGTTTAGCTTGGCATTAACTTGGTTCCTTAAAACTGTACACACACATATTATACATGAAACGATGTCATACCGATCGCCGACGGCCTGCCTTACCGGCCTGGTCTCCCGTGGTGAAGTGGCGCCGTGGGCTGCTGTGTCCTTGCTCACCCAAAATGACTCAAAACCCCTTAGATGTGTTTCTGCAGCATTCAAGGGGCCCGCGGACCCGTGGGAGACGCAAGCCTCTGCACCAATCGCCTATTCAAGCCAATCAGGCAAGCCGTCGTGCTCCAATAGGGGCCAGAATTTTGGGGACCACGCAGACATGGTCGCGACAACAGACCGTGAAAACAAATTTGGCCATGCCTAATGAACCCCCCCCCCCCCCCCCCCGACACAGCCGCGCATGGAGCGACCGCGCTATACACGTGCACACACTCGTTCAAACCCGTTTCGGGATTAGCCAAGGTCGGCCGCGGCATACGTTCTTCGCGAAACTATTACAGTTACACCTGCTTATAACAAACCTCCATATAACGAATTCCTGGATATAACGAAGTTTTTATATTCCCCGCCGTTACTCCATAGAAGCACATGTATTTGAGACCTCTACATAACGAAATGGCAGGGGGAGACCCCCTCGAAATAACGAATTTCCCCCGCTGACAACCTAACGAATTTCCCCCGCCGACAACCTAGAGATTTCGCCCCAAATTTCGTCATTTTTGCGCGAGCAGCAACCGGAAGCACCTAGCTTCTCCGCTGCGACGGAATGCGAAGCGAGCGCACGTGTGCGTGCGTGCGAGCTTGTGCGAGGCAGGCCTGCATCCCTCGACCCGGCGCTATTGCCGCCGCGGGCGTGACCTTTCCCCCTCCCTTCATTCAAATCTGATCCTGCAGCTGGCCTAGCTGCAGCTGCAGGATCAGATTGCTGCAGCTGGCCTAGCCCGCCAAGCCAGCACTCTCTCCTCTTCCAGTTGATGTTGCCGACGCTCTAGTACACGCTGTGACACATCACACTCGATGAGCGCGGACACGCGCTGTCATACACTGGCGGCGTGTGGAAGCGCCGCTGCAGAAGCGAGCGAAGTGACCTTCGTGCTGTTGTCTATCGCTGCAACGCAAACTGAGCGCCGAGAACACACAGCACGCACTAAGCTACGAGCCGCCGACGCACCTACACTACCTAGACTCTGCCCCAACGCAGATCGATTTCAAGCACGGTGTAAGAACATTTAGGTGTTGACACTGCGCGCGCGAGCGTCCAGGGCCGCGATTTTGTAGCGATGCCTTATGACTTATTTTAGAATAGTCTTATCATCCACCGCTCACGGCCGGCTGATCCCGTTGATAACGCGAGCGGACCGTCGCTCTGACCACTGACAAAGCGCGATAAGCGCGAAAAGGCATTATTACTTTAAAGGCATCGCTACAAAATACCGGCCCTGATTATGTGAGGCAGCGCGCGGGCGCACCGAGTAGCTCTGCTGCGAGCCGATAGATGGCGCCGAGGTCAGCGGTCCCAGCTTAGCGGCGCCGGCGGCTTGACATTGCTCTGCTTCCGCTAAATTTTCGTTCATAGTGGAGTGAGTAAAACTCAAATCTCGAAGGAAATTCGTTAGATTAAAAGATAAGTATACTAGGCTTAATGCTTCGCTAACATGAAGGTTCCTAGTGCAGGGCATGAATGACGTGAACATGGATCGATCGGGCAGCACTCAAAGCCCACTCAAGTTAAGCTCGCGCGCACAAATTGTTTCGTCCGGTCTAGCCGTTCATCCAAGCTTAAAAAAAAAAAATAAAAGCGTTAGCCCACGTGCTACCCCTCGATCAGAAGAAAATAGTGACTGCACCGAAAAATATTGTATTTCATGCTTATCGCTGCTTCCATTCACACTCAGAAAACCAATCAAGCATCGTTGCGCGAATTCAGTGTGGCCGCGATATAAATTAGGAAATGAAACGGCGCAAGCTTGCGATATGCAACGCACTAGAGTAAAGTGGCTGTTCATGGCTAGAACTTATGATGAGAATGCACATAGCTATGTAAAAACTCTTTTAAATGGGAATTTATTAGGCGGGACGAAGGCAGGCGTCTTATCTTGGATTACAGCATCACTAATACAGTTTACTGATGAAAACCTGAGCAAATGCCTTTTCTATTTCAATTCCACTTAACATAGACCGTGTATAATATAAATTCGGCTTTCGTCCGTTGAGGACTGAGTGGCTCTTGCAAGATCTAAAAAAAAAAAAGAGGTGACTTTCTTTTTTCTTAAATCGCATATGACAATATGCCAATGTAAGCGTGTTTGACAATGCATGGTACTGCCTGTCTACAAATACTTACACCCCCACACAAGAATCTCATACACATTTTTTTTTCGCGAAGACACAATACGAAAAAAATTGTGCATGAAGCAGCTCGATAATTTTAATAGGGGATAACCATCCAGAAACTTATGCTCTCATACACTCCCACAATGGAAAAATGGTGAATAAAAACATGCAAGCGTGTAATATACACCGCACGCACATTGTAAAAAAAAATCAGTACCCAGGATGGAACACATTTTTAAAATCAGGCACACATCGGCACAGAAAGCAGCAGTATTATACAGGGTGCACAAAGATTTGAAAATATGCAAATGTCACGTAGCTGGACAGAAACATAGTAATGTCGTTGCCGTCCCTTGGAGATTCTCAGATTATTTTGCAGCGTGAGCTACACTGGCCGAGGTTGAGCAGTTTCGCGTGGCTCCTGGAGAGCCGTGCTGCGCATGCGCAAGGAGCAGTGACGTCACACGGCGCACAGCTGGCGCGCCGGGCGTTTGCCCGGCGTTTGCACTGGGCATTTGATCGTTTGCGCTGGGCGTTTGCCAGTGCGGTATAGCCATGGAGGAGAGCGAAATTGCTGCTCAGCGGCGCAGAAGAGCGGAGAAGCTTAACTCATCGGATCGCAAAGTAGTTGCCTGGCAGCGGTTGAGCGTAGGAATAACGAACAGAAGAAGGCTAAACGTGCTGCGGAGACACCGGAGCAAAGGGAAGAACGTCTAACAAAGAGCGTCTCCAGGAGGCTGAGCGACGTGCCCGACCATCTCAGCAGCACCAACAACAGGACGCCGTCGATGACGTCAAGGCTCGCCGATTGACTGACTATACGGTGAAACTTAGCGAAAGCGTCAGTGCGACTCGGACCTTTTAGACGGACTTCGTAAACAATCCGTTTGGATATGTGTGTGACGTGTATGAAAGACTGTGGAACATTAAAGACTTGACGCCGGTAAGTAGTGCCATGCGTGAAACGTTGAGTGTAGCGGCGCCGCCTGAGTGGGGTGAAACGCTGGCGCGGGTTTGTACAACGTGCAAGAACTTTCTCGTCAAGTAGAAGATTCCACTCATTAGCGTTACCAGTGGGTTTCGTTACCCGCCCATGCCACCAGGTCTACCCGGTTCTGAACGATGTGGCCGAATGCTACGTATATCCTGGCATAGCCGAGCTAAGCCACTGCTAATTTTTTCTACATTCAGCCTAATTACATAAATAATGTTAATGAATTGTTGCATTACTTTTGTTGTATTAACCTAACATTGTCTCGTCCTCTGTATTGTAGATGGCATTAGAATTGTACATATTATTACATATTCTATTTTGTTCACTATTTATGTACCCCACTGCCCTCTGTAAAGCTCTGCGCGCTTGAGGATAAAATAAATAAATAATAATAAATAAATAAATAAATAAATAAATAAATAAATAAATAAATAAATAAATAAATAAACTTCTCAAATATTATAATTAGACTAAAAGCGTCAATGAGAAAATTGTTGAGCAACATGAAAGACTCCCGATACAGCTTTCTATTTCTCAATACGCCATACGTAGAAGTGTTTTTCCCAGCGTGAAAGAAGCTCACGAATACACGCAAAGTGCCTCGAGCGGCCAGTCCCGCGGCAATTTTGCGTGTATTCGCGGGTTTCTTTCACGCTCGGAAAACACTTTGATTTATCACGTATTGAGCAACAGAAAGCTTTATCGGGAGTTTTCCGTGTTGCTGTACAATTCTCTCGTTCACACTATTTATCCAATTATAGCATTATAAAATTATGAAAATAATTATGTAATTAGGCGGAATGCAAAAAAAATAATCTGAGTATCTCCAAGCGACGGCAGACAACATTATCTCGGTTCTGTCCAGCTACGTTGCATTTGCATATTTTTAAATCTGGGTGCATGACAGTTAAGCCACCCAGTATATATCTTGTACATGCAGCAAAATTTGCACAAACTGCTGTGGCACACAGGAGGTTCTCTCTTTCGCAGCAGCTTTCGAGGTTTATTTGACTGTGTGAGGTTCTTTGGACAGTTCGGAAATAAGGTGGGAACCCTTTTATCGAGCTCCGCGTAATAAGCCCTCGATATCGTATCCTCGGAAAAATGGTTGGCGCAGACATGGTCGGTCGGCATTAAAGTTCAGTCTGCCCTCAGATCTGCACGGCGCCACGGCTCTAGACGACTGCTGTCGGACGGCGCTTTGAATAAAGGCACACGCTCCGCACAGGTCCAGTATCTAGAATTGCAGTTCGGAACGAAGCACTTTCTAGCCATTTGAAACGACCCTCAGAAGAAGGTTGCTGCCACCTTTGTTGGGGGCCCCCAAGCGACAATACCCAAGCAAAAGCTCATGAAACGCACGCGAACAAAAAGCGTGCCTTCAAAACTGCGCGGCCGCACAAGCAAGCAGGAAGACGAAGCAGCGGCAGCACGCGCCTTGCCGCCGAGGCTGGGACCGTAGGGTGCCTCGATGCCCAGCGGCGGCGCTGGGCATCGAGGCACCCTATGGGACCGCATTCCGCAGCGCCCTCTTCGACGGCGCCGACCTAGCTGTAACCGAGCCGAACATAATCTGAACGCGAGCGGGCGGCACTTTCGCGCGCGTTGTGGGGAGAGTGTCAGCACCTCTCTTGCTTATTCTTACACCGTGCTTTCAAGATACGGCCTGCGCGACCGCGCGCCGCCGCGCAGTACGCAGTTGATGTCAGAGTACAGTACAACGCTGCCCGCTATTCCCCCACCCCCTTCGCTCCCTCGCCGGTGCCTCGAGCGCAACGGAAGAAGGCGCGCTTCCTCCCTGCTTTTCTTTCTTGCGCGCGCGAGGTTTAGACGCGGTCGTCGGCTCCCCTCGCACGTTTTCACTCGCCCATAAAGCATACGGCGCGCGGCGTGACTGCATTATCGCCCTTGGGGAACATCTATGAGCCAATACCAATTTTAGGGCCACAACGCGTCATAGACACCATCTTTAGATAGCAAATACCGATCTCAAGGGCCATACTTTTGCTGGCGGAAACCGAAAATACGTCATAGTTGTCGCCCCCGGCACTTTTGGCGGCCAATGCCATAGTCAAACCACCAAGCCAAGCGACATGAAAAGTCAAAATGGCCGCTCGGGCCGGCGCGGGGTGGCAGTTCGCAACGTACGATGCGGGAACGGTCCCACAGTTGCGACGCAACAGCGGGGTTACCAATACATTGGCTTCTATGGGAGCTGTGCCGGGACCGGCCGAAAACGACGTAACAGCCGGGAAAACGCAGCACCCGTGATCGTAACAGCGGGGTTCTACTGTAACACTATACGACGCTATGACGCCATCGTGACGCTCGCTCTTGGTTTCCGATGCCTCGCGCTTGTGCGAAACGACACGCGGCCACGCATCCTGCACCAGGTGTGATATTCCAAGGATGAGTGCTTCGACGAAAACGGAAAACGGGTGCGCGTTACAATCGAGGGCGCGTCAGAATCGAGTAAATACGGTAAGCGTTTCGTTTTCGAATTTTGGTGCCGAACCTGCATATAACGAAATCCTCTTTATAACGAAGTTTTTCGGGAATTTGTCAATTTCGTTATATCCAGGTTTAACTGTACTTCCACAGGTAATTTTCATTGCTGCTATAATCGCTGTCTCACTACACCAAAATCTACAGCAACCAATACATTGGACATTTCAATTGGTTCATGAAAGCGGGAAAGTCACTTAAAACTCGTCAAACTCGTCACGGCCACTCAATTGCTGACTGCCTTCAGGCCTTTCTGTTAGACGCGAAACCGAAACGTCTCGGTTTCACGTCGTCCCTTCGCAGCCAGCGCGCGCAGCGCAAGAGAGCGCCCCGAGGATTGTGCGACGCGTCTCAGTTTCAGATCCAGCGAAAGCTTCAACACGTACACGTAGCGTCCATCGAGCAAGAAAGCGGCCCGTGTGTTATGCGACGCGTACCGGTCAGTGTTGCCAGGTCCGATGAGGCGGCGTAGCCAAAAGCTCGAGAAGTTGTAGCCCAAATGTAGCCAAACAGAAAAAAGTGCAAAATATTTCGTAGCCAAATATAGCCATTTTTATTTGCAATTTCATTTGTGTATACATTTTCACACTCTACTACGGCACAACCGTAGCCGAGTGTGGACAACATTTTTGCACAACCCGTCGTAACAAATTGTCCGTGCCGCCGTGACGGTCGGCCCTTTACATCAACAACAGCAACATCATGTTTGCACAGAACACTTTTTGGTTGGCCCCGGAAGCTCTTAAGTTCCAGCGAATTGCTGCAGAGGGCGAAATCAGGGCTTTTATTTTGTGACAGATAGTACGAAGTTATTATTTTTAGCTATTTACAGTAATATTACCTACGAATTCTGCTTTTTAGCTGTCATGAACACAAAATAATGTTCCGCATCATCGATCTCTCACGTTATCTCCGCCTACAGCGTAGAAGTTTAGCTGTCCAGCGATCTGCGACGGCGACGTGCTCACAGCTTCTTTTTTGATGAGCTAAAACAATCTTTCGCGCTACGATCTCTCGCGTTATTTCTCTCATTGTCTTATGTTGTTTTCTCATTTTCCTGTTTTTGTGTTTCAATTAGCTTGGCCCGGACACACACTACCTATTTAGTGTCAATTTACATCAACCTGGCCACCATATTAGGTCTCTAGCACGCCAAGACCATGCGTTTAGAAAAAGGACAGTCAACAGATGCCACTCACTGCCTGAATCGGTGTAAGTGGAGCTTTAAAAGATTACTGCGCAAACCGGCACACTAGTGTAAGAAGCGCGCAGTCGTTTTCGGCGACGAGCACGTCCCGAACTAACTCACTCGAAATGGTAAAAGCCGCGACGGCGCACAAAGAGCAATGGTAAACAACAAATTGATAACTGTGGTATCGCTGAAAAAACTGGTTACTGTCAAAAAGCAAATCATGTTGATGTCTAATAAAGTTTTAGAGTAGGGGCCCCTACAGTTTGGGGCCCCAAAGAGCTTTGCGGGTGTTAGCGTTGGGCATGCAGGAATGAAGAGTTTTGGAACAGGCGTGTTGCGTTTGCGGATAGCGTGTTGCGTTTGCAGCGTCACTACGGCGTCAAAGAAAATCTGTTATAAATATTAAAATAAAATATACCATTGTATAAGAAACGTAATTTAGACTTTCGTGTTTTCACCTTTAATTACAATTTAGTACTTATTCTATTAGCAGCATGCAACTTGTTGCGCTTAATTTTGAGTAACCAACTTTACGCACCTTCACCCAGCCAAGTCAATCCGTGATAGCACTACGAGCCATAAAACGGACAATTGAATTCGGAATCAGTGGCGTATAATGAATCAATCTTCATTACACATGTTAGTTGAGAGAAAGCAATAACCACCATCACTTCTAGTTTACGAACTTCACGCATTACGACGAATTGAGCCCAGTTTTGTGGTAAATTAGAGCCGTCGCTTCGATGGGCGCCGCCATGTTTGTTGACGAAAGCTTTTGGGGCAGCTTTTGGGGCTCCCGTAAATTGATGAAATAACGTGCCTGACGCAAAACCCAAACAGTTTCCGTCTTGCGCACGCGCAGTGGCTTCGACGCTATTTCTCTGTGGCCCCAATACGCTTGAGGCCCCTATGCTAAAACTCTAATAATTGCTGGGGTTTTACGTGCCAAAACCAAAATATGATTGGGAGGCATGATGCAGTGGGGGACTCCGGATTAATTTTGGCCACCTCGGGTTCTTTAACGTACACCGAAGTACACGGGTGTTCCTGCCTTCCGCCTTGATCGAAATGTGGCCGCCATGGCCTGGAATCAAACCCGCGTCCTCGAGCCAGCAACACGACACCTCACAAGCTAAGCTAACACTGTGGGTGAAGATCATGTGACGTGGCAATAAAGCTTCGCGCCTGAAACGTGGAGTAGGTCGAAAGCTGTGCCCGGCGCGATACTTCATACGGAAGACATGGCCATGAACACACTGGAGCGTGTCATCCACCCGTGCTTCCTTTCTCTCACGTCGGCGCCACGATCGCCCGACGGCCCCGACCCTATGTTATTGCTCTCCCTTCCGAAGCATAGCCATGTTAGTACAGTGTACTGTGAAAAACCCACTACTCCCAGGTTCACCCCGATGCCCGGGGATCGGGTGCATAACGGTCGAGCAGGGTGTAGATTTAATTGCATGAAAGATCAAAGCCACCGGCTCAGACAACGACGCAGAGAGGGAAGGAAAGGCGGAGGGGAGGAGGTCATTTCGCGCACGCACACACGCACAGCCATGTGGCCGGCTCAGCCAGCTAAAACACAACGTTCGCGATTTGCTTCTACCCGATCAGAGCCACCTCTGGAGCGTGGATTAGGGCGCCACTTATAGCCCAAACACAGCCAAGTCGCAGATTTTCAATAGCCCAAATATAGCCACATAGCCAACTCGTCCAAGTTGACGCCAAAAAATTATTCCCGTAGCCCAATTTGCCTATATACAGCCAAACCTGGCAATACTGGTATCGGTTTCGCTTCGTACCGTCGGAGAACTGGGCCCGCACAAAGCGCGCGGGTTATGGAGCAAAATTCCGGTACTACCGGGAGCTGGCAACTCTGTGCGCCTCGGAAACGACGTCAAATTTGGCAGGCAGTTGACTCATCATGCCTAGCCTTTTTGCCGTAAAACATGCAATTCCGTTTTTAGTTATAAATAAGCTTTAATTTTTGCAGCTATTGTTTCAGCAATGTGCTGAACTTTGCTGGGGCGTGTTTGAAAGGGAATGGACAGTACTATCGACGAGACGAGGTCTGCCTGTCTTCTTCACTTCGTCCGGTCTGCAGCTAGGTCCAACTCCGTTCCGAGTTATTTCCTTGTAATTACTCGTCAAATGTACAAATTTTCACTGTGTTTCCCCACCAAAGTGAAGGCGACTTCTGATGTTTTTCGCACGAGACGTATTCAGTAATTTCTTTATTCTGTGTAACTTATTGATGCGTTCATCAATTGCTTATTGGTGACCTTTAGTTTTATTGCTTGTATGTGGCTGCTTTTTGACCACATTTAGTTGATGGGGCTTTTAATTCTTGCTTATATGAGTACCTGATTTCAAACTGTTTTATGCAATATTATTAGTGTGATTCTTGTGTTCAAAATGTCGACTTACTCCTACAATCAACATGTGTGTAGTTTTTCTTTAGGGAATCTATATTTACGCACTTTAATTTATTTATTGAAGCTTTTTATACTACTTGTTGTGAACTATTTGTGCATTTTAGTTCAGCTGCTGGGCACTGATTTTTTTACTGGTCAGTAAATTGCAAAGATGGTTTGCAAGTGCCTTATCAAAAACAGCTGTTTACGCTAAATGTCTGGCTTTCTGTGCGTTCAGACAGCATGCATATCCACCAGGTCACGTGGATTTGTGATTAACTTTAGTAGGCTGTGAACTTATTCACATGCAATATGTGCCAACATATTCCACATCACTGCTGTTCTTGGCTAGTGGTCGCCCGTGTTATAATAAAAAATATTCTTGTTGTTGCACTTGCTTTGGATCCCGGCACACGCTGGACTGAGCAACCCCAACGAAGCGGCTCACCGCGTTGCTCGAGGCCTCACTCACCGAGTATCATCGGAGGAAGAGCCCCCGCGGGGTACTGCAAACGTCTGGGCGTGGGAGGATCGTTTGACCAGGTTCCACGACATCATGACACACTACCAGTTACAGAGACGCGTATACCCATTCCCTCACGCTAGGTTAGACAGGGCGCAAGCAGTACACTACAGGCAATTACAAACTGATTTTTACATAAACCCAATACTCATGCACACCATGTATCCAGACATGTACCCTACAAACAGATGCACATGCTGTGGCGCGGTTGCCACACTTAATCACATGTTATGGGAATGTCAGGACATAACAAACAATTCGGGCAGTGTCGACACCTCCGTCTCTTCCACCGCCAGCCTCCGCTCGCGTTGGAAGACCGCACTGCTCAGCTCGAACCTGACAGTACAGCTCTGGGCCGTCCAGCGAGCCGAGGAAGCCGCTTCGAGACAAGGTCTCGGAACCGCGTCCGCGGCGGGTGCCCAGACCCACTAAAAATACGCCGGACTCAAATCTTATCGATTTGATAATAAAGTTTACGTTCTTCTTCTTGTTGTTGTATGTGCTTCGTGTATTGCGCAAGAGCAAACCTGCAGACGGCCGGCTGGAGAAACGCCGCAGGGGAGAGGGTAAGGAATGGAAGGGGGGGAGGGGAAAAAAGGCAAACGGCTAAAATTAATCCAGACTGCGCGGTTTCAGTCTATTGCAGTAGGTGTGGGGGTTTGGTCAATTTAGAACACATGCTATGGCGCTGCTCGGCGTTGGCCAGTGATGGTTCTCAAGGTGAACGGTGGTGGCAGCGGATGCTGCACAGTAAAGTGCTGGCGCACCAACTCGGGACTGTCCAGAGGGCCCGTGTGGCGGCAGAGGGGCTCGGCCTTTCTGTCCCGACGTGGGAGCGGCCCGCATCAGTCCCAGACTGATTCCTCAGGACCCAAATAAAGTTCTTCATACCATACTATATAAAAATCCAGATTGTAGAACGATTATATACGTATTTTTCGAAGCTTATAATATGGTCTTACAAAATCCACCTTTAAAAGGGACCCTGAAACGATTTTGACGATTTTGTACAAACGTTCTGAGTCGTTAGAGTAGGTCCTTCTGATCATTAATTGATGCATCTACGCGCTCCACGTAAAGCGTGTAATTTATTGTAAGGTTTTAAAAAGGTACATCGCTGCCGATCGCAGCACGCCAATCGGCTGAGTTTTGTGTCCGAGTGACGCGATTTGGCCATAACACGTCACTGGGCCAGCTATCCGATTGGCTGCCCAGGGCGCGTCATCGATAATTTTTCCAACATTATGGTGAACAAATGTTGTTCGTAATAGATTATATGTTAGTTAATTTGTATCTATAAAAAGAAAGTAACAGAAAGAGAATGTACAAGGACATGTATCACTACACTAAAAGGACTTCCGGCCCACAACAAGTGTCGTCTGCTTGTGTTAAAACGTGCTCCTTGTTGACGAGATCTGCGCGGTCAGTGTTGGTCCAGTTCTTTCTTTTCGCGAGCACCATGGTTCGCCCTTGTTGCGTTGTGGGCTGCAAACGTAGTGATCGGCGGCATGTCAAGCTGCGACAACGCCCCCGCTGCAAGGCAGCAGACGAGCGGAGTGGCTGCAGCGCATCGGACTTTCGGTATTCAAACCAATCCAAACGGCGCCAGCATCTACGCGTTTGCGGCCGTCGCTTCACGTCAAAGGTTGGGCGCATAGAGTTTCTAAATAAATACCAACACTGACCGCGCAGATCTCGTCAACACTCTCGCTTGATGTAGCTTTTAATGACGGCGCTCGAAGATCGATGTGCTGTGATCAATACTGTCTTGCTGCGCTGCCTTAACATGCTGGCTTGAGGTCCAGGATGAGCCCATTTAACTCTCAAACCTGTGCTGCACATAGTGGGGTAATCAAGTTATCCAGCGCGCCCGACGCTCCGCTTCGTGAGGCCTTGAAAGAAAACGGTAGAATCTGATGTTGGGATTCAGGCCTTCTTGCTCGTGGCAGCTCACGACGCAGCAGTAACAACGGGGCTGCTTTTTTGCGGCTGAGCAAGGTCTCTCCCGATCGGCGTCGCCGATTCCTTCTGCTTCCAGCATTACGTCCCACGGCACACGGCACACGGAGAGTCTGTTTTCGTTAAACTAGGCTGCGGCCAGCTCGCAGCGTGGTCGGCGTGGTCTGTGAGAAGTGACGAGCCATTTCGCACTCGCAACAGGGCAGAAAAAAGTGTGAATTAACGCAAAACTTGGGCTAGAAACGTGCTTCGCCATAGCCAGGGCTCAATACTACCCAAGCTGGTACTACCCAGATATAACTTCTCTCGCCGCCACCCGGCGCCGCTACTACACCTCAAACTCCAGCGCAAGACGCCCCATGGTTTACGCCTCTGGCTACCGTCAGAACACCCAGCTCGCCTGTGGTTACCGGAATACTGAACATGCTCGGCGCTGCGACAGAACGCTCGCAACGCACGCTGCTTGATCGCTCTCGCTGGGGATCAACGGCCGGGCGGCTAGCGGAGAGGTTGGAGAGCTTTCGCGCGCGCTGGCTCCAAGACAACCGGAAGACTTGTAATCGTCCGTAGCTCTCTTAATACGAGACGCTTCACTTAAATTGTAACGTGAATGTTTTACTGTAGCTGTACCCTACGCGTCTACAAAATTTGTCCGAACCGTTTCAGGGACCCTTTAAGAAAGGACTTTTCTAACCTACTTTAAGCGGGATTCTAGAACTTCTTGACATAGTCACATCCGCCGGACATTAGCAACGATATACGACCGTTTATCGCCTTCTAAACGGATTGCATGGATTTTCTGTGTGTCTTTCAGACGTTCATTTCGTCTTGTCGTATCGGTGTGGAAGCAGATTTCTATATATCGCTTTAATTTGTGCTAGCTGGGTAGCCGAGCTTCGATTTAGACGCACCGAAGACTTTCTGGCGGCGTTCCGCCACGGAGGCAAAAATCTCGGCGGTGTGACTCGTCAGAGTGCTTCGACGTGCGACCAACGAATCGCGCCGAAAAATAAGAAACAGACATGCTTTATTTTTTCACACAAACAACACACACAGACTGTAGCACAAACATATAAAGTTGATGATGGATATGGCGACAACAAACGGCAATCGATGCCTTCAGTTGTGATGCGGCGTTATTTTTGGCAAATGACAATCCTGAAGTGATGGTGTACGTCATTCCTGTCAAGCTTGCACAACACTCTGCGATTGATGATGATCGCAAGGTGCCCGGCATCTTCAGCTGCGTCGATGGCGCCTGCGTCCGAGTTGGATTCCCTTTTCAGGCCGGGTTATGATCAAGTTCATGGGGATCTGCATTGGGACACCTTCAACGGCCACCGGGAAAACATACGCTCTGTCGATGGTCAGCTGGGTCGAAGCATCGAGGCAACGGCGCTTTATGGGAGCCTGATGAAGGTGCACAACACCAACGGCCGCGGGCCAGTCTCCAGGAGTTCGCGAGACTAACGTCGCCCTTTCGCAAATCAGCTCGGAGCAGCAGGAACGTCAAGACAGTGATCACACTGCAGAAAGCCATGATAGATCGAGTTAGGCTTTGACGGGCTATGCGGGTGCTGGCACGCTCCGCGTGCACGGTGACGCTCGGCTTGGTCTAGGAAGACGACGAAGTGCGCATCGCGTGCTAAGCGAGAGAGAGAGAGAGAGAAATAGCTTTTATTTGCACCCGTTAGAGGCTTGAGACTCTACCCCCCCCCCCCCCCCCTCTAGCAAAAGTTCTAAAAAGTTGTCGCAGTTTCACCTGAAAGGCGAAGCATCAATTGCGATAGCAAATTTGAAGAGAGCTATACGGAGTAATGATAGCAGCTTTATCAGCTGTATAAACTTGGACATGCAGCAGCACCGGCAACACGCAGAACTGTTGTCGACGCCGTCGGCGTTTTGCCCGCGTTCGCACAAAATGCGTGCGGCGTTGGTGACTGTTGCCGGAGCCTCTGATATAAATAGGCACTTGGTGCCGCAGCTAAACGTCGCCTCCCTTCCCTCCCCCCCACGTCCTTTCGCGCGTCGGAAGAAGGCACGTTTGCTCTACATATATGGTGATTGTAGAGGAGGAAAGAGACGTCTACTTCTGCAGCCCAAGGGAGCATGGCGCAGAACGCGCGTTTGTTCTCCGCCGTGCGTTCACTCCCCGTGAAAGCGCGCGTCCCTCGCCCCCTTTCACTCGCACATACAGCGTTCGGCGCGCGGCGACGATTTCATCTCCATCGACGTCATACGGAACCTCACGGCGACGGCGACGCCGACAGCAGAAATCTGCTTTTGAATGTCCATATAATTGCTATCGCAATAATACAAAAACTAATCGCCTATTAGGTTATTGACTGCTGCGGCCGGGTCACATCAGACCATATAGTTTCATATTAGTATAACTAGAGGGAAATCTGGCGCTGCGATCGTTCAACCATCAATGATGCGAATGATGGGAAGTACAGGCTACGGATTGCTTTGCTGTTGACTGGCGAACTATAAAAGAGTTGACTGCTGGGCTAGTTGGTGTTTAGACATAGGAACCATTGTTAAAAGCGCGCAGCCTGTTGGTATATATAGCTGGAGATCTGCCGTCAATAAATCAGTTGTCAGTTTGCGCCTGTGCTCGTCTGGTCTTATCTTGTGTTGTGTGGTGTCGCGCTTTTAACAATGGTTCCTATGACTGGCGAACTAGTCTACAGGGATTTTTTGTCAGTTTTGGTTTCGCTTGTTTCGCTTCAAGTGCAGTTGCTACAATCCTCAGTCGGGCAGTGCGGCGTAAAACTCTGCAGCTCTCTCGCATGGAGGACGAAAAATACTAGGAGGTGTAGAGGGCGCTACGCGCCATGCGTTCTATATATATATATATATATATATATATATATATATATATATATATATTGTCACGGGATGTTCTTGCAAGTCCACAGGGCGTCTGACTGAAGTACAAGAAGACGGAGCAGTCTCGGCTGGACACCGATCGAGCGCGCACTCCTAGTTCGTCGTCGACTTCCTCTTTCACACTTCACCGTGCCCGCCCCGATAATCTCCAGTACAATCACCCCCGCACAGAAAGAAGCCATCCTGGCGACCTAGGGAAAAGACAGCATCGGCGGGTCGTAACACGGTTTAAGCCGTGCTACATGAACTATTTCGCGCCCTCGGCAACGGCGATCAGAAGACGGCGCGAGCGCCTCGATGACATAGTTCACAGGTGATGCTTGCTGTGCAGTACGCGGTAGGGACAGTGGTAGTTGGACAAAAACTTAGTGGATTGGCCGGGGGAAGTAGCCGGGACCCGAAGCCAAACAAGCATTCCGGGAGAATAGCGGGCACTAGGAGCGGATGCGTCATGACGTGATTTTTTGGCGCCACTGATCTTGGGAGGTGAACGAGCGGGCTAGTTGGCGACATTCTTCGGCATAAGCAGCTGCTTCTGAAACAGGTGTCACTTCAGAAGCGTCAAGACGGTAGGTGAGAATGGTGTCCAAGAGGCAGGAAGGTTCTCGGCCATAGAGAAGAAAGAAAGGAGAGAAGCCGGTGGTAGTTTGCGGGGCAGAGTTATAGGCGTAAGTGACAAAAGGAAGAACCCGGTCCCAATTGTAGTGATCGCCAGACACATACATGGCAAGCATGTCGCCAAGCGTACGATTGAAACGTTCCGTCATGCCGTTAGTTTGTGGATGGTAGGCGGAAGCGGTGCGATGAACGATGTTGCACTCCTTTAGCAGGGCCTCGATGACATTGGAGAGAAAGGCGCGCCCACGGTCACTTAATAATTCACGTGGAGCACCGTGTCGCAGAATGAGGTGGCGAAGAAGGAAGCAAGCAACGTCTTTCGCGGTGGACACCGGCAGCGCAGATGTTTCGGCGTACCGTGTGAGGTGGTCTACGGCAACAATGATCCACCGGTTACCGTCCGGATTGCTTGGAAGGGGGCCCTAAAGATCAATTCCAACACGGTCGAATGGTCGAGCAGGGCAGGGTAAAGGTTGCAGGGGACCTGCAGAACTCTGAGGAGGGGTCTTGCGGCGTTGACAGGTTGCACATGAACGGACGTACTGGCGAACGAATCTGTACATGCCTCGCGAGTAGAATCGAAGACGAAGACGGGAATACGTTTTGAAGACGCCGGCGTGGCCACATTGGGGGTCATCGTGGAAAGCGGCGCAGATGTGTGAGCGCAGGTGACGGGGAATAACGAGCAGCCATCGACGGCCGTCGGTGAGGTAATTCCGTCGATACAAAAGGTCGTCGAGGATGGCAAAGTGGTGTGCTTGACGACGCACGGCGCGTGACGCAGGTGAACGCAGGTGAGCGGTGAGACAGGAAGTACAGCAGTAGAGAGATCCAGGGATCTTTACGCTGCTCGGCCGGCATGTCGTTGAAGCTATGAGCTGACAAATCGTAGGTGGGAGTTAAGGAGCAAACAGAGGCAGGGGGTAGCGGAGAACGGGATAGGGCGTCGGCATCTGAATGTTGGCGTCTAGAGCGATAAATGACACGTATGTACGTCATACTCTTGAAGCCGTAAGGCCCAACGAGCGAGGCGGCCACTGGGATCTTTCAAGGTCGATAACCAGCATAAGGCATGGTGATCAGTGACAACGTCAAACTGACGGCCGTAAAGATAAGTACGAAATTTGCTGATTGCCCAAACAATCGCCAAACATTCTTTTTCCGTCACAGAATAGTTTGATTCTGCCTTCGTTAGGGTGCGGCTGGCATATGCGACAACGCACTCGTCAAAGCCATCTTTGCGTTGGGCGAGAATGGCGCCAAGTCCGACACCGCTAGCATCCGTATGTATCTCAGTAGGCGCATTGGGGTCCAAGTGGCGCAGTACTGGAGGGGACGTGAGGAGCCGGCGGAGCCTCATAAATGATTCGTCACACTCCGAGTTCCAAGCCGACAGGTCTGACGTGCCATTAATAAGCTGCGTCAAGGGAGCGATGATCGAGGCAAAATTACGGATGAAACGCCGGAAATAGGAAGACAAACCAATGAAGCTCTGTAGTTCCTTTAGAGTAGTGGGCTTGGGGTACTCAGCAACGGCGCGAAGTTTGGCAGGATGAGGCAGAATTCCCTCTTTGGAGACGACGTGGCCTAGGATCGTAAGCTTACGGGCACCAAAATGACATTTTTTTTCAAATCGAGTTGCAACCCAGCTGACGTGAGACAGGCAAGAACTTGCTCAAGGCGGGCGAGATGCGTATTGAAATCGGTAGAAAAGACCACAATGTCGTCTAAGTAGCAAAGGCATGTGTGCCATTTAGGACCCCTGAGAATAGCGTCCATCATTCTCTCGAAAGTTGCAGGCGCGTTGCAAAGGCCGAAAGGCATTACATTGAACTCGTATAATCTATCAGGAGTTACAAAAGCCGTTTTTGGACGGTCGGCTTCAGCCATCGGCACTTGCCAGTACCCGGAGCGCAGATACAGTGAAGAGAAGAACTCAGCTCCCTGTAGGCAATCTAGGGCGTCGTCGATGCGTGGTAGGGGATAAACATCCTTGCGGGTAATCTTGTTGAGTCGGCGGTAATCGACGCAAAACCTGATTGAGCCATCATTTTTCCGCACCAGCACAACCGGAGACGCCCAAGGATTGTGGGAGGGCTGGATCACACCTCTTTTCAGCATGTCGTCAACGTGTTCGTCAATGACACGGCGTTCGGCTGCGGAAACACGGTATGGACGTTGGCGCAGCGGAGCATGGTGACCGGTGTCAATACGGTGAACAACCGCTGTCGTGCGCCCCAAGGAAGGTTGGCCGAGGTCGAAAGAAGCACGAAAACGTTCAAGAAGTTCAACAACTTCACTGCGTTGAGCGGGCGTAAGCGCCTCGTCGATGTATGCAAGAAAACATCGGGGAAACGCGAGGCTGGTGCGGTAGCAGAAGTGATGGCACCGATAGGCAGTGGCGACTTATCGGAAGGTAGGTCAAATGGACTAATGACGTCAACAGTGTCTAGACGCCCCACACATTCACCGTGTAAGAGAGTTGAAGGACATGAAAATGGATTGCACGCATAAATGGCAGCGGAACCATCGGTGAGTGTGACGACTGCAAACGGGAGTAGAAGGTTCCGTCGACGCGCACAATCTTCAGATGGTGTAAAAAGAGCTGTCGTGGCGGGGGAAGAGTCACAAGAGACGGGCACCAAGGCGGCAGAAAAAGAAGCGATAATGACGTCAGCGGTGACGATCACTTTAGGAGAACGGTTCGGGAGGTCGACGGTAGTGTCACGGAATGGAGACAAAGCCAGTTTCGCGCGAGCGCAGTCGACAACAGCATGATGTGCGGAAAGGAAGTCCCAACCCAGAATAACGTCATGCGAAGCACGGCATAGAATGACGAATTCTACAAAATATAGTTCATCCTGAATCATAACACGAGCGGTACATGCGGCCGAAGGCTTGACTTGCTGCGAGCTTGCCGTGCGTAGGGAAATATCCGGTACAGGAATCCTTACTTTCTTGAGTTTGCGGCAGAGGTCTTCACTTATGACAGAAACGGCAGCCCCCGTATCGACAAGAGCTGTTGTCGCGACGTTTCCCACAAATACTGCGATTTCGTTAGGAGGAGAAAGATGAGACCTTGAAAATTTCGACGATGGCGCAATTCTTGCCTCGGGAACTGCGGCTGTCAGTTTTCCTCGTGACCAGAGCTGGAACGGCGAAGCATGGGTGAAAGGGAACGGCGGCGAGGGGACGGAGACCGACGAGAATTGAAGGCGGCGCGACGAGAATACGATTCCGCGGGATCAGGGATAGAACGATGCGAAGGCTATTGGGGAAGGTAGCCGAGGTTCGGCGCGTCACGACGAAAATAAAGTCCACGGCGGCGACAGAAACGCGCGACATGTCCCGGAATACCGCATGCGAAACAGATAGGGCGGTTGTCCGGAGTACGCCAAGGGTTAAGAGAAGGTCCGGAAGGCGATAAGGGCACGTGAACGGGGCGTACCGGAAGTGGCGACGAGTAGAAACTAGCGGCGGGTCTGGAGGTAGTAGGCATCGGTCGTGGAGGAGGTCGGTTGAGAGCGGCAGCGTAAGTCAGAGGCGCAGTCACAGGTGGCGGTGGAGAGGGAGGTGGGAGCGCCTCAGAAACTTGTGCTTGGATCACACGACGGAGCGATGGTTCTAGCGTGGAAGCAGGCTCCGCAACACACGCTACAAGAGATAGCTGGCGAGCCACTTCTTGCCGAATGTATTGTTGAATCTGCGGCAGCAAGCTGGAGTGATCAGCGCTAAGGCATCCAGGCTCCAAGGCCGAGAGGTCCGCGGATTGCACACTGGTGCGACGGGTGGAAAGGCCCTGCTTGCGCAGCTCGTCGAAGCTTTGACAGAGCTCAATTACTTGTGCAACTGTCGTAGGGTTCTTGGCCACGAGCATATGGAAGGCATCGTCGTCTATGCCTTTCATAATATGCCTTATCTTATCGGCTTCAGTCATGGACGCATTCACGCGCTTACAGAGGTCGATGACGTCCTCAATGTAGCTGGTGAAGGTTTCACCGCTTTGTTGAGCGCGACCACGCAAATGGTGTTCAGTACGGAGTCTGCGCACAGCGGGACGGCCGAAGACCGAAGTGAGGGTCTCGGTTAAAGCTGACCAGGTTGTAAATTCGGCTTCGTGGTTTCTAAACCACAGATTTGCCACATCAGTCAGATAAAAGATGGCGTTGGTCAGCTTGTCGCGATCAGCCCACTTGTTATGCGCGCTAACGCGGTCATACTCTGCAAGCCAGTCCTCCACGTCGTGATCGTCGGTGCCGCTGAAGATGGCAGGGTCGTGCTGACGTACAGCACCAGAACACACAACAGCCGGGGGGGGGGGGGGGGGGGGGCGGGAGCGGATTGCGAAGGGCCGGCGTCGTCGGTCATTGTGGCCGCAGATGGCAACGTACGGCTACGGAGCTCCAGGTCGGGGAAGACGTTAACCCAGCACCTCCACCAAATGTGACGGGATGTTCTTGCAAGTCCACAGGTCGTCTGACTGAAGTACAAGAAGACGGAGCAGTCTCAGCTGGACACCGATCGAGCGCGCACTCCTAGTTCGTCGACTTCCTCTTTCACACTTCACCGTGCCGGCACCGATAATCTCCAGTACAATATATATATATATATATATATATATATATATATATATATATATATATATATATACGGTGTTGCCGAAGGAGGTTTAAATAAATGTGCTGGAGCGGAGGTCGCCTATACCTACCAATGGGCGGCGGCCATCTTGCCGTAGGCAAGAAACGGGAGCCGCAGCGCGCCCGCCGCGCTGACTGCATGCGTCTCCCCACCGTGTTTTTAACGGTTATGCCGAGCACTTAGAGGGAAGTAGTCAATAATTCCAAGTCAAATGGCAGATAACAATGCAATCGACTTTATTTTGTTTCTTTTGGCGTTCTCCTTGCAAGCATGAACACCGGTGAAGGGTCAGCATCCCTGGTCTTTAAAAATAATCAGCCTCGTAAGAGCAGACCTCACATTTTCGTCACTCATTTCCCTGTTTTTTTTTTCTTTCGTCAAGTGATGGAGTCTGATGCTTATGTAGAGTTCGGCCACTTCGCCATGGTGATGTTTGATGCAGCCTCATCAAATGTCAGTGAAACAACATCGACACCTGCCAGCCCAACTCGAGAAAATGCCGGGGATCGGGCATGCCTTGTACGCAGACGACATCACGATATGGACGGTCGGAGGGTCCACAGGAGAACAACAAGAGGCATTACAGGAGGCAGTAGACGTCGTAGCAAGCTACGCGGAGATATGCAGACTGCAATGCGCGCCGGAGAAGTCGGAGCTCCTCATAATCGAGAAGCGCTCACGAGGACAATCAACAGCCCCGGCACCAACCATCCACCTGCGAATAGGTCTTACAGAAATTACCTAGGTAGATAGACTTCAGATCCTCGGCTTACACTTACAAAAGGACGGGGGTGGAGGATATGCCATACAGAAGCTACAACACACGACCACGCAGATCTTAACTGCGCATGATTAAACGAATTACCAGCAGGAAGAGGGGACTCAAGGAACAGGACCTTATCCGACTAATGCAGGCTCTGATTGTGAGCCGCATTGCGTACTCGGCACCATATTTAAATTTCAGTAACGCGGAAGTGGAGGTACTCGACCGGCTGATACGCAAGGCGTATAAGCAAGCGCTCGGACTCCCACCCGGAACGGCTACTTTTCGCCTCGAGGAGACAGGGGTGTACAACAACGCACGGGAAATCATAGAGGCCCCCCTGGTCACGACCTACTGAACACCAGACCTGGGGTGCTATGCAGGATGTGCCGAGTTTCTCGTTCGCACGAGTTTTACCCGAGTTTGCTCGATGGCAGTCAGTGAACGGAGATAGCAAGGAAAGCGCAAGAACAACGGGCCAAAATAAATGCCGAGATAAAGCCGCGTATGACAACATGAGCGCACCCTGCGTGGCGTTTCAGGCATAGAAGACTGCGCAACGAAACGCGCCAGCGCCGCGTATTGTTATCAACGTAATATCGCAATTTAGCAATACCGTGACTGTCCCCCTGTCTATCTGCACACTTGCCGTGAGCCGCTTGCCACGCCTTTCTCGGGCGCGTCAAGGGCGTGCCTCCTCTTTCGGGCATTATCTTTCTATCCTCCGTCGAATGCGAACGGGTCACATGCGGTGCATTCTTGCTCCTACACTTTCCCTCAATCGAATACTTTGAAATGCAACAAATAAAATAGCAAATATTTTATTTCTTAAAGTATCGGTTTTTCGTTTTGAGTGCTATAAATTTCTGATGACAAACGTAGATCGACCGGATTATTAGATTTTGCACTTTTTTGCCGGGAGTGGCGACAGTGAGGCGACAGCTTACAGGCGGATACATTCTAGAGGGTCGCACGCACGAGGGAGTTCATACAGTGACAAGTCGCCAGGGGCACTGCAGTGCTATTCTCGATTAAGTCCGTGATGACAATGATCTGACCATTCCCTGTCTATTAGGGGAAGGCCAACGCATCGCCGCGGCATGGCTGTTCACCGCAGGCGCTTCACTGAGGCAATTAAGGCCGCCGCTTTACCAACGAAAAACGAGACTCTAGCCATACAGAGGGGAGCAACGGCTGTCGCTGCAAAATGGCTGTATGGTACCATGTTTATTTCTGTGCGCGAAACCTCCGTGGTGCATTGTGAAGAACAGCGAGCTGCCCAGCGTGACAATTGCTTTTCATCGCTTACCCAGTGAAGGTGCCTCTGTGCGCATATACGCAGTATTTTGAGTGTGTTGTGCACTCCAAAGTGCTTGCCGATTGTTTGTGCTGGAGCTAACAGCAATCGCAGATGGATATCGTAACGACACCGCAACAATCGCATTTTGGCAGGTGAGGGCTCTAGTGTGCAGTTATGAAATGAGACTTCGAACGCAGGAAGGTGTTGCAACTGCTTAGTGTGCAGTGCTTGTGATGAAGAAATGTCATCGTAATGGGTCTAGAAAAGCGGGCGATGCCCGACGCTGACCGTGTTAGTGACACTAACGCTCCGATACATAGCCGATGACAGATCAGTCATCTCAAATGACAGCTGCGATAGGCTATCGTTGGAAAACGCTACGCACCCCTCAGCATCGTCGTCCACCACGGCACATCGACACCTTGCAAGTGGCTACAGTGACGTGCCGATAATTATTTGCTGGGTGCTACGTCGCCACAGTGCAGGCAATGAAACCATGTTGTGGGGCCATCACAGCCCGAGAAGATATACGCGTATGTATAAGCCAGCGGTAGTCTACGCTCAGTACATAACCGATGACAGTGCGTTGTGCATGTTTTATCTCGGCGGTCAAGATTGTTGATGCCTCTCTGCTCAGCACCGCGTCGCTGTTGCCGAACAATAAGTTGGGCGTGGCTCAACTGTGGTGGGTGCGCGCACAAGAGTTACATGCCTCGCGTGGGGCGTGACCTATGGTTTTAATTGACAGGCGAACTCGTGCCAAACTCGTACATCGCGAAATCCTCCCCGAGTTGATCTCGGGAACATGGCAGCGGCAGCAGTAGCCTGTGTCATCGCATCCAGCGACAGCAAGCGTCAATAGACCGTCTGGACCCGTTCACCTACATGACCGACGTAGAGTTTCAGCGTCATTTTCGCCTTTCCAATACGTCAGTGCACTGGCTGTGTAGCGAGTTGGGCGAAAGCTCTCGTCTGCGGAGACAGCGTGGCGGGCAAATTATGCTTTTGGAGCACAGATTGGTGTGACTAGGCTGCAGAGGAAGAGTTCGTGCGATCGCTTCGGCTC
Source organism: Dermacentor silvarum (assembly GCF_013339745.2). Classification (NCBI taxonomy): domain Eukaryota; kingdom Metazoa; phylum Arthropoda; class Arachnida; order Ixodida; family Ixodidae; genus Dermacentor; species Dermacentor silvarum. The sequence goes on along the minus strand of NC_051158.1, from coordinate 159,490,607 downwards.
TCTCCGGCTTCAAGCCCCGTGCGTCCACCGTGTCCCAGCGCCACTCTAGGTCCGGCGGCATCATCGGAGTACTGGGGCACCTGCAAGCACCTAGGGTTCCAACCGGACCAGCAAACCTGTGGTTGGTTGGTCTCATTGTAGTGGTCGCATTGTACAGGAAGACTCAGGATGGACGCCACGCTGCCTTCTGGTGCAACAGGTGCCGAAAGCAGTCTTTGCAGTTACACGGTACCGCTGCACTGTACGGGCAGAGAGGCGAAAGAAGTTACATCGCCAACACGGACCGCCTCGGCCGTCCGAACGTCCACCTCTTTAGGCGGCAAGTGGTTTGGCTCACGTACTGCGTGAGCAATAGTGTAGATGTGTGGCTGTTTAAGGAGATGTAGAGCGACTTGTTTCCTTTATCGAAGCATGCCATCGCCGACTGGAACAACTACGCCCGTGAGGTCATGATGGACGAGCTGCTGGCGCGACCTCCACTCGGGGGCCGCGGGAAGATAGTGCAATTTGACGAGTGCCTTCTTCGCGGCAAGCGAAAGTACAATCGAGGCCACCTGATGAAGGGCGACAACGTTCCACCGATCCGCCAAAATTACGGCGATGTTAAAAGATCGTGCACCATGGGTCTTCGGCATGGTCTGCGCTACCACAGGAGTGCTGCGATTTTTCAAGATCGACCAACGAGACGAAGCCATTATCTTCAGTAGGACGTTCTGGCGGGCTAGTTGGTTCATAGCTTTTAGACGTTTATAAAGTGCGCAAAAAAACGAAGACACAAGAAAGAAAACACACACGACACCACGAGCGCACCACTGCGCTCGTGGTGTCGTGTGTGTTTTCTTTCTTGCGCACTTTATAAACGTCTAGAAGCCATTATTGCAGCCAATGTTCAACCAGGGGCCTTTATTCGCAGTAACGCATGGGTCGCATAGAACTGTATTACAAATTTAGTGGATGCTAACGAGGCGAGCCTCAATCTGCACTGGGAGACAGTCAACCACGGCGTCAAGTTTGTGGGCCCCATCACGAGCGTTGAAACGCAAAAAAAATAGAAATTTATTGTCAAAAAGTGAATCGCCACCTCGTCAGCGGTGGTGACAGGGTAACTGCACCGCTGCTGGAGTCATTCCTGGCATAGATGTGGTGGTAATCAATTAACCGCCACGTACGCTGCAGAGACCATTTCTGGCGTATGTTAGAAGCCACGGATCGCTCGGGCTACCCAGTACAAAGACTCTTTCCTGCGGTTGTTAGAAGCAATCGCTCGGCGCTAGCCCATATGAAGGTGCATCACAAAGTAAAAGAAAATAAAGCGTAGTTTTCTGACCCTTGTATGAGTGCTTTCCGGCATTCGTGAGTGCTTACACGGTAAGCGCGTGGCAAACCACTACTGCGCTAGCGGACGCTCATTCGTCTCGCAGCCTTACTTTAGTGCGATCAACGAGAGATCTGTTGAAAGCCCAATGTGAAAACCAGGCGGATACCAATCTGTGCTCGGAAATGGGAGCGCAAGCAGGTAGCGAGCCGCACGAATTCAATGCAGAGGAAAGAGAAGGAGCAACGAGCGATCTGTTCAAAGCCTAGTGCGAAAACCAGCGCACACCGATCTGTGCTCGGAAATGCTAGCGCAAGCACGTAGCGAGCCGCGCCAATTCAATCCAGAGAAAGAAAGAGGAGGGCGAGCGTCCCCTCGTGGTATAACGCGAAATGCATTAAACGGCAAATTAGTCTAATACACATTCAGTGCACATCTTATAAACTTCAAAATGCTTATAACCCACATTAATGTGACTAATATTATCGTACTAAATACATTTATTTTATAACATGCTTGTGCCTATAATGCACTCGGTGGAACGACAAACAAGTGAAAGAAGGTACGACCATGCACCGACCGTATGATCACGTGAGCCCCAGTTTGTCGACCGCCCATATGGCAACACCCAAGGGATGATAGCGACCCAGAGTGAATCTAGATAAACCAATGAAACTGGAGGCGTGCTGACGGACAAACTTTGTCTTGTTACCATTAGTTCTTTCATCTTGGGGCGTCGCCAGAGCTCGTGAAGATCCCGAGTTTCGCCAAACTCGGCGCATCCTGCATAGCACCCCTGCACAGATCTCCCTGCTCCAGCACGCCTGGTCTAGTTCACACCTTTTGCCGCTAGGGATAGAACGTACGAGCAGAGTGGCGCTAGCTATAACCTGTTCGCTGTCGTCTGCTTCTGCGATGTGTTCCAGCGCTCGTGCCGCGATTTCGGCAGTCATAAAGCGTTTACATTGTTTGTAAATGCATAAATTCACGGAAATAAAAAAGAAAACAAAATTTGCGAATGATTGTTTCTCATTTCAATCACAAAATAGAGTAGGAAGAGCGGTGCAAGAAAGGAAAACAACGAGTACAGCCGGTAGACGATAACTTTTCCTCCCGTTGCCTTCGCAAGAGGGAAAAAAAATCTGACTACAAGAGCCATAGGATAAAATATAGTGCAATGAAGTAAAAATGAAACAGAATAATAAAGAACTTGATATATTGATACGAACGAGACAATTTGAAAGAATCACGCAGACGATAAGTATACGCAGACCACACATGCACTGCGAAAATCAGCAGACGCTGCAGAAGGCATATGTAACTTCAGCCTTGGCTACATGCAGCTTTTTTGAGTTAATTACAGATGGGATAACGTAAACGATCACATTATATATATAGTGTACTGCTGTGTGCCATCGTGTAAGTCAAAACAAAGCAAGGGATCTAGCATCAGTTTTCACAGTTTCATAAAAGCTTTGCGATGCATATTTGGCAAACCAAACAAACACGTAAACAATCACTCGATCAGGTAATTGTTTTTTCTTATGTGGAGTGGCGCGAAATTTCCGCATAATGGCAAACCAAGAGTACTATTTTACATGTTATTACATAGCACTACAATGAGTACACTTAAACAATTTTGACATACTAGCTGTTGTTTTCGCAAGAAATTGTCACATATGTAAGCAGTCCGCCACAGCAGAAGAGCAGGCGCACACATTCGAACGCCGCCCAGGCGCCCGCCGAAAGCACCACCTATGGCCACTGGTTGAACGAGAGTGGGCGCAAGCGGCTCCCATAGAAGTCGGATATCTGTGCAGGTCTGGAGTTCCAGTAGGTCGTGCACCTAGTAAGCCAGAAGGAAAGACTACTACGCACAACAGCGGGACGCTGCGTCTTGGAGCGTCTTGGATATTCCGTACGGAATACCAGCGCACTGACCAAAATCCCAACACGAATACAGGAAACTATGCACGTCTCACCGACTCCCAGGAACATGCACCCAAACTTCCACATCGGACGGAGACAAGCCCGAGCGCAGGCGCTCGCGAGAAAGTATGGAAACCACCCCAATGTCTTGTGTACGTAGACGCGGCCAGCACCGCAAGAAGCACCGCATTCGTCACCAGCGTAGTCCACAATCACGGGACCGAAATAAATGCGTCGTCGGTTTCCAGAGTGAGCGCTGCGGAGGCAGAGGAACTATAGCGATACACTCTTAAAAAAAGGTTGTCATATTCACTAATACTAACACGTTACTAGTCCTAAAAAGCACTACCTTCTTAGTAAGTGCAGGTAGTAAAATGATGGTTAGTACTTTTCACTACCTGCTGAAGCTAGAAAAAAAAACACTAACTTAGTACTAACTAAATACTACCTTGGTAGTGCAGTTACTAACGCAACTTAAATATAATTACCAACAATACAATGGGGCCTATTCGATTTATAAGTGCCGCTTGCATTGTCATATGAAGTCGATGGTATTGTAAAAGCATAAGTAAAAGTATATACATGAAAAAAAAAAAGAAAACCCGCATTTCCCCGAAGGGGAGTATGAGGAAGTGCGAAGCACGGGGTGATGCTATGAGGGGGCGCGCGCGACTAAACTGCAGAGCCGAGCGAAGGAGACGGCAGCGAGAGAGCACGACTGACGCGCCGGCGCCACACACACAACACGTGACGGCGGAGCGAAACACGCCAGGCGGTTGGAGAGGGGGTGAGCGGTGGGGAGAGTACGCACACGAGGGGCTGTTACCGGGCGAGGAGGGAGCTGTCAGCGCGAGGGGAGAGGCGGCGGCCGAGGGTGAGTGCAAACCTAACGGGGGGAGAGGCACACCAGCTGCATGGCGCCGTGACGTCACGGCGCGGAGAGGGTGCGAGGAGCCGGCGCGGCGCGCGCAGCCACGGCGCGGAGGCGCCAGCTGCACAACGCGCCGTGACGTCACGGCGCGGAAAACGGGGCGGAGCCGGCGCGGGGCGCGCGCAGCCACGGTACGGTGGCTAGATGGGTAGGTGTGCCGACCGCCGCTTCTGGAGCGTAGTTCACCGCTTCTCCGCATCATGACGCAAAATTGGCGCTGCGGACAGTAGAAAGGTTCAGCGGCGCGCGTCGTCTGCTACAGGGGGCTGGCGGACTGGCGCATAGCAAAAAAAAATAAAGCCCGTATTGGAATAGTTGTATGTCGTCTGTTCGTGTCAGTTTCAAAGGTGAAGAGCTCCGCATCTCTCGTACTGTTTGTAAGTTCCTAAGCGATGTGGAATGTTCCAGGTAGGAAAGATGACCGGCGAGATTAGCGGCGGCGTTGCTCCACCAAAGAAGACCACCAAGGAGACCTACTGCTTCGCTCCAAACTGCAAGTCGGGCTCTAAATTTGCGAGAAAGACTGCGGAATTGTTCCGCTGTCTGACAGCGGAAATGTGCGCCCCGAGCTACTCAGTAGCTTGCTCAGTATCGGTACGGTGGCTAGATTGTATCGGCGACGTTAATGAGCAAGCGGTACACCGAAAAGCGTACGTCCATGAGCTCCTCGACATTGGAAATTTGCAAGCCGCACATGAGGTGCTCAGCGCCTGCGACATCGAGCACCGCTGCGCTGCTACAGGGAAAAGAAAAGTGATTCTAGGCTGATATTCTATATAGCAGGCTATGTAGCAAGGAAGTTCCTGCAAAGAGCCAAGTGCTCCGATTGCTCAGGGACATTACTGAATTCAACAGAATGAGTAGGTCAGGGCTGTTACTCCCTTCTGAAGCACTAAAAAAACTGGTAGCATCGCTCGAAGACGCCTTCACGCTGTGCTTCAGTTTAAATGAGTTACGAAGGAACAGTGTATCGCCGACTTTGCATCCTTTCTGCAGCTGAATCCCCCGAATTTGATCGGCTGTAAGCGGCACAAGAAAGAGCTCACAAACGATGTTGTGAAGTTCTATTCAATTACACGCCTTTACTTTCTTGTCAAGGGCAATAACATGGCGCGCGAAAGCAACAGGGAGAAGAAGAATCACCTGAAGTGGAGGCGTGTGCTGTGAATAATGTTATGATGTGGTGGACCAACGTTGCGGCCATGCTGGCGCTAGGCTATTTATGTTGGTGCGTTTGCTGACTCAAGTTACGAGAGCGTTTCTTGTATTTTAAATATATTCACGAATTTAGCCCAAGACGTATTACTCTATTTTATTACAATGAAACAGTGAACCATATGCACTTACCAACACAATTCTTCTCGCACCAATTTAGATACCGTAACTGACGCAGCAATAAAACAATAGCTGGATTTCTCGAAATTGAAACATTAGAACTCGCTAAATATCATGTAAACACGGTTCCACATACCGTATAAAACCATTGTAGTATTGTTTTATACATGGAAAAAATGCATTTACGTCTTTAATGCAATGGGCTGGAGCGCCGCGTTTATATCAATAAATGTGACCGATTGCCAAGCTAGAAAATTTACTTCAGCGTTTCGTTTTTTCTGACTAGACGACAACAACAAGTTCCTCATTCTGGCTTGGCCTACACTGCCCAGAACGGTATTATAACGCGCACTTCAAAGATAGAATCAGAGGCAAGCGATAGTATCAGACACGCAGCTTGTCTACACACCGCAGCCGCCGTTGCGCGCTGCTGAACCGTTCTACTGTCCGCAGCGCCAATTTTGCGTCATGATGCGGAGAAGTGGTGAGCTACGCTCGGTCGGCACACCTACCCATCTAGCCACCGTGGCCACGGAGCGGAGGGCGGAGCGCGCGCAGTCACGTGGGGCGTGACGTCGCTGCGCCGTTGCTACAGACGCTCCTCTCCGCTCCTCGCGCCGTTGCTAGGGGAGAGGAGGAGGAGCGCGGATGCCGGCGGAGTTTTCGGGGTCGCTTAAGTGCATTCGCACTTAAAAAAGAACCGCGCCCTATCGCATTAATTGATGGTATATACATACACGTAATGTTTACCAAGGACATGAAGGCGCACTGATTCCGGGCAAGAATGTACTACTATCTCCAAGAAACAACGACAAGCAAGGACATACAGACAGAACTACCAAGGTGCTACGCAACACTTACTGAAAGAGCATCTTCACGTGTATTTATAGGCCTAGTTTGAGGGAGCACATGTGGTACCGGTGAGCACCTATGTATTTGATTAAATAATCATAGCTTTGTGCAGAAATGTCTAAAGCCTACTGTCTGTACATATGTGTGCTACGACGTCGCATATAACTGTTAATCCAACATATTGAACAACACTACAGTTTATCTCAATTTCGCATAAGACTGTTACCATCACAGCATAATAGGCCAAGGCCAGACGAGTTAGTAGTTGCTTAGTAGTTACTTAGTAAAAATGTCACAGTTTCGCCCTAAGGGCGAAGCGATGAATGCGATAGCAACACAGCAATGTCATACGAAGTAAGGTGAGCGGCTTTGGTAGCAATATGAATTGTAGTAAACATGAGCTGATTAAGTAAGCAGGTGTGCTGCGGCGTAAGTAGACCGACATGAAGAGAGACTCGATGACCACGAGAAGGTGCGTGTGAAACGGTGGTGTTGATGAGAAGCGCTTCCCGTGGGCAGCGCGTGCGAAGGGACACACCTGTAGCGCTGCACTGCCGACCCGGGCAGCATTGCATGTGTAGCGTGCGTTGGAAAATGTGGCCCGACTATTACTAACTGATTGAAGAAGCGTGGTGTGAGCGCGCACAAACAAACATGAATAGATCACACTGAATGACTGCAGACAACGACCGTCAAAACGCTGGCAGCGAGCGGATATATACACCGCAGGAGCGGGCGAAGGTACAGTCAACCACAAAAGTTTGCGGACCACGCGAGCGCGTGCCAGACTGCCTATCCGCGCCACCTAGCGGTACGCCACCTAGCGGCGACAGGGGCGCTCTCCCGGATATGAGCCCTCTTGGTACTCGCCTGCCTGTTAATTTTTTATTCCCGTGCATGACATTGTTAGTTCGTTGTGTTGACGCAGAGCGCTGTCTGCGATAAGACCGCCACATATCTGGCTTGATAGCAGTATCGGAGCAATCACTGCAACCTTTGTCGACTGGTGTGCCAGTGGGTAGATAAGTTTCACAAAGCGCTGCGACGATTTTTTTACGCGACGTTTACTGGCGCACTTTGGTTGGCAGCATCTTGGTCCAATGAGTGTTGCTGCTTCTGCGTCTTGAGAGAAAGGGTAGGGAGGTGTTTCACTGTCATCAAAAATAAAGAAAAAGCGGATGCATAGAAAATTTTCTTTCACACATAGGCGCATCTTCGCATCAGTCGCTGAAAACGTAGTAGACTTGCTTCAGGCCACGTGGTGATTGCCTATTTGGAAAGATGCCGCTGCGTGTTCCACTTGACGAAAGAAGGCACATTGTGCGTTTATTTATAGAGGGAATACCTCAGCGCGAAATCTGCCGCCGAACCAACAGGAGCCGGACTGCCGTGAATAGGATTATTCAAGCTTTCCGCGACGATGACAGATTCACAGATATGGAGCGCAGTGGGCGTCCAAGGGCCACGACTGAGGAAGAGGACCGCCTGATTACGGCCGCCATCGTGGCTGATCCTTTTCAAAGTGCAGAGAATATCCGAGAAGCGCTCTCGCTCACGGTATCGTCTGAGACTGTAAGAAGAAGGCTGAGTGATCTTGGCCTGCAGTCTTTCGTAGCAGCACAGAAGCCCTGCCTCTCAGACAGCCAGCTACAAGAACGACTCATGTTCGCTACAGCAATGAAAGATTGGACAACAGAGAAATGGGGCGATGTCATCTTTAGCGACGACATTACGAGATTTTTCTGTAGTGGTATTATGTTGAAAACATTAACGATTGTTTCATAGTACTACTTACTCTGAAGCTAATTAAAAGCTGCCAGTGGGTCTTTCAGTACTATCTAATGATGTTTGCACGTTTTCTATTGCAACTCTATAACAGCATTATAAAGTTCATACGCAAGAGGAATCACAACATTTTTAGACGCGCCGTTGGAACCCAATTGTATGCTATTTCTTGCAGATATCTGCCTAATTACACACAGAGTGTTCTATCCAGTGGACGGTGTTCCGTGAGCGTGTGGGGAGCAATCAGCAAAGATGGCCTTGGTCCCCTTGTGCGTCTGGAAGGGCCCTTCACTGCGTCACGGTACTGCGACGGCATCACTAGACACCTCGTTCCGTATGCGCTGGACGGTCCCTTCAGCGACGGCTGCTATTTTTTTCAACACGACCGCAGCCCGATCCATAAAGCACGTATCGTCCAGTCATTGCTAGAAGAACATGCTGTTTGCCAGCTTGAGTGGCCTCCATGTGGCGCCGACTTGAATCCCATAGAAAATGTCTGGGGCATGTTGAAGAAACGGCTGTCCACACGAGCCAACCGCGGCCGCACGGCCGATACGCTGTGGCAAGCGATCGCACAAGAATGGGAAAGCCTGCGCGGTCGACCGGAGATTACTGAATCTTTGTACGAGTCGATGCCCACACGCATCAATAAGGTGCTAGAAAACGGCGGACATTTCACTTCCAACTAGATCATTGAGAGACCTATGTTTCATGACACTTCTGTAAATGTCTTGTCAATAAATTCATCCCCTTCAGACACGAATTATGATGCACTGTCTGCAAATGCGTCAAATGCGCATGGCATCATTTCAAGACGCTCACTATTACATTCCAAGAAAGAAGACGAAGCAATGTGCTGTTTTGTGCGAGTTTCAGTAAAAAAATTAATTAGCGTATAACTCATTATCTAATTATTCTGAAATCCGTCAGCTTCAATGCTTGCATAAAAAGAATCAACTATTAGGCCCGAAACGCATGCACACTTGCTTTTTCGGTTGTATTCGTGTCGACCGGAGAAAAAAAATACTCTTGACGTTGGTCTTGGAACGCGGCACGTCGAACGATTGTCTAACATGGTAGTGTCTCCAGCAAAGTGATCATCTGCAGCAATACGCAGGACAATGAAGTTAACTGACTGCTAGTTGTCCCATCAGGAAGCGGACACGAATGTGCTCACTGAGTTTTAGGTAATTTGAAGAAACACGTGGCGTGGGACGCACCTCCGAAGTTCGAGTCCCCAAACGAGGACGCCGTGTCGCAAAGGGTTATAAAAAGAGTCATCGCACCCGATTATTTCTTATTTTTCTAAATGTAACCACTATAGCAGCGCGGTGGTTCGGGCTTTGCGCAGCAAAACCTGGGCGCAGGCGATCCAATCCCGGCCGCTACTGTCACTTAGCGATGGGGGAGGAACGGAAAAATTCTGCCTACTGACTAAGCATCTGTGTCCCATGGCTGCCTCACCGCTCACTCACGCACTCACGAAAAAAAAAAAAAAACAGCGTGGCTACGCGAAAATAGAACTGATAACAGCCGAAGAATACGCTGTCTGATTACTTGTACTGATATTCTGCTCTCAAAATATAAGCAAGTAGCCCTGGCTAACAAAGAGCGCGTCACGTTGAAAGAGATAGGTAGAAAATATTTGCGCACAGTGCGAAAATAGACAGGCCATAGATTTAAGGAGGGATGCGTCTTCAACGTAGCGCTGCTGTCGATCGCTGGTGACGTAGCGGAAGTGTCGCGAAGAGGCTCTTGGCCACGCGCTCGCGTGGTCCGCAAACTTTTGTGGTTGACTGTACACTCGGCCACAAAATATTGCGGGGGGCGCGAGCGCGTGGCGAAGCTCTCCTCCTCTCCTTCTAACGGCGCACCCCTGGTGTCGAGACCGACGCTTGCGCGCATGGGCGTCCTTCCGTGAGTGCAAGCGTGCATGTTTCCGCGCTTGTATCTTGCGCGCCGGCGATATCCGAGTGTAGCCACGAGGTGCGCTGTGGCGACTTCGACAGCCCGCGCGGGTGCGGCTGCTTTTTGTCGAAACACGACAGAGATCACCTTTCTTTTTTTTTTTTTTTTGTCACCTGTCATCTAAAGGCATACATATGGGCGAGAAGCCAGCGCAGTCTTTGCCAGCCCGTATACTAGGTTCATTAACTGCCACGCTGTTCTGCGGGAGAACGTCCCGTTCTTAAAAAAAAAAAAAGAACGAAGATTGGCCACGTAAAGGCGCACCGTATAGAAAAAAAGAAATGACTTGTTTAGCGTTTGCGACCGGGCGAGATATATCTGTGCTCGTGTTCCGACAAAAAAGCGGCCGCAGCGGTGCGGGCTGTCGAAGTCACCACAGAGCCAATCGCAAAAGGTGCACCTCGCGGCTACACTCGGATATTGCCGGCGCGCAAGGAACAAGCGCGGAAACATGCACGCTTGCAGTCACGGAAGGACGCGCATGCGCGCAAGCGTCGGTCTCGACACCAGGGGTGCGCCGTTAGAAGGAGAGGAGGAGCGCTTCGCCACGCGCTCGCGCCCCCCGCAATATTTTGTGGCCGAGTGTACGTGCGGTCTATC